>NW_026777501.1:0-310094 GCF_028023285.1 Balaenoptera ricei
TTAAGCCGTTCCTTAAAACACTAGTGCTTAGGAAATCTATTGGAGGCAGAAGCAGTCAAGGGTAGCCTAGGGTTAGGGTTAGGCTTAGGGTTAGGCTTAGGGTACGGCTTAGGGTACGGGTTCGGGGAGGGGTTCGGGTACGGCGTAGGGTATGGGTTAGGGTTAGGGTTAGGGTTCGTGTTAGGGTTAGGGCTCGGTTTAGGGTACGGGTTAGGATTAGGGTACGGGTTAGGTTAGGGTAGGGGTTAGGGTTAGGGTACGCGTTAGGGTTAGGGTAGTTATTAAACCTATCCCACTCTCTAGATACCCCTTAGCACGTAAAGGAATATTATTTGGGGGTCCAGCCATGGAGAAGAGTTTAGACACTAGGATAAGATAAGGAACACACCCATTATAAAGAAATCACATTAGGATTCTCTTTTTAAGCTGTTCCTTAAAACACTAGTGCTTAGGAAATCTATTGGAGGCAGAAGCAGTCAAGGGTAGCCTAGGGTTAGGGTTAGGCTTAGGGTTAGGCTTAGGGTACGGCTTAGGGTACGGTTTCGGGGAGGGGTTCGGGTACGGTGTAGGGTATGGGTTAGGGTTAGGGTTAGGGTTAGTGTTAGGGTTAGGGCTCAGTTTAGGGTACGGGTTAGGATTAGGGTACGTGTTAGGGTTAGGGTAGGGGTTAGGGTTAGGGTACGCGTTAGGGTTAGGGTAGTTATTAAACCTATCCCACTCTCTAGATACCCCTTAGCACGTAAAGGAATATTATTTTGGGGTCCAGCCATGGAGAAGAGTTTAGACACTAGGATAAGATAAGGAACACACCCATTATAAAGAAATCACATTAGGATTCTGTTTTTAAGCCGTTCCTTAAAACACTAGTGCTTAGGAAATCTATTGGAGGCAGAAGCAGTCAAGGGTAGCCTAGGGTTAGGGTTAGGCTTAGGGTTAGGCTTAGGGTACGGCTTAGGGTACGGGTTCGGGGAGGGGTTCGGGTACGGCGTAGGGTATGGGTTAGGGTTAGGGTTAGGGTTAGTGTTAGGGTTAGGGCTCGGTTTAGGGTACGGGTTAGGATTAGGGTACGTGTTAGGGTTAGGGTAGGGGTTAGGGTTAGGGTACGCATTAGGGTTAGGGTAGTTAGTAAACCTATCCCACTCTCTAGATACCCCTTAGCACGTAAAGGAATATTATTTGCGGGTCCAGCCATGGAGAAGAGTTTAGACACTAGGATAAGATAAGGAACACACCCATTATAAAGAAATCACATTAGGATTCTCTTTTTAAGCTGTTCCTTAAAACACTAGTGCTTAGGAAATCTATTGGAGGCAGAAGCAGTCAAGGGTAGCCTAGGGTTAGGGTTAGGCTTAGGGTTAGGCTTAGGGTACGGCTTAGGGTAGGGGTTCGGGGAGGGGTTCGGGTACGGCGTAGGGTATGGGTTAGGGTTAGGGTTTGAGTTAGGGTTAGGGCTCGGTTTAGTGTACGGGTTAGGATTAGGGTACGTTTTAGGGTTAGGGTAGGGGTTAGGGTTAGGGTACGCGTTAGGGTTAGGGTAGTTATTAAACCTATCCCACTCTCTAGATACCCCTTAGCACGTAAAGGAATATTATTTGCGGGTCCAGCCATGGAGAAGAGTTTAGACACTAGGATAAGATAAGGAACACACCCATTATAAAGAAATCACATTAGGATTCTCTTTTTAAGCTGTTCCTTCAAACACTAGTGCTTAGGAAATCTATTGGAGGCAGAAGCAGTCAAGGGTAGCCTAGGGTTAGGGTTAGGCTTAGGGTTAGGCTTAGGGTACGGCTTAGGGTAGGGGTTCGGGGAGGGGTTCGGGTACGGCGTAGGGTATGGTTAGGGTTAGGGTTTGAGTTAGGGTTAGGGCTCGGTTTAGTGTACGGGTTAGGATTAGGGTACGTGTTAGGGTTAGGGTAGGGGTTAGGGTTAGGGTACGCATTAGGGTTAGGGTAGTTAGTAAACCTATCCCACTCTCTAGATACCCTTAGCACGTAAAGGAATATTATTTGCGGGTCCAGCCATGGAGAAGAGTTTAGACACTAGGATAAGATAAGGAACACACCCATTATAAAGAAATCACATTAGGATTCTCTTTTTAAGCTGTTCCTTCAAACACTAGTGCTTAGGAAATCTATTGGAGGCAGAAGCAGTCAAGGGTAGCCTAGGGTTAGGGTTAGGCTTAGGGTTAGGCTTAGGGTACGGCTTAGGGTACGGGTTCGGGAGGGGTTCGGGTACGGTGTAGGGTATGGGTTAGGGTTAGGGTTAGGGTTAGTGTTAGGGTTAGGGCTCAGGTTTAGGGTACGGGTTAGGATTAGGGTACGTGTTAGGGTTAGGGTAGGGGTTAGGGTTAGGGTACGCGTTAGGGTTAGGGTAGTTATTAAACCTATCCCACTCTCTAGATACCCCTTAGCACGTAAAGGAATATTATTTTGGGGTCCAGCCATGGAGAAGAGTTTAGACACTAGGATAAGATAAGGAACACACCCATTATAAAGAAATCACATTAGGATTCTGTTTTTAAGCCGTTCCTTAAAACACTAGTGCTTAGGAAATCTATTGGAGGCAGAAGCAGTCAAGGGTAGCCTAGGGTTAGGGTTAGGCTTAGGGTTAGGCTTAGGGTACGGCTTAGGGTACGGGTTCGGGGAGGGGTTCGGGTACGGCGTAGGGTATGGGTTAGGGTTAGGGTTAGGGTTCGTGTTAGGGTTAGGGCTCGGTTTAGGGTACGGGTTAGGATTAGGGTACGGGTTAGGGTTAGGGTAGGGGTTAGGGTTAGGGTACGCGTTAGGGTTAGGGTAGTTATTAAACCTATCCCACTCTCTAGATACCCCTTAGCACGTAAAGGAATATTATTTGGGGGTCCAGCCATGGAGAAGAGTTTAGACACTAGGATAAGATAAGGAACACACCCATTATAAAGAAATCACATTAGGATTCTCTTTTTAAGCTGTTCCTTAAAACACTAGTGCTTAGGAAATCTATTGGAGGCAGAAGCAGTCAAGGGTAGCCTAGGGTTAGGGTTAGGCTTAGGGTTAGGCTTAGGGTACGGCTTAGGGTACGGTTTCGGGGAGGGGTTCGGGTACGGTGTAGGGTATGGGTTAGGGTTAGGGTTAGGGTTAGTGTTAGGGTTAGGGCTCAGTTTAGGGTACGGGTTAGGATTAGGGTACGTGTTAGGGTTAGGGTAGGGGTTAGGGTTAGGGTACGCGTTAGGGTTAGGGTAGTTATTAAACCTATCCCACTCTCTAGATACCCCTTAGCACGTAAAGGAATATTATTTTGGGGTCCAGCCATGGAGAAGAGTTTAGACACTAGGATAAGATAAGGAACACACCCATTATAAAGAAATCACATTAGGATTCTGTTTTTAAGCCGTTCCTTAAAACACTAGTGCTTAGGAAATCTATTGGAGGCAGAAGCAGTCAAGGGTAGCCTAGGGTTAGGGTTAGGCTTAGGGTTAGGCTTAGGGTACGGCTTAGGGTACGGGTTCGGGGAGGGGTTCGGGTACGGCGTAGGGTATGGGTTAGGGTTAGGGTTAGGGTTAGTGTTAGGGTTAGGGCTCGGTTTAGGGTACGGGTTAGGATTAGGGTACGTGTTAGGGTTAGGGTAGGGGTTAGGGTTAGGGTACGCATTAGGGTTAGGGTAGTTAGTAAACCTATCCCACTCTCTAGATACCCCTTAGCACGTAAAGGAATATTATTTGCGGGTCCAGCCATGGAGAAGAGTTTAGACACTAGGATAAGATAAGGAACACACCCATTATAAAGAAATCACATTAGGATTCTCTTTTTAAGCTGTTCCTTCAAACACTAGTGCTTAGGAAATCTATTGGAGGCAGAAGCAGTCAAGGGTAGCCTAGGGTTAGGGTTAGGCTTAGGGTTAGGCTTAGGGTACGGCTTAGGGTACGGGTTCGGGGAGGGGTTCGGGTACGGCGTAGGGTATGGGTTAGGGTTAGGGTTAGGGTTCGTGTTAGGGTTAGGGCTCGGTTTAGGGTACGGGTTAGGATTAGGGTACGTGTTAGGGTTAGGGTAGGGGTTAGGGTTAGGGTACGCATTAGGGTTAGGGTAGTTATTAAACCTATCCCACTCTCTAGATACCCCTTAGCACGTAAAGGAATATTATTTGGGGGTCCAGCCATGGAGAAGAGTTTAGACACTAGGATAAGATAAGGAACACACCCATTATAAAGAAATCACATTAGGATTCTCTTTTTAAGCTGTTCCTTCAAACACTAGTGCTTAGGAAATCTATTGGAGGCAGAAGCAGTCAAGGGTAGCCTAGGGTTAGGGTTAGGCTTAGGGTTAGGCTTAGGGTACGGCTTAGGGTAGGGGTTCGGGGAGGTGTTCGGGTACGGCGTAGGGTATGGGTTAGGGTTAGGGTTTGAGTTAGGGTTAGGGCTCGGTTTAGTGTACGGGTTAGGATTAGGGTACGTTTTAGGGTTAGGGTAGGGGTTAGGGTTAGGGTACGCGTTAGGGTTAGGGTAGTTATTAAACCTATCCCACTCTCTAGATACCCCTTAGCACGTAAAGGAATATTATTTGCGGGTCCAGCCATGGAGAAGAGTTTAGACACTAGGATAAGATAAGGAACACACCCATTATAAAGAAATCACATTAGGATTCTCTTTTTAAGCTGTTCCTTCAAACACTAGTGCTTAGGAAATCTATTGGAGGCAGAAGCAGTCAAGGGTAGCCTAGGGTTAGGGTTAGGCTTAGGGTTAGGCTTAGGGTACGGCTTAGGGTAGGGGTTCAGGGAGGGGTTCGGGTACGGCGTAGGGTATGGGTTAGGGTTAGGGTTTGAGTTAGGGTTAGGGCTCGGTTTAGTGTACGGGTTAGGATTAGGGTACGTGTTAGGGTTAGGGTAGGGGTTAGGGTTAGGGTACGCATTAGGGTTAGGGTAGTTAGTAAACCTATCCCACTCTCTAGATACCCCTTAGCACGTAAAGGAATATTATTTGCGGGTCCAGCCATGGAGAAGAGTTTAGACACTAGGATAAGATAAGGAACACACCCATTATAAAGAAATCACATTAGGATTCTCTTTTTAAGCTGTTCCTTCAAACACTAGTGCTTAGGAAATCTATTGGAGGCAGAAGCAGTCAAGGGTAGCCTAGGGTTAGGGTTAGGCTTAGGGTTAGGCTTAGGGTACGGCTTAGGGTACGGGTTCGGGGAGGGGTTCGGGTACGGTGTAGGGTATGGGTTAGGGTTAGGGTTAGGGTTAGTGTTAGGGTTAGGGCTCAGTTTAGGGTACGGGTTAGGATTAGGGTACGTGTTAGGGTTAGGGTAGGGGTTAGGGTTAGGGTACGCGTTAGGGTTAGGGTAGTTATTAAACCTATCCCACTCTCTAGATACCCCTTAGCACGTAAAGGAATATTATTTTGGGGTCCAGCCATGGAGAAGAGTTTAGACACTAGGATAAGATAAGGAACACACCCATTATAAAGAAATCACATTAGGATTCTGTTTTTAAGCCGTTCCTTAAAACACTAGTGCTTAGGAAATCTATTGGAGGCAGAAGCAGTCAAGGGTAGCCTAGGGTTAGGGTTAGGCTTAGGGTTAGGCTTAGGGTACGGCTTAGGGTACGGGTTCGGGGAGGGGTTCGGGTACGGCGTAGGGTATGGGTTAGGGTTAGGGTTAGGGTTAGTGTTAGGGTTAGGGCTCGGTTCAGGGTACGGGTTAGGATTAGGGTACGTGTTAGGGTTAGGGTAGGGGTTAGGGTTAGGGTACGTGTTAGGGTTAGGGTAGTTATTAAACCTATCCCACTCTCTAGATACCCCTTAGCACGTAAAGGAATATTATTTGGGGGTCCAGCCATGGAGAAGAGTTTAGACACTAGGATAAGATAAGGAACACACCCATTATAAAGAAATCACATTAGGATTCTCTTTTTAAGCTGTTGCTTCAAACACTAGTGCTTAGGAAATCTATTGGAGGCAGAAGCAGTCAAGGGTAGCCTAGGGTTAGGGTTAGGCTTAGGGTTAGGCTTAGGGTACGGCTTAGGCTACGGGTTCGGGGAGGGGTTCGGGTACGGCGTAGGGTATGGGTTAGGGTTAGGGTTAGGGTTAGTGTTAGGGTTAGGGCTCGGTTTAGGGTACGGGTTAGGATTAGGGTACGTGTTAGGGTTAGGGTAGGGGTTAGGGTTAGGGTACGCATTAGGGTTAGGGTAGTTAGTAAACCTATCCCACTCTCTAGATACCCCTTAGCACGTAAAGGAATATTATTTGCGGGTCCAGCCATGGAGAAGAGTTTAGACACTAGGATAAGATAAGGAACACACCCATTATAAAGAAATCACATTAGGATTCTCTTTTTAAGCTGTTCCTTCAAACACTAGTGCTTAGGAAATCTATTGGAGGCAGAAGCAGTCAAGGGTAGCCTAGGGTTAGGGTTAGGCTTAGGGTTAGGCTTAGGGTACGGCTTAGGCTACGGGTTCGGGGAGGGGTTCGGGTACGGCGTAGGGTATGGGTTAGGGTTAGGGTTAGGGTTCGTGTTAGGGTTAGGGCTCGGTTTAGGGTACGGGTTAGGATTAGGGTACGTGTTAGGGTTAGGGTAGGGGTTAGGGTTAGGGTACGCATTAGGGTTAGGGTAGTTATTAAACCTATCCCACTCTCTAGATACCCCTTAGCACGTAAAGGAATATTATTTGGGGGTCCAGCCATGGAGAAGAGTTTAGACACTAGGATAAGATAAGGAACACACCCATTATAAAGAAATCACATTAGGATTCTCTTTTTAAGCTGTTCCTTCAAACACTAGTGCTTAGGAAATCTATTGGAGGCAGAAGCAGTCAAGGGTAGCCTAGGGTTAGGGTTAGGCTTAGGGTTAGGCTTAGGGTACGGCTTAGGGTAGGGGTTCGGGGAGGGGTTCGGGTACGGCGTAGGGTATGGGTTAGGGTTAGGGTTTGAGTTAGGGTTAGGGCTCGGTTTAGTGTACGGGTTAGGATTAGGGTACGTTTTAGGGTTAGGGTAGGGGTTAGGGTTAGGGTACGCGTTAGGGTTAGGGTAGTTATTAAACCTATCCCACTCTCTAGATACCCCTTAGCACGTAAAGGAATATTATTTGGGGGTCCAGCCATGGAGAAGAGTTTAGACACTAGGATAAGATAAGGAACACACCCATTATAAAGAAATCACATTAGGATTCTCTTTTTAAGCTGTTCCTTCAAACACTAGTGCTTAGGAAATCTATTGGAGGCAGAAGCAGTCAAGGGTAGCCTAGGGTTAGGGTTAGGCTTAGGGTTAGGCGTAGGGTACGGCTTAGGCTACGGGTTCGGGGAGGTGTTCGGGTACGGCGTAGGGTATGGGTTAGGGTTAGCGTTAGGGTTTGAGTTAGGGTTAGGGCTCGGTTTAGTGTACGGGTTAGGATTAGGGTACGTGTTAGGGTTAGGGTAGGGGTTAGGGTTAGGGTACGCGTTAGGGTTAGGGTAGTTATTAAACCTATCCCACTCTCTAGATACCCCTTAGCATGTAAAGGAATATTATTTGGGGGTCCAGCCATGGAGAAGAGTTTAGACACTAGGATAAGATAAGGAACACACCCATTATAAAGAAATCACATTAGGATTCTCTTTTTAAGCTGTTCCTTCAAACACTAGTGCTTAGGAAATCTATTGGAGGCAGAAGCAGTCAAGGGTAGCCTAGGGTTAGGGTTAGGCTTAGGGTTAGGGTTAGGGTACGGCTTAGGGTACGGGTTCGGGGAGGGGTTCGGGTACGGCGTAGGGTATGGGTTAGGGTTAGGGATAGGGTTAGTGTTTGGGTTAGGGATCGGTTTAGGATACGGGTTAGGATTAGGGTACGTGTTAGGGTTAGGGTAGGGGTTAGGGTTAGGGTACGCGTTAGGGTTAGGATAGTTATTAAACCTATCCCACTCTCTAGATACCCCTTAGCACGTAAAGGAATATTATTTGGGGGTCCAGCCATGGAGAAGAGTTTAGACACTAGGATAAGATAAGGAACACACCCATTATAAAGAAATCACATTAGGATTCTCTTTTTAAGCTGTTCCTTCAAACACTAGTGCTTAGGAAATCTATTGGAGGCAGAAGCAGTCAAGGGTAGCCTAGGGTTAGGGTTAGGCTTAGGGTTAGGCTTAGGGTACGGATTAGGCTACGGGTTCGGGGAGGGGTTCGGGTACGGCGTAGGGTATGGGTTAGGGTTAGGGTTAGGGTTAGTGTTAGGGTTAGGGCTCGGTTTAGGGTACGGGTTAGGATTAGGGTACGTGTTAGGGTTAGGGTAGGGGTTAGGGTTAGGGTACGCATTAGGGTTAGGGTAGTTAGTAAACCTATCCCACTCTCTAGATACCCCTTAGCACGTAAAGGAATATTATTTGCGGGTCCAGCCATGGAGAAGAGTTTAGACACTAGGATAAGATAAGGAACACACCCATTATAAAGAAATCACATTAGGATTCTCTTTTTAAGCTGTTCCTTCAAACACTAGTGCTTAGGAAATCTATTGGAGGCAGAAGCAGTCAAGGGTAGCCTAGGGTTAGGGTTAGGCTTAGGGTTAGGCTTAGGGTACGGCTTAGGGTAGGGGTTCGGGGAGGGGTTCGGGTACGGCGTAGGGTATGGGTTAGGGTTAGGGTTTGAGTTAGGGTTAGGGCTCGGTTTAGTGTACGGGTTAGGATTAGGGTACGTTTTAGGGTTAGGGTAGGGGTTAGGGTTAGGGTACGCGTTAGGGTTAGGGTAGTTATTAAACCTATCCCACTCTCTAGATACCCCTTAGCACGTAAAGGAATATTATTTGGGGGTCCAGCCATGGAGAAGAGTTTAGACACTAGGATAAGATAAGGAACACACCCATTATAAAGAAATCACATTAGGATTCTCTTTTTAAGCTGTTCCTTCAAACACTAGTGCTTAGGAAATCTATTGGAGGCAGAAGCAGTCAAGGGTAGCCTAGGGTTAGGGTTAGGCTTAGGGTTAGGGTTAGGGTACGGCTTAGGGTACGGGTTCGGGGAGGGGTTCGGGTACGGCGTAGGGTATGGGTTAGGGTTAGGGTTAGGGTTCGTGTTAGGGTTAGGGCTCGGTTCAGGGTACGGGTTAGGATTAGGGTACGGGTTAGGGTTAGGGTAGGGGTTAGGGTTAGGGTACGCGTTAGGGTTAGGGTAGTTATTAAACCTATCCCACTCTCTAGATACCCCTTAGCACGTAAAGGAATATTATTTGGGGGTCCAGCCATGGAGAAGAGTTTAGACACTAGGATAAGATAAGGAACACACCCATTATAAAGAAATCACATTAGGATTCTCTTTTTAAGCTGTTCCTTCAAACACTAGTGCTTAGGAAATCTATTGGAGGCAGAAGCAGTCAAGGGTAGCCTAGGGTTAGGGTTAGGCTTAGGGTACGGCTTAGGGTACGGGTTCGGGGAGGGGTTCGGGTACGGCGTAGGGTATGGGTTAGGGTTAGGGTTAGGGTTCGTGTTAGGGTTAGGGCTCGGTTTAGGGTACGGGTTAGGATTAGGGTACGTGTTAGGGTTAGGGTAGGGGTTAGGGTTAGGGTACGCGTTAGGGTTAGGGTAGTTATTAAACCTATCCCACTCTCTAGATACCCCTTAGCACGTAAAGGAATATTATTTGGGGGTCCAGCCATGGAGAAGAGTTTAGACACTAGGATAAGATAAGGAACACACCCATTATAAAGAAATCACATTAGGATTCTCTTTTTAAGCTGTTCCTTCAAACACTAGTGCTTAGGAAATCTATTGGAGGCAGAAGCAGTCAAGGGTAGCCTAGGGTTAGGGTTAGGCTTAGGGTTAGGCTTAGGGTACGGCTTAGGGTACGGGTTCGGGGAGGGGTTCGGGTACGGCGTAGGGTATGGGTTAGGGTTAGGGTTAGGGTTCGTGTTAGGGTTAGGGCTCGGTTTAGGGTACGGGTTAGGATTAGGGTACGTGTTAGGGTTAGGGTAGGGGTTAGGGTTAGGGTACGCGTTAGGGTTAGGGTAGTTATTAAACCTATCCCACTCTCTAGATACCCCTTAGCACGTAAAGGAATATTATTTGGGGGTCCAGCCATGGAGAAGAGTTTAGACACTAGGATAAGATAAGGAACACACCCATTATAAAGAAATCACATTAGGATTCTCTTTTTAAGCTGTTCCTTCAAACACTAGTGCTTAGGAAATCTATTGGAGGCAGAAGCAGTCAAGGGTAGCCTAGGGTTAGGGTTAGGCTTAGGGTTAGGCTTAGGGTACGGATTAGGCTACGGGTTCGGGGAGGGGTTCGGGTACGGCGTAGGGTATGGGTTAGGGTTAGGGTTAGGGTTAGTGTTAGGGTTAGGGCTCGGTTTAGGGTACGGGTTAGGATTAGGGTACGTGTTAGGGTTAGGGTAGGGGTTAGGGTTAGGGTACGCGTTAGGGTTAGGGTAGTTAGTAAACCTATCCCACTCTCTAGATACCCCTTAGCACGTAAAGGAATATTATTTGCGGGTCCAGCCATGGAGAAGAGTTTAGACACTAGGATAAGATAAGGAACACACCCATTATAAAGAAATCACATTAGGATTCTCTTTTTAAGCTGTTCCTTCAAACACTAGTGCTTAGGAAATCTATTGGAGGCAGAAGCAGTCAAGGGTAGCCTAGGGTTAGGGTTAGGCTTAGGGTTAGGGTTAGGGTACGGCTTAGGGTACGGGTTCGGGGAGGGGTTCGGGTACGGCGTAGGGTATGGGTTAGGGTTAGGGTTAGGGTTTGAGTTAGGGTTAGGGCTCGGTTTTGTGTACGGGTAAGGATTAGGGTACGTTTTAGGGTTAGGGTAGGGGTTAGGGTTAGGGTACGCGTTAGGGTTAGGGTAGTTATTAAACCTATCTCACTCTCTAGATACCCCTTAGCATGTAAAGGAATATTATTTGGGGGTCCAGCCATGGAGAAGAGTTTAGACACTAGGATAAGATAAGGAACACACCCATTATAAAGAAATCACATTAGGATTCTCTTTTTAAGCTGTTCCTTCAAACACTAGTGCTTAGGAAATCTATTGGAGGCAGAAGCAGTCAAGGGTAGCCTAGGGTTAGGGTTAGGCTTAGGGTTAGGCTTAGGGTACGGCTTAGGGTACGGGTTCGGGGAGGGGTTCGGGTACGGCGTAGGGTATGGGTTAGGGTTAGGGTTAGGGTTAGTGTTAGGGTTAGGGCTCGGTTTAGGGTACGGGTTAGGATTAGGGTACGGGTTAGGGTTAGGGTAGGGGTTAGGGTT
The DNA here is from genome assembly GCF_028023285.1 of Balaenoptera ricei. NCBI lineage: Eukaryota > Metazoa > Chordata > Mammalia > Artiodactyla > Balaenopteridae > Balaenoptera > Balaenoptera ricei. The sequence continues at coordinate 11,176 of NW_026777501.1, forward strand.
AGGGTACGCGTTAGGGTTAGGGTAGTTATTAAACCTATCCCACTCTCTAGATACCCCTTAGCACGTAAAGGAATATTATTTGGGGGTCCAGCCATGGAGAAGAGTTTAGACACTAGGATAAGATAAGGAACACACCCATTATAAAGAAATCACATTAGGATTCTCTTTTTAAGCTGTTCCTTCAAACACTAGTGCTTAGGAAATCTATTGGAGGCAGAAGCAGTCAAGGGTAGCCTAGGGTTAGGGTTAGGCTTAGGGTTAGGCTTAGGGTACGGCTTAGGGTACGGGTTCGGGGAGGGGTTCGGGTACGGCGTAGGGTATGGGTTAGGGTTAGGGTTAGGGTTCGTGTTAGGGTTAGGGCTCGGTTTAGGGTACGGGTTAGGATTAGGGTACGTGTTAGGGTTAGGGTTGGGGTTAGGGTTAGGGTACGCATTAGGGTTAGGGTAGTTATTAAACCTATCCCACTCTCTAGATACCCCTTAGCACGTAAAGGAATATTATTTGGGGGTCCAGCCATGGAGAAGAGTTTAGACACTAGGATAAGATAAGGAACACACCCATTATAAAGAAATCACATTAGGATTCTCTTTTTAAGCTGTTCCTTCAAACACTAGTGCTTAGGAAATCTATTGGAGGCAGAAGCAGTCAAGGGTAGCCTAGGGTTAGGGTTAGGCTTAGGGTTAGGCTTAGGGTACGGCTTAGGGTAGGGGTTCGGGGAGGGGTTCGGGTACGGCGTAGGGTATGGGTTAGGGTTAGGGTTTGAGTTAGGGTTAGGGCTCGGTTTAGTGTACGGGTTAGGATTAGGGTACGTTTTAGGGTTAGGGTAGGGGTTAGGGTTAGGGTACGCGTTAGGGTTAGGGTAGTTATTAAACCTATCCCACTCTCTAGATACCCCTTAGCACGTAAAGGAATATTATTTGGGGGTCCAGCCATGGAGAAGAGTTTAGACACTAGGATAAGATAAGGAACACACCCATTATAAAGAAATCACATTAGGATTCTCTTTTTAAGCTGTTCCTTCAAACACTAGTGCTTAGGAAATCTATTGGAGGCAGAAGCAGTCAAGGGTAGCCTAGGGTTAGGGTTAGGCTTAGGGTTAGGGTTAGGGTACGGCTTAGGGTACGGGTTCGGGGAGGGGTTCGGGTACGGCGTAGGGTATGGGTTAGGGTTAGGGTTAGGGTTAGTGTTAGGGTTAGGGCTCGGTTCAGGGTACGGGTTAGGATTAGGGTACGTGTTAGGGTTAGGGTAGGGATTAGGGTTAGGGTACGTGTTAGGGTTAGGGTAGTTATTAAACCTATCCCACTCTCTAGATACCCCTTAGCACGTAAAGGAATATTATTTGGGGGTCCAGCCATGGAGAAGAGTTTAGACACTAGGATAAGATAAGGAACACACCCATTATAAAGAAATCACATTAGGATTCTCTTTTTAAGCTGTTGCTTCAAACACTAGTGCTTAGGAAATCTATTGGAGGCAGAAGCAGTCAAGGGTAGCCTAGGGTTAGGGTTAGGCTTAGGGTTAGGCTTAGGGTACGGCTTAGGCTACGGGTTCGGGGAGGGGTTCGGGTACGGCGTAGGGTATGGGTTAGGGTTAGGGTTAGGGTTAGTGTTAGGGTTAGGGCTCGGTTTAGGGTACGGGTTAGGATTAGGGTACGTGTTAGGGTTAGGGTAGGGGTTAGGGTTAGGGTACGCGTTAGGGTTAGGGTAGTTAGTAAACCTATCCCACTCTCTAGATACCCCTTAGCACGTAAAGGAATATTATTTGCGGGTCCAGCCATGGAGAAGAGTTTAGACACTAGGATAAGATAAGGAACACACCCATTATAAAGAAATCACATTAGGATTCTCTTTTTAAGCTGTTCCTTCAAACACTAGTGCTTAGGAAATCTATTGGAGGCAGAAGCAGTCAAGGGTAGCCTAGGGTTAGGGTTAGGCTTAGGGTTAGGCTTAGGGTACGGCTTAGGCTACGGGTTCGGGGAGGGGTTCGGGTACGGCGTAGGGTATGGGTTAGGGTTAGGGATAGGGTTCGTGTTTGGGTTAGGGATCGGTTTAGGATACGGGTTAGGATTAGGGTACGTGTTAGGGTTAGGGTAGGGGTTAGGGTTAGGGTACGCGTTAAGGTTAGGATAGTTATTAAACCTATCCCACTCTCTAGATACCCCTTAGCACGTAAAGGAATATTATTTGGGGGTCCAGCCATGGAGAAGAGTTTAGACACTAGGATAAGATAAGGAACACACCCATTATAAAGAAATCACATTAGGATTCTCTTTTTAAGCTGTTCCTTCAAACACTAGTGCTTAGGAAATCTATTGGAGGCAGAAGCAGTCAAGGGTAGCCTAGGGTTAGGGTTAGGCTTAGGGTTAGGCTTAGGGTACGGATTAGGCTACGGGTTCGGGGAGGGGTTCGGGTACGGCGTAGGGTATGGGTTAGGGTTAGGGTTAGGGTTAGTGTTAGGGTTAGAGCTCGGTTCAGGGTACGGGTTAGGATTAGGGTACGTGTTAGGGTTAGGGTAGGGGTTAGGGTTAGGGTACGTGTTAGGGTTAGGGTAGTTATTAAACCTATCCCACTCTCTAGATACCCCTTAGCACGTAAAGGAATATTATTTGCGGGTCCAGCCATGGAGAAGAGTTTAGACACTAGGATAAGATAAGGAACACACCCATTATAAAGAAATCACATTAGGATTCTCTTTTTAAGCTGTTCCTTCAAACACTAGTGCTTAGGAAATCTATTGGAGGCAGAAGCAGTCAAGGGTAGCCTAGGGTTAGGGTTAGGCTTAGGGTTAGGCTTAGGGTACGGCTTAGGGTACGGGTTCGGGGAGGGGTTCGGGTACGGCGTAGGGTATGGGTTAGGGTTAGGGTTAGGGTTCGTGTTAGGGTTAGGGCTCGGTTTAGGGTACGGGTTAGGATTAGGGTACGTGTTAGGGTTAGGGTAGGGGTTAGGGTTAGGGTACGCATTAGGGTTAGGGTAGTTATTAAACCTATCCCACTCTCTAGATACCCCTTAGCACGTAAAGGAATATTATTTGGGGGTCCAGCCATGGAGAAGAGTTTAGACACTAGGATAAGATAAGGAACACACCCATTATAAAGAAATCACATTAGGATTCTCTTTTTAAGCTGTTCCTTCAAACACTAGTGCTTAGGAAATCTATTGGAGGCAGAAGCAGTCAAGGGTAGCCTAGGGTTAGGGTTAGGCTTAGGGTTAGGCTTAGGGTACGGCTTAGGGTAGGGGTTCGGGGAGGGGTTCGGGTACGGCGTAGGGTATGGGTTAGGGTTAGGGTTTGAGTTAGGGTTAGGGCTCGGTTTAGTGTACGGGTTAGGATTAGGGTACGTTTTAGGGTTAGGGTAGGGGTTAGGGTTAGGGTACGCGTTAGGGTTAGGGTAGTTATTAAACCTATCCCACTCTCTAGATACCCCTTAGCACGTAAAGGAATATTATTTGGGGGTCCAGCCATGGAGAAGAGTTTAGACACTAGGATAAGATAAGGAACACACCCATTATAAAGAAATCACATTAGGATTCTCTTTTTAAGCTGTTCCTTCAAACACTAGTGCTTAGGAAATCTATTGGAGGCAGAAGCAGTCAAGGGTAGCCTAGGGTTAGTGTTAGGCTTAGGGTTAGGGTTAGGGTACGGCTTAGGGTACGGGTTCGGGGAGGGGTTCGGGTACGGCGTAGGGTATGGGTTAGGGTTAGGGTTAGGGTTAGTGTTAGGGTTAGGGCTCGGTTCAGGGTACGGGTTAGGATTAGGGTACGTGTTAGGGTTAGGGTAGGGGTTAGGGTTAGGGTACGTGTTAGGGTTAGGGTAGTTATTAAACCTATCCCACTCTCTAGATACCCCTTAGCACGTAAAGGAATATTATTTGGGGGTCCAGCCATGGAGAAGAGTTTAGACACTAGGATAAGATAAGGAACACACCCATTATAAAGAAATCACATTAGGATTCTGTTTTTAAGCTGTTCCTTAAAACACTAGTGCTTAGGAAATCTATTGGAGGCAGAAGCAGTCAAGGGTAGCCTAGGGTTAGGGTTAGGCTTAGGGTTAGGCTTAGGGTACGGCTTAGGCTACGGGTTCGGGGAGGGGTTCGGGTACGGCGTAGGGTATGGGTTAGGGTTAGGGTTAGGGTTTGAGTTAGGGTTAGGGCTCGGTTTAGTGTACGGGTTAGGATTAGGGTACGTTTTAGGGTTAGGGTAGGGGTTAGGGTTAGGGTACGCGTTAGGGTTAGGGTAGTTATTAAACCTATCCCACTCTCTAGATACCCCTTAGCATGTAAAGGAATATTATTTGGGGGTCCAGCCATGGAGAAGAGTTTAGACACTAGGATAAGATAAGGAACACACCCATTATAAAGAAATCACATTAGGATTCTCTTTTTAAGCTGTTCCTTCAAACACTAGTGCTTAGGAAATCTATTGGAGGCAGAAGCAGTCAAGGGTAGCCTAGGGTTAGGGTTAGGCTTAGGGTTAGGCTTAGGGTACGGCTTAGGGTACGGGTTCGGGGAGGGGTTCGGGTACGGCGTAGGGTATGGGTTAGGGTTAGGGTTAGGGTTAGTGTTAGGGTTAGGGCTCGGTTCAGGGTACGGGTTAGGATTAGGGTACGTGTTAGGGTTAGGGTAGGGGTTAGGGTTAGGGTACGCGTTAGGGTTAGGGTAGTTATTAAACCTATCCCACTCTCTAGATACCCCTTAGCACGTAAAGGAATATTATTTGCGGGTCCAGCCATGGAGAAGAGTTTAGACACTAGGATAAAATAAGGAACACATACATTATAAAGAAATCACATTAGGATTCGCTTTTTAAGCTGTTCCTTAAAACACTAGTGCTTAGGAAATCTATTGGAGGCAGAAGCAGTCAAGGGTAGCCTAGGGTTAGGGTTAGGCTTAGGTTTAGGGTTAGGGTACGGCTTAGGGTAGGGGTTCGGGGAGGGGTTCGGGTACGGCGTAGGGTATGGGTTAGGGTTAGGGTTAGGGTTCGTGTTAGGGTTAGGGCTCGGTTTAGGGTATGGGTTAGGATTAGGGTACGTGTTAGGGTTAGGGTAGGGGTTAGGGTTAGGGTACGCATTAGGGTTAGGGTAGTTATTAAACCTATCCCACTCTCTAGATACCCCTTAGCACGTAAAGGAATATTATTTGGGGGTCCAGCCATGGAGAAGAGTTTAGACACTAGGATAAGATAAGGAACACACCCATTATAAAGAAATCACATTAGGATTCTCTTTTTAAGCTGTTCCTTCAAACACTAGTGCTTAGGAAATCTATTGGAGGCAGAAGCAGTCAAGGGTAGCCTAGGGTTAGGGTTAGGCTTAGGGTTAGGCTTAGGGTACGGCTTAGGGTACGGGTTCGGGGAGGGGTTCGGGTACGGCGTAGGGTATGGGTTAGGGTTAGGGTTAGGGTTAGGGCTCAGTTTAGGGTACGGGTTAGGATTAGGGTACGGGTTAGGGTTAGGGTAGGGGTTAGGGTTAGGGTATGCGTTAGGGTTAGGGTAGTTATTAAACCTATCCCACTCTCTAGATACCCCTTAGCACGTAAAGGAATATTATATGGGGGTCCAGCCATGGAGAAGAGTTTAGACACTAGGATAAGATAAGGAACACACCCATTATAAAGAAATCACATTAGGATTCTGTTTTTAAGCCGTTCCTTAAAACACTAGTGCTTAGGAAATCTATTGGAGGCAGAAGCAGTCAAGGGTAGCCTAGGGTTAGGGTTAGGCTTAGGGTTAGGCTTAGGGTACGGCTTAGGGTACAGGTTCGGGGAGGGGTTCGGGTACGGCGTAGGGTATGGGTTAGGGTTAGGGTTAGGGTTAGTGTTAGGGTTAGGGCTCGGTTCAGGGTACGGGTTAGGATTAGGGTACGTGTTAGGGTTAGGGTAGGGGTTAGGGTTAGGGTACGTGTTAGGGTTAGGATAGTTATTAAACCTATCCCACTCTCTAGATACCCCTTAGCACGTAAAGGAATATTATTTGGGGGTCCAGCCATGGAGAAGAGTTTAGACACTAGGATAAGATAAGGAACACACCCATTATAAAGAAATCACATTAGGATTCTCTTTTTAAGCTGTTGCTTCAAACACTAGTGCTTAGGAAATCTATTGGAGGCAGAAGCAGTCAAGGGTAGCCTAGGGTTAGGGTTAGGCTTAGGGTTAGGCTTAGGGTACGGCTTAGGCTACGGGTTCGGGGAGGGGTTCGGGTACGGCGTAGGGTATGGGTTAGGGTTAGGGTTAGGGTTTGAGTTAGGGTTAGGGCTCGGTTTAGTGTACGGGTTAGGATTAGGGTAGGGGTTAGGGTTATGGTACGCGTTAGGGTTAGGGTAGTTATTAAACCTATCCCACTCTCTAGATACCCCTTAGCATGTAAAGGAATATTATTTGGGGGTCCAGCCATGGAGAAGAGTTTAGACACTAGGATAAGATAAGGAACACACCCATTATAAAGAAATCACATTAGGATTCTCTTTTTAAGCTGTTCCTTCAAACACTAGTGCTTAGGAAATCTATTGGAGGCAGAAGCAGTCAAGGGTAGCCTAGGGTTAGGGTTAGGCTTAGGGTTAGGCTTAGGGTACGGCTTAGGGTACGGGTTCGGGGAGGGGTTCGGGTACGGCGTAGGGTATGGGTTAGGGTTAGGGTTAGGGTTAGTGTTAGGGTTAGGGCTCGGTTCAGGGTACGGGTTAGGATTAGGGTACGTGTTAGGGTTAGGGTAGGGGTTAGGGTTAGGGTACGCATTAGGGTTAGGGTAGTTATTAAACCTATCCCACTCTCTAGATACCCCTTAGCACGTAAAGGAATATTATTTGGGGGTCCAGCCATGGAGAAGAGTTTAGACACTAGGATAAGATAAGGAACACACCCATTATAAAGAAATCACATTAGGATTCTGTTTTTAAGCCGTTCCTTAAAACACTAGTGCTTAGGAAATCTATTGGAGGCAGAAGCAGTCAAGGGTAGCCTAGGGATAGGGTTAGGCTTAGGGTTAGGCTTAGGGTACGGCTTAGGGTACGGGTTCGGGGAGGGGTTCGGGTACGGCGTAGGGTATGGGTTAGGGTTAGGGTTAGGGTTAGTGTTAGGGTTAGGGCTCGGTTCAGGGTACGGGTTAGGATTAGGGTACGTGTTAGGGTTAGGGTAGGGGTTAGGGTTAGGGTACGTGTTAGGGTTAGGGTAGTTATTAAACCTATCCCACTCTCTAGATACCCCTTAGCACGTAAAGGAATATTATTTGCGGGTCCAGCCATGGAGAAGAGTTTAGACACTAGGATAAGATAAGGAACACACCCATTATAAAGAAATCACATTAGGATTCTCTTTTTAAGCTGTTCCTTCAAACACTAGTGCTTAGGAAATCTATTGGAGGCAGAAGCAGTCAAGGGTAGCCTAGGGTTAGGGTTAGGCTTAGGGTTAGGCTTAGGGTACGGCTTAGGCTACGGGTTCGGGGAGGGGTTCGGGTACGGCGTAGGGTATGGGTTAGGGTTAGGTTTAGGGTTAGTGTTAGGGTTAGGGCTCGGTTTAGGGTACGGGTTAGGATTAGGGTACGTGTTAGGGTTAGGGTAGGGGTTAGGGTTAGGGTACGCATTAGGGTTAGGGTAGTTATTAAACCTATCCCACTCTCTAGATACCCCTTAGCACGTAAAGGAATATTATTTGGGGGTCCAGCCATGGAGAAGAGTTTAGACACTAGGATAAGATAAGGAACACACCCATTATAAAGAAATCACATTAGGATTCTCTTTTTAAGCTGTTCCTTCAAACACTAGTGCTTAGGAAATCTATTGGAGGCAGAAGCAGTCAAGGGTAGCCTAGGGTTAGGGTTAGGCTTAGGGTTAGGCTTAGGGTACGGCTTAGGGTAGGGGTTCGGGGAGGGGTTCGGGTACGGCGTAGGGTATGGGTTAGGGTTAGGGTTTGAGTTAGGGTTAGGGCTCGGTTTAGTGTACGGGTTAGGATTAGGGTACGTTTTAGGGTTAGGGTAGGGGTTAGGGTTAGGGTACGCGTTAGGGTTAGGGTAGTTATTAAACCTATCCCACTCTCTAGATACCCCTTAGCACGTAAAGGAATATTATTTGGGGGTCCAGCCATGGAGAAGAGTTTAGACACTAGGATAAGATAAGGAACACACCCATTATAAAGAAATCACATTAGGATTCTCTTTTTAAGCTGTTCCTTCAAACACTAGTGCTTAGGAAATCTATTGGAGGCAGAAGCAGTCAAGGGTAGCCTAGGGTTAGGGTTAGGCTTAGGGTTAGGGTTAGGGTACGGCTTAGGGTACGGGTTCGGGGAGGGGTTCGGGTACGGCGTAGGGTATGGGTTAGGGTTAGGGTTAGGGTTAGTGTTAGGGTTAGGGCTCGGTTCAGGGTACGGGTTAGGATTAGGGTACGTGTTAGGGTTAGGGTAGGGGTTAGGGTTAGGGTACGTGTTAGGGTTAGGGTAGTTATTAAACCTATCCCACTCTCTAGATACCCCTTAGCACGTAAAGGAATATTATTTGGGGGTCCAGCCATGGAGAAGAGTTTAGACACTAGGATAAGATAAGGAACACACCCATTATAAAGAAATCACATTAGGATTCTCTTTTTAAGCTGTTGCTTCAAACACTAGTGCTTAGGAAATCTATTGGAGGCAGAAGCAGTCAAGGGTAGCCTAGGGTTAGGGTTAGGCTTAGGGTTAGGCTTAGGGTACGGCTTAGGCTACGGGTTCGGGGAGGGGTTCGGGTACGGCGTAGGGTATGGGTTAGGGTTAGGGTTAGGGTTTGAGTTAGGGTTAGGGCTCGGTTTAGTGTACGGGTTAGGATTAGGGTACGTTTTAGGGTTAGGGTAGGGGTTAGGGTTAGGGTACGCGTTAGGGTTAGGGTAGTTATTAAACCTATCCCACTCTCTAGATACCCCTTAGCATGTAAAGGAATATTATTTGGGGGTCCAGCCATGGAGAAGAGTTTAGACACTAGGATAAGATAAGGAACACACCCATTATAAAGAAATCACATTAGGATTCTCTTTTTAAGCTGTTCCTTCAAACACTAGTGCTTAGGAAATCTATTGGAGGCAGAAGCAGTCAAGGGTAGCCTAGGGTTAGGGTTAGGCTTAGGGTTAGGCTTAGGGTACGGCTTAGGGTACGGGTTCGGGGAGGGGTTCGGGTACGGCGTAGGGTATGGGTTAGGGTTAGGGTTAGGGTTAGTGTTAGGGTTAGGGCTCGGTTCAGGGTACGGGTTAGGATTAGGGTACGTGTTAGGGTTAGGGTAGGGGTTAGGGTTAGGGTACGCATTAGGGTTAGGGTAGTTAGTAAACCTATCCCACTCTCTAGATACCCCTTAGCACGTAAAGGAATATTATTTGCGGGTCCAGCCATGGAGAAGAGTTTAGACACTAGGATAAGATAAGGAACACACCCATTATAAAGAAATCACATTAGGATTCTCTTTTTAAGCTGTTCCTTCAAACACTAGTGCTTAGGAAATCTATTGGAGGCAGAAGCAGTCAAGGGTAGCCTAGGGTTAGGGTTAGGCTTAGGGTTAGGCGTACGGTACGGCTTAGGCTACGGGTTCGGGGAGGGGTTCGGGTACGGCGTAGGGTATGGGTTAGGGTTAGGGTTAGGGTTTGAGTTAGGGTTAGGGCTCGGTTTAGTGTACGGGTTAGGATTAGGGTACGTTTTAGGGTTAGGGTAGGGGTTAGGGTTAGGGTACGCGTTAGGGTTAGGGTAGTTATTAAACCTATCCCACTCTCTAGATACCCCTTAGCATGTAAAGGAATATTATTTGGGGGTCCAGCCATGGAGAAGAGTTTAGACACTAGGATAAGATAAGGAACACACCCATTATAAAGAAATCAAATTAGGATTCTCTTTTTAAGCTGTTCCTTAAAACACTAGTGCTTAGGAAATCTATTGGAGGCAGAAGCAGTCAAGGGTAGCCTAGGGTTAGGGTTAGGCTTAGGGTTAGGGTTAGGGTACGGCTTAGGGTACGGGTTCGGGGAGGGGTTCGGGTACGGCGTAGGGTATGGGTTAGGGTTAGGGATAGGGTTAGTGTTTGTGTTAGGGATCGGTTTAGGATACGGGTTAGGATTAGGGTACGTGTTAGGGTTAGGGTAGGGGTTAGGGTTAGGGTACGCGTTAAGGTTAGGATAGTTATTAAACCTATCCCACTCTCTAGATACCCCTTAGCACGTAAAGGAATATTATTTGGGGGTCCAGCCATGGAGAAGAGTTTAGACACTAGGATAAGATAAGGAACACACCCATTATAAAGAAATCACATTAGGATTCTCTTTTTAAGCTGTTCCTTCAAACACTAGTGCTTAGGAAATCTATTGGAGGCAGAAGCAGTCAAGGGTAGCCTAGGGTTAGGGTTAGGCTTAGGGTTAGGCTTAGGGTACGGCTTAGGGTACGGGTTCGGGGAGGGGTTCGGGTACGGCGTAGGGTATGGGTTAGGGTTAGGGTTAGGGTTCGTGTTAGGGTTAGGGCTCGGTTTAGGGTACGGGTTAGGATTAGGGTACGTGTTAGGGTTAGGGTAGGGGTTAGGGTTAGGGTACGCATTAGGGTTAGGGTAGTTATTAAACCTATCCCACTCTCTAGATACCCCTTAGCACGTAAAGGAATATTATTTGGGGGTCCAGCCATGGAGAAGAGTTTAGACACTAGGATAAGATAAGGAACACACCCATTATAAAGAAATCACATTAGGATTCTCTTTTTAAGCTGTTCCTTCAAACACTAGTGCTTAGGAAATCTATTGGAGGCAGAAGCAGTCAAGGGTAGCCTAGGGTTAGGGTTAGGCTTAGGGTTAGGCTTAGGGTACGGCTTAGGGTAGGGGTTCGGGGAGGGGTTCGGGTACGGCGTAGGGTATGGGTTAGGGTTAGGGTTTGAGTTAGGGTTAGGGCTCGGTTTAGTGTACGGGTTAGGATTAGGGTACGTTTTAGGGTTAGGGTAGGGGTTAGGGTTAGGGTACGCGTTAGGGTTAGGGTAGTTATTAAACCTATCCCACTCTCTAGATACCCCTTAGCACGTAAAGGAATATTATTTGGGGGTCCAGCCATGGAGAAGAGTTTAGACACTAGGATAAGATAAGGAACACACCCATTATAAAGAAATCACATTAGGATTCTCTTTTTAAGCTGTTCCTTCAAACACTAGTGCTTAGGAAATCTATTGGAGGCAGAAGCAGTCAAGGGTAGCCTAGGGTTAGTGTTAGGCTTAGGGTTAGGGTTAGGGTACGGCTTAGGGTACGGGTTCGGGGAGGGGTTCGGGTACGGCGTAGGGTATGGGTTAGGGTTAGGGTTAGGGTTAGTGTTAGGGTTAGGGCTCGGTTCAGGGTACGGGTTAGGATTAGGGTACGTGTTAGGGTTAGGGTAGGGGTTAGGGTTAGGGTACGTGTTAGGGTTAGGGTAGTTATTAAACCTATCCCACTCTCTAGATACCCCTTAGCACGTAAAGGAATATTATTTGGGGGTCCAGCCATGGAGAAGAGTTTAGACACTAGGATAAGATAAGGAACACACCCATTATAAAGAAATCACATTAGGATTCTCTTTTTAAGCTGTTCCTTCAAACACTAGTGCTTAGGAAATCTATTGGAGGCAGAAGCAGTCAAGGGTAGCCTAGGGTTAGGGTTAGGCTTAGGGTTAGGCTTAGGGTACGGCTTAGGCTACGGGTTCGGGGAGGGGTTCGGGTACGGCGTAGGGTATGGGTTAGGGTTAGGGTTAGGGTTAGTGTTAGGGTTAGGGCTCGGTTCAGGGTACGGGTTAGGATTAGGGTACGTGTTAGGGTTAGGGTAGGGGTTAGGGTTAGGGTACGCGTTAGGGTTAGGGTAGTTATTAAACCTATCCCACTCTCTAGATACCCCTTAGCACGTAAAGGAATATTATTTGCGGGTCCAGCCATGGAGAAGAGTTTAGACACTAGGATAAAATAAGGAACACATACATTATAAAGAAATCACATTAGGATTCGCTTTTTAAGCTGTTCCTTAAAACACTAGTGCTTAGGAAATCTATTGGAGGCAGAAGCAGTCAAGGGTAGCCTAGGGTTAGGGTTAGGCTTAGGTTTAGGGTTAGGGTATGGCTTAGGGTAGGGGTTCGGGGAGGGGTTCGGGTACGGCGTAGGGTATGGGTTAGGGTTAGGGTTAGGGTTCGTGTTAGGGTTAGGGCTCGGTTTAGGGTATGGGTTAGGATTAGGGTACGTGTTAGGGTTAGGGTAGGGGTTAGGGTTAGGGTACGCATTAGGGTTAGGGTAGTTATTAAACCTATCCCACTCTCTAGATACCCCTTAGCACGTAAAGGAATATTATTTGGGGGTCCAGCCATGGAGAAGAGTTTAGACACTAGGATAAGATAAGGAACACACCCATTATAAAGAAATCACATTAGGATTCTCTTTTTAAGCTGTTCCTTCAAACACTAGTGCTTAGGAAATCTATTGGAGGCAGAAGCAGTCAAGGGTAGCCTAGGGTTAGGGTTAGGCTTAGGGTTAGGCTTAGGGTACGGCTTAGGGTACGGGTTCGGGGAGGGGTTCGGGTACGGCGTAGGGTATGGGTTAGGGTTAGGGTTAGGGTTAGGGCTCAGTTTAGGGTACGGGTTAGGATTAGGGTACGGGTTAGGGTTAGGGTAGGGGTTAGGGTTAGGGTATGCGTTAGGGTTAGGGTAGTTATTAAACCTATCCCACTCTCTAGATACCCCTTAGCACGTAAAGGAATATTATATGGGGGTCCAGCCATGGAGAAGAGTTTAGACACTAGGATAAGATAAGGAACACACCCATTATAAAGAAATCACATTAGGATTCTGTTTTTAAGCCGTTCCTTAAAACACTAGTGCTTAGGAAATCTATTGGAGGCAGAAGCAGTCAAGGGTAGCCTAGGGTTAGGGTTAGGCTTAGGGTTAGGCTTAGGGTACGGCTTAGGGTACAGGTTCGGGGAGGGGTTCGGGTACGGCGTAGGGTATGGGTTAGGGTTAGGGTTAGGGTTAGTGTTAGGGTTAGGGCTCGGTTCAGGGTACGGGTTAGGATTAGGGTACGTGTTAGGGTTAGGGTAGGGGTTAGGGTTAGGGTACGTGTTAGGGTTAGGATAGTTATTAAACCTATCCCACTCTCTAGATACCCCTTAGCACGTAAAGGAATATTATTTGGGGGTCCAGCCATGGAGAAGAGTTTAGACACTAGGATAAGATAAGGAACACACCCATTATAAAGAAATCACATTAGGATTCTCTTTTTAAGCTGTTGCTTCAAACACTAGTGCTTAGGAAATCTATTGGAGGCAGAAGCAGTCAAGGGTAGCCTAGGGTTAGGGTTAGGCTTAGGGTTAGGCTTAGGGTACGGCTTAGGCTACGGGTTCGGGGAGGGGTTCGGGTACGGCGTAGGGTATGGGTTAGGGTTAGGGTTAGGGTTTGAGTTAGGGTTAGGGCTCGGTTTAGTGTACGGGTTAGGATTAGGGTAGGGGTTAGGGTTATGGTACGCGTTAGGGTTAGGGTAGTTATTAAACCTATCCCACTCTCTAGATACCCCTTAGCATGTAAAGGAATATTATTTGGGGGTCCAGCCATGGAGAAGAGTTTAGACACTAGGATAAGATAAGGAACACACCCATTATAAAGAAATCACATTAGGATTCTCTTTTTAAGCTGTTCCTTCAAACACTAGTGCTTAGGAAATCTATTGGAGGCAGAAGCAGTCAAGGGTAGCCTAGGGTTAGGGTTAGGCTTAGGGTTAGGCTTAGGGTACGGCTTAGGGTACGGGTTCGGGGAGGGGTTCGGGTACGGCGTAGGGTATGGGTTAGGGTTAGGGTTAGGGTTAGTGTTAGGGTTAGGGCTCGGTTCAGGGTACGGGTTAGGATTACGGTACGTGTTAGGGTTAGGGTAGGGGTTAGGGTTAGGGTACGCATTAGGGTTAGGGTAGTTATTAAACCTATCCCACTCTCTAGATACCCCTTAGCACGTAAAGGAATATTATTTGGGGGTCCAGCCATGGAGAAGAGTTTAGACACTAGGATAAGATAAGGAACACACCCATTATAAAGAAATCACATTAGGATTCTGTTTTTAAGCCGTTCCTTAAAACACTAGTGCTTAGGAAATCTATTGGAGGCAGAAGCAGTCAAGGGTAGCCTAGGGATAGGGTTAGGCTTAGGGTTAGGCTTAGGGTACGGCTTAGGGTACGGGTTCGGGGAGGGGTTCGGGTACGGCGTAGGGTATGGGTTAGGGTTAGGGTTAGGGTTAGTGTTAGGGTTAGGGCTCGGTTCAGGGTACGGGTTAGGATTAGGGTACGTGTTAGGGTTAGGGTAGGGGTTAGGGTTAGGGTACGTGTTAGGGTTAGGGTAGTTATTAAACCTATCCCACTCTCTAGATACCCCTTAGCACGTAAAGGAATATTATTTGGGGGTCCAGCCATGGAGAAGAGTTTAGACACTAGGATAAGATAAGGAACACACCCATTATAAAGAAATCACATTAGGATTCTCTTTTTAAGCTGTTCCTTCAAACACTAGTGCTTAGGAAATCTATTGGAGGCAGAAGCATTCAAGGGTAGCCTAGGGTTAGGGTTAGGCTTAGGGTTAGGCTTAGGGTACGGCTTAGGCTACGGGTTCGGGGAGGGGTTCGGGTACGGCGTAGGGTATGGGTTAGGGTTAGGTTTAGGGTTAGTGTTAGGGTTAGGGCTCGGTTTAGGGTACGGGTTAGGATTAGGGTACGTGTTAGGGTTAGGGTAGGGGTTAGGGTTAGGGTACGCATTAGGGTTAGGGTAGTTATTAAACCTATCCCACTCTCTAGATACCCCTTAGCACGTAAAGGAATATTATTTGGGGGTCCAGCCATGGAGAAGAGTTTAGACACTAGGATAAGATAAGGAACACACCCATTATAAAGAAATCACATTAGGATTCTCTTTTTAAGCTGTTCCTTCAAACACTAGTGCTTAGGAAATCTATTGGAGGCAGAAGCAGTCAAGGGTAGCCTAGGGTTAGGGTTAGGCTTAGGGTTAGGCTTAGGGTACGGCTTAGGGTAGGGGTTCGGGGAGGGGTTCGGGTACGGCGTAGGGTATGGGTTAGGGTTAGGGTTTGAGTTAGGGTTAGGGCTCGGTTTAGTGTACGGGTTAGGATTAGGGTACGTTTTAGGGTTAGGGTAGGGGTTAGGGTTAGGGTACGCGTTAGGGTTAGGGTAGTTATTAAACCTATCCCACTCTCTAGATACCCCTTAGCACGTAAAGGAATATTATTTGGGGGTCCAGCCATGGAGAAGAGTTTAGACACTAGGATAAGATAAGGAACACACCCATTATAAAGAAATCACATTAGGATTCTCTTTTTAAGCTGTTCCTTCAAACACTAGTGCTTAGGAAATCTATTGGAGGCAGAAGCAGTCAAGGGTAGCCTAGGGTTAGGGTTAGGCTTAGGGTTAGGGTTAGGGTACGGCTTAGGGTACGGGTTCGGGGAGGGGTTCGGGTACGGCGTAGGGTATGGGTTAGGGTTAGGGTTAGGGTTAGTGTTAGGGTTAGGGCTCGGTTCAGGGTACGGGTTAGGATTAGGGTACGTGTTAGGGTTAGGGTAGGGGTTAGGGTTAGGGTACGTGTTAGGGTTAGGGTAGTTATTAAACCTATCCCACTCTCTAGATACCCCTTAGCACGTAAAGGAATATTATTTGGGGGTCCAGCCATGGAGAAGAGTTTAGACACTAGGATAAGATAAGGAACACACCCATTATAAAGAAATCACATTAGGATTCTCTTTTTAAGCTGTTGCTTCAAACACTAGTGCTTAGGAAATCTATTGGAGGCAGAAGCAGTCAAGGGTAGCCTAGGGTTAGGGTTAGGCTTAGGGTTAGGCTTAGGGTACGGCTTAGGCTACGGGTTCGGGGAGGGGTTCGGGTACGGCGTAGGGTATGGGTTAGGGTTAGGGTTAGGGTTTGAGTTAGGGTTAGGGCTCGGTTTAGTGTACGGGTTAGGATTAGGGTACGTTTTAGGGTTAGGGTAGGGGTTAGGGTTAGGGTACGCGTTAGGGTTAGGGTAGTTATTAAACCTATCCCACTCTCTAGATACCCCTTAGCATGTAAAGGAATATTATTTGCGGGTCCAGCCATGGAGAAGAGTTTAGACACTAGGATAAGATAAGGAACACACCCATTATAAAGAAATCACATTAGGATTCTCTTTTTAAGCTGTTCCTTCAAACACTAGTGCTTAGGAAATCTATTGGAGGCAGAAGCAGTCAAGGGTAGCCTAGGGTTAGGGTTAGGCTTAGGGTTAGGCTTAGGGTACGGCTTAGGGTACGGGTTCGGGGAGGGGTTCGGGTACGGCGTAGGGTATGGGTTAGGGTTAGGGTTAGGGTTAGTGTTAGGGTTAGGGCTCGGTTCAGGGTACGGGTTAGGATTAGGGTACGTGTTAGGGTTAGGGTAGGGGTTAGGGTTAGGGTACGCATTAGGGTTAGGGTAGTTAGTAAACCTATCCCACTCTCTAGATACCCCTTAGCACGTAAAGGAATATTATTTGCGGGTCCAGCCATGGAGAAGAGTTTAGACACTAGGATAAGATAAGGAACACACCCATTATAAAGAAATCACATTAGGATTCTCTTTTTAAGCTGTTCCTTCAAACACTAGTGCTTAGGAAATCTATTGGAGGCAGAAGCAGTCAAGGGTAGCCTAGGGTTAGGGTTAGGCTTAGGGTTAGGCTTAGGGTACGGCTTAGGGTACGGGTTCGGGGAGGGGTTCGGGTACGGCGTAGGGTATGGGTTAGGGTTAGGGTTAGGGTTAGGGCTCAGTTTAGGGTACGGGTTAGGATTAGGGTACGGGTTAGGGTTAGGGTAGGGGTTAGGGTTAGGGTATGCGTTAGGGTTAGGGTAGTTATTAAACCTATCCCACTCTCTAGATACCCCTTAGCACGTAAAGGAATATTATATGGGGGTCCAGCCATGGAGAAGAGTTTAGACACTAGGATAAGATAAGGAACACACCCATTATAAAGAAATCACATTAGGATTCTGTTTTTAAGCCGTTCCTTAAAACACTAGTGCTTAGGAAATCTATTGGAGGCAGAAGCAGTCAAGGGTAGCCTAGGGTTAGGGTTAGGCTTAGGGTTAGGCTTAGGGTACGGCTTAGGGTACGGGTTCGGGGAGGGGTTCGGGTACGGCGTAGGGTATGGGTTAGGGTTAGGGTTAGGGTTAGTGTTAGGGTTAGGGCTCGGTTCAGGGTACGGGTTAGGATTAGGGTACGTGTTAGGGTTAGGGTAGGGGTTAGGGTTAGGGTACGTGTTAGGGTTAGGATAGTTATTAAACCTATCCCACTCTCTAGATACCCCTTAGCACGTAAAGGAATATTATTTGGGGGTCCAGCCATGGAGAAGAGTTTAGACACTAGGATAAGATAAGGAACACACCCATTATAAAGAAATCACATTAGGATTCTCTTTTTAAGCTGTTGCTTCAAACACTAGTGCTTAGGAAATCTATTGGAGGCAGAAGCAGTCAAGGGTAGCCTAGGGTTAGGGTTAGGCTTAGGGTTAGGCTTAGGGTACGGCTTAGGCTACGGGTTCGGGGAGGGGTTCGGGTACGGCGTAGGGTATGGGTTAGGGTTAGGGTTAGGGTTTGAGTTAGGGTTAGGGCTCGGTTTAGTGTACGGGTTAGGATTAGGGTAGGGGTTAGGGTTATGGTACGCGTTAGGGTTAGGGTAGTTATTAAACCTATCCCACTCTCTAGATACCCCTTAGCATGTAAAGGAATATTATTTGGGGGTCCAGCCATGGAGAAGAGTTTAGACACTAGGATAAGATAAGGAACACACCCATTATAAAGAAATCACATTAGGATTCTCTTTTTAAGCTGTTCCTTCAAACACTAGTGCTTAGGAAATCTATTGGAGGCAGAAGCAGTCAAGGGTAGCCTAGGGTTAGGGTTAGGCTTAGGGTTAGGCTTAGGGTACGGCTTAGGGTACGGGTTCGGGGAGGGGTTCGGGTACGGCGTAGGGTATGGGTTAGGGTTAGGGTTAGGGTTAGTGTTAGGGTTAGGGCTCGGTTCAGGGTACGGGTTAGGATTAGGGTACGTGTTAGGGTTAGGGTAGGGGTTAGGGTTAGGGTACGCATTAGGGTTAGGGTAGTTATTAAACCTATCCCACTCTCTAGATACCCCTTAGCACGTAAAGGAATATTATTTGGGGGTCCAGCCATGGAGAAGAGTTTAGACACTAGGATAAGATAAGGAACACACCCATTATAAAGAAATCACATTAGGATTCTGTTTTTAAGCCGTTCCTTAAAACACTAGTGCTTAGGAAATCTATTGGAGGCAGAAGCAGTCAAGGGTAGCCTAGGGATAGGGTTAGGCTTAGGGTTAGGCTTAGGGTACGGCTTAGGGTACGGGTTCGGGGAGGGGTTCGGGTACGGCGTAGGGTATGGGTTAGGGTTAGGGTTAGGGTTAGTGTTAGGGTTAGGGCTCGGTTCAGGGTACGGGTTAGGATTAGGGTACGTGTTAGGGTTAGGGTAGGGGTTAGGGTTAGGGTACGTGTTAGGGTTAGGGTAGTTATTAAACCTATCCCACTCTCTAGATACCCCTTAGCACGTAAAGGAATATTATTTGGGGGTCCAGCCATGGAGAAGAGTTTAGACACTAGGATAAGATAAGGAACACACCCATTATAAAGAAATCACATTAGGATTCTCTTTTTAAGCTGTTCCTTCAAACACTAGTGCTTAGGAAATCTATTGGAGGCAGAAGCAGTCAAGGGTAGCCTAGGGTTAGGGTTAGGCTTAGGGTTAGGCTTAGGGTACGGCTTAGGGTACGGGTTCGGGGAGGGGTTCGGGTACGGCGTAGGGTATGGGTTAGGGTTAGGGTTAGGGTTCGTGTTAGGGTTAGGGCTCGGTTTAGGGTACGGGTTAGGATTAGGGTACGTGTTAGGGTTAGGGTAGGGTTTAGGGTTAGGGTACGCATTAGGGTTAGGGTAGTTATTAAACCTATCCCACTCTCTAGATACCCCTTAGCACGTAAAGGAATATTATTTGGGGGTCCAGCCATGGAGAAGAGTTTAGACACTAGGATAAGATAAGGAACACACCCATTATAAAGAAATCACATTAGGATTCTCTTTTTAAGCTGTTCCTTCAAACACTAGTGCTTAGGAAATCTATTGGAGGCAGAAGCAGTCAAGGGTAGCCTAGGGTTAGGGTTAGGCTTAGGGTTAGGCTTAGGGTACGGCTTAGGGTAGGGGTTCGGGGAGGGGTTCGGGTACGGCGTAGGGTATGGGTTAGGGTTAGGGTTTGAGTTAGGGTTAGGGCTCGGTTTAGGGTACGGGTTAGGATTAGGGTACGTTTTAGGGTTAGGGTAGGGGTTAGGGTTAGGGTACGCGTTAGGGTTAGGGTAGTTATTAAACCTATCCCACTCTCTAGATACCCCTTAGCACGTAAAGGAATATTATTTGGGGGTCCAGCCATGGAGAAGAGTTTAGACACTAGGATAAGATAAGGAACACACCCATTATAAAGAAATCACATTAGGATTCTCTTTTTAAGCTGTTCCTTCAAACACTAGTGCTTAGGAAATCTATTGGAGGCAGAAGCAGTCAAGGGTAGCCTAGGGTTAGGGTTAGGCTTAGGGTTAGGCTTAGGGTACGGCTTAGGGTATGGTTTCGGGGAGGGGTTCGGGTACGGTGTAGGGTATGGGTTAGGGTTAGGGTTAGGGTTAGTGTTAGGGTTAGGGCTCAGTTTAGGTTACGGGTTAGGATTAGGGTACGTGTTAGGGTTAGGGTAGGGGTTAGGGTTAGGGTACGCGTTAGGGTTAGGGTAGTTATTAAACCTATCCCACTCTCTAGATACCCCTTAGCACGTAAAGGAATATTATTTGGGGGTCCAGCCATGGAGAAGAGTTTAGACAGTAGGATAAGATAAGGAACACACCCATTATAAAGAAATCACATTAGGATTCTGTTTTTAAGCCGTTCCTTAAAACACTAGTGCTTAGGAAATCTATTGGAGGCAGAAGCAGTCAAGGGTAGCCTAGGGTTAGGGTTAGGCTTAGGGTTAGGCTTAGGGTACGGCTTAGGGTACGGGTTCGGGGAGGGGTTCGGGTACGGCGTAGGGTATGGGTTAGGGTTAGGGTTAGGGTTAGTGTTAGGGTTAGGGCTCAGTTTAGGGTACGGGTTAGGATTAGGGTACGTGTTAGGGTTAGGGTAGGGGTTAGGGTTAGGGTACGCGTTAGGGTTAGGGTAGTTATTAAACCTATCCCACTCTCTAGATACCCCTTAGCACGTAAAGGAATATTATTTTGGGGTCCAGCCATGGAGAAGAGTTTAGACACTAGGATAAGATAAGGAACACACCCATTATAAAGAAATCACATTAGGATTCTGTTTTTAAGCCGTTCCTTAAAACACTAGTGCTTAGGAAATCTATTGGAGGCAGAAGCAGTCAAGGGTAGCCTAGGGTTAGGGTTAGGCTTAGGGTTAGGCTTAGGGTACGGCTTAGGGTACGGGTTCGGGGAGGGGTTCGGGTACGGCGTAGGGTATGGGTTAGGGTTAGGGTTAGGGTTAGTGTTAGGGTTAGGGCTCGGTTCAGGGTACGGGTTAGGATTAGGGTACGTGTTAGGGTTAGGGTAGGGGTTAGGGTTAGGGTACGTGTTAGGGTTAGGGTAGTTATTAAACCTATCCCACTCTCTAGATACCCCTTAGCACGTAAAGGAATATTATTTGCGGGTCCAGCCATGGAGAAGAGTTTAGACACTAGGATAAGATAAGGAACACACCCATTATAAAGAAATCACATTAGGATTCTCTTTTTAAGCTGTTCCTTAAAACACTAGTGCTTAGGAAATCTATTGGAGGCAGAAGCAGTCAAGGGTAGCCTAGGGTTAGGGTTAGGCTTAGGGTTAGGCTTAGGGTACGGCTTAGGCTACGGGTTCGGGGAGGGGTTCGGGTACGGCGTAGGGTATGGGTTAGGGTTAGGGTTAGGGTTAGTGTTAGGGTTAGGGCTCGGTTTAGGGTACGGGTTAGGATTAGGGTACGTGTTAGGGTTAGGGTAGGGGTTAGGGTTAGGGTACGCATTAGGGTTAGGGTAGTTAGTAAACCTATCCAACTCTCTAGATACCCCTTAGCACGTAAAGGAATATTATTTGCGGGTCCAGCCATGGAGAAGAGTTTAGACACTAGGATAAGATAAGGAACACACCCATTATAAAGAAATCACATTAGGATTCTCTTTTTAAGCTGTTCCTTCAAACACTAGTGCTTAGGAAATCTATTGGAGGCAGAAGCAGTCAAGGGTAGCCTAGGGTTAGGGTTAGGCTTAGGGTTAGGCTTAGGGTACGGCTTAGGGTACGGGTTCGGGGAGGGGTTCGGGTACGGCGTAGGGTATGGGTTAGGGTTAGGGTTAGGGTTCGTGTTAGGGTTAGGGCTCGGTTTAGGGTATGGGTTAGGATTAGGGTACGGGTTAGGGTTAGGGTAGGGGTTAGGGTTAGGGTACGCGTTAGGGTTAGGGTAGTTATTAAACCTATCCCACTCTCTAGATACCCCTTAGCACGTAAAGGAATATTATTTGGGGGTCCAGCCATGGAGAAGAGTTTAGACACTAGGATAAGATAAGGAACACACCCATTATAAAGAAATCACATTAGGATTCTCTTTTTAAGCTGTTCCTTAAAACACTAGTGCTTAGGAAATCTATTGGAGGCAGAAGCAGTCAAGGGTAGCCTAGGGTTAGGGTTAGGCTTAGGGTTAGGCTTAGGGTACGGCTTAGGGTACGGTTTCGGGGAGGGGTTCGGGTACGGTGTAGGGTATGGGTTAGGGTTAGGGTTAGGGTTAGTGTTAGGGTTAGGGCTCAGTTTAGGGTACGGGTTAGGATTAGGGTACGTGTTAGGGTTAGGGTAGGGTTTAGGGTTAGGGTACGCGTTAGGGTTAGGGTAGTTATTAAACCTATCCCACTCTCTAGATACCCCTTAGCACGTAAAGGAATATTATTTTGGGGTCCAGCCATGGAGAAGAGTTTAGACACTAGGATAAGATAAGGAACACACCCATTATAAAGAAATCACATTAGGATTCTGTTTTTAAGCCGTTCCTTAAAACACTAGTGCTTAGGAAATCTATTGGAGGCAGAAGCAGTCAAGGGTAGCCTAGGGTTAGGGTTAGGCTTAGGGTTAGGCTTAGGGTACGGCTTAGGGTACGGGTTCGGGGAGGGGTTCGGGTACGGCGTAGGGTATGGGTTAGGGTTAGGGTTAGGGTTCGTGTTAGGGTTAGGGCTCGGTTTAGGGTACGGGTTAGGATTAGGGTACGGGTTAGGTTAGGGTAGGGGTTAGGGTTAGGGTACGCGTTAGGGTTAGGGTAGTTATTAAACCTATCCCACTCTCTAGATACCCCTTAGCACGTAAAGGAATATTATTTGGGGGTCCAGCCATGGAGAAGAGTTTAGACACTAGGATAAGATAAGGAACACACCCATTATAAAGAAATCACATTAGGATTCTCTTTTTAAGCTGTTCCTTAAAACACTAGTGCTTAGGAAATCTATTGGAGGCAGAAGCAGTCAAGGGTAGCCTAGGGTTAGGGTTAGGCTTAGGGTTAGGCTTAGGGTACGGCTTAGGGTACGGTTTCGGGGAGGGGTTCGGGTACGGTGTAGGGTATGGGTTAGGGTTAGGGTTAGGGTTAGTGTTAGGGTTAGGGCTCAGTTTAGGGTACGGGTTAGGATTAGGGTACGTGTTAGGGTTAGGGTAGGGGTTAGGGTTAGGGTACGCGTTAGGGTTAGGGTAGTTATTAAACCTATCCCACTCTCTAGATACCCCTTAGCACGTAAAGGAATATTATTTTGGGGTCCAGCCATGGAGAAGAGTTTAGACACTAGGATAAGATAAGGAACACACCCATTATAAAGAAATCACATTAGGATTCTGTTTTTAAGCCGTTCCTTAAAACACTAGTGCTTAGGAAATCTATTGGAGGCAGAAGCAGTCAAGGGTAGCCTAGGGTTAGGGTTAGGCTTAGGGTTAGGCTTAGGGTACGGCTTAGGGTACGGGTTCGGGGAGGGGTTCGGGTACGGCGTAGGGTATGGGTTAGGGTTAGGGTTAGGGTTAGTGTTAGGGTTAGGGCTCGGTTTAGGGTACGGGTTAGGATTAGGGTACGTGTTAGGGTTAGGGTAGGGGTTAGGGTTAGGGTACGCATTAGGGTTAGGGTAGTTATTAAACCTATCCCACTCTCTAGATACCCCTTAGCACGTAAAGGAATATTATTTGGGGGTCCAGCCATGGAGAAGAGTTTAGACACTAGGATAAGATAAGGAACACACCCATTATAAAGAAATCACATTAGGATTCTCTTTTTAAGCTGTTCCTTCAAACACTAGTGCTTAGGAAATCTATTGGAGGCAGAAGCAGTCAAGGGTAGCCTAGGGTTAGGGTTAGGCTTAGGGTTAGGCTTAGGGTACGGCTTAGGGTAGGGGTTCGGGGAGGGGTTCGGGTACGGCGTAGGGTATGGGTTAGGGTTAGGGTTTGAGTTAGGGTTAGGGCTCGGTTTAGTGTACGGGTTAGGATTAGGGTACGTTTTAGGGTTAGGGTAGGGGTTAGGGTTAGGGTACGCGTTAGGGTTAGGGTAGTTATTAAACCTATCCCACTCTCTAGATACCCCTTAGCACGTAAAGGAATATTATTTGCGGGTCCAGCCATGGAGAAGAGTTTAGACACTAGGATAACATAAGGAACACACCCATTATAAAGAAATCACATTAGGATTCTCTTTTTAAGCTGTTCCTTCAAACACTAGTGCTTAGGAAATCTATTGGAGGCAGAAGCAGTCAAGGGTAGCCTAGGGTTAGGGTTAGGCTTAGGGTTAGGCTTAGGGTACGGCTTAGGGTAGGGGTTCGGGGAGGGGTTCGGGTACGGCGTAGGGTATGGGTTAGGGTTAGGGTTTGAGTTAGGGTTAGGGCTCGGTTTAGTGTACGGGTTAGGATTAGGGTACGTGTTAGGGTTAGGGTAGGGGTTAGGGTTAGGGTACGCATTAGGGTTAGGGTAGTTAGTAAACCTATCCCACTCTCTAGATACCCCTTAGCACGTAAAGGAATATTATTTGCGGGTCCAGCCATGGAGAAGAGTTTAGACACTAGGATAAGATAAGGAACACACCCATTATAAAGAAATCACATTAGGATTCTCTTTTTAAGCTGTTCCTTCAAACACTAGTGCTTAGGAAATCTATTGGAGGCAGAAGCAGTCAAGGGTAGCCTAGGGTTAGGGTTAGGCTTAGGGTTAGGCTTAGGGTACGGCTTAGGGTACGGGTTCGGGGAGGGGTTCGGGTACGGTGTAGGGTATGGGTTAGGGTTAGGGTTAGGGTTAGTGTTAGGGTTAGGGCTCAGTTTAGGGTACGGGTTAGGATTAGGGTACGTGTTAGGGTTAGGGTAGGGGTTAGGGTTAGGGTACGCGTTAGGGTTAGGGTAGTTATTAAACCTATCCCACTCTCTAGATACCCCTTAGCACGTAAAAGGAATATTATTTTGGGGTCCAGCCATGGAGAAGAGTTTAGACACTAGGATAAGATAAGGAACACACCCATTATAAAGAAATCACATTAGGATTCTGTTTTTAAGCCGTTCCTTAAAACACTAGTGCTTAGGAAATCTATTGGAGGCAGAAGCAGTCAAGGGTAGCCTAGGGTTAGGGTTAGGCTTAGGGTTAGGCTTAGGGTACGGCTTAGGGTACGGGTTCGGGGAGGGGTTCGGGTACGGCGTAGGGTATGGGTTAGGGTTAGGGTTAGGGTTCGTGTTAGGGTTAGGGCTCGGTTTAGGGTACGGGTTAGGATTAGGGTACGGGTTAGGGTTAGGGTAGGGGTTAGGGTTAGGGTACGCGTTAGGGTTAGGGTAGTTATTAAACCTATCCCACTCTCTAGATACCCCTTAGCACGTAAAGGAATATTATTTGGGGGTCCAGCCATGGAGAAGAGTTTAGACACTAGGATAAGATAAGGAACACACCCATTATAAAGAAATCACATTAGGATTCTCTTTTTAAGCTGTTCCTTAAAACACTAGTGCTTAGGAAATCTATTGGAGGCAGAAGCAGTCAAGGGTAGCCTAGGGTTAGGGTTAGGCTTAGGGTTAGGCTTAGGGTACGGCTTAGGGTACGGTTTCGGGGAGGGGTTCGGGTACGGTGTAGGGTATGGGTTAGGGTTAGGGTTAGGGTTAGTGTTAGGGTTAGGGCTCAGTTTAGGGTACGGGTTAGGATTAGGGTACGTGTTAGGGTTAGGGTAGGGGTTAGGGTTAGGGTACGCGTTAGGGTTAGGGTAGTTATTAAACCTATCCCACTCTCTAGATACCCCTTAGCACGTAAAGGAATATTATTTTGGGGTCCAGCCATGGAGAAGAGTTTAGACACTAGGATAAGATAAGGAACACACCCATTATAAAGAAATCACATTAGGATTCTGTTTTTAAGCCGTTCCTTAAAACACTAGTGCTTAGGAAATCTATTGGAGGCAGAAGCAGTCAAGGGTAGCCTAGGGTTAGGGTTAGGCTTAGGGTTAGGCTTAGGGTACGGCTTAGGGTACGGGTTCGGGGAGTGGTTCGGGTACGGCGTAGGGTATGGGTTAGGGTTAGGGTTAGGGTTAGTGTTAGGGTTAGGGCTCGGTTTAGGGTACGGGTTAGGATTAGGGTACGTGTTAGGGTTAGGGTAGGGGTTAGGGTTAGGGTACGCATTAGGGTTAGGGTAGTTAGTAAACCTATCCCACTCTCTAGATACCCCTTAGCACGTAAAGGAATATTATTTGCGGGTCCAGCCATGGAGAAGAGTTTAGACACTAGGATAAGATAAGGAACACACCCATTATAAAGAAATCACATTAGGATTCTCTTTTTAAGCTGTTCCTTCAAACACTAGTGCTTAGGAAATCTATTGGAGGCAGAAGCAGTCAAGGGTAGCCTAGGGTTAGGGTTAGGCTTAGGGTTAGGCTTAGGGTACGGCTTAGGGTACGGGTTCGGGGAGGGGTTCGGGTACGGCGTAGGGTATGGGTTAGGGTTAGGGTTAGGGTTCGTGTTAGGGTTAGGGCTCGGTTTAGGGTACGGGTTAGGATTAGGGTACGTGTTAGGGTTAGGGTAGGGGTTAGGGTTAGGGTACGCATTAGGGTTAGGGTAGTTATTAAACCTATCCCACTCTCTAGATACCCCTTAGCACGTAAAGGAATATTATTTGGGGGTCCAGCCATGGAGAAGAGTTTAGACACTAGGATAAGATAAGGAACACACCCATTATAAAGAAATCACATTAGGATTCTCTTTTTAAGCTGTTCCTTCAAACACTAGTGCTTAGGAAATCTATTGGAGGCAGAAGCAGTCAAGGGTAGCCTAGGGTTAGGGTTAGGCTTAGGGTTAGGCTTAGGGTACGGCTTAGGGTAGGGGTTCGGGGAGGGGTTCGGGTACGGCGTAGGGTATGGGTTAGGGTTAGGGTTTGAGTTAGGGTTAGGGCTCGGTTTAGTGTACGGGTTAGGATTAGGGTACGTTTTAGGGTTAGGGTAGGGGTTAGGGTTAGGGTACGCGTTAGGGTTAGGGTAGTTATTAAACCTATCCCACTCTCTAGATACCCCTTAGCACGTAAAGGAATATTATTTGCGGGTCCAGCCATGGAGAAGAGTTTAGACACTAGGATAAGATAAGGAACACACCCATTATAAAGAAATCACATTAGGATTCTCTTTTTAAGCTGTTCCTTCAAACACTAGTGCTTAGGAAATCTATTGGAGGCAGAAGCAGTCAAGGGTAGCCTAGGGTTAGGGTTAGGCTTAGGGTTAGGCTTAGGGTACGGCTTAGGGTAGGGGTTCGGGGAGGGGTTCGGGTACGGCGTAGGGTATGGGTTAGGGTTAGGGGTTGAGTTAGGGTTAGGGCTCGGTTTAGTGTACGGGTTAGGATTAGGGTACGTGTTAGGGTTAGGGTAGGGGTTAGGGTTAGGGTACGCATTAGGGTTAGGGTAGTTAGTAAACCTATCCCACTCTCTAGATACCCCTTAGCACGTAAAGGAATATTATTTGCGGGTCCAGCCATGGAGAAGAGTTTAGACACTAGGATAAGATAAGGAACACACCCATTATAAAGAAATCACATTAGGATTCTCTTTTTAAGCTGTTCCTTCAAACACTAGTGCTTAGGAAATCTATTGGAGGCAGAAGCAGTCAAGGGTAGCCTAGGGTTAGGGTTAGGCTTAGGGTTAGGCTTAGGGTACGGCTTAGGGTACGGGTTCGGGGAGGGGTTCGGGTACGGTGTAGGGTATGGGTTAGGGTTAGGGTTAGGGTTAGTGTTAGGGTTAGGGCTCAGTTTAGGGTACGGGTTAGGATTAGGGTACGTGTTAGGGTTAGGGTAGGGGTTAGGGTTAGGGTACGCGTTAGGGTTAGGGTAGTTAGTAAACCTATCCCACTCTCTAGATACCCCTTAGCACGTAAAGGAATATTATTTTGGGGTCCAGCCATGGAGAAGAGTTTAGACACTAGGATAAGATAAGGAACACACCCATTATAAAGAAATCACATTAGGATTCTGTTTTTAAGCCGTTCCTTAAAACACTAGTGCTTAGGAAATCTATTGGAGGCAGAAGCAGTCAAGGGTAGCCTAGGGTTAGGGTTAGGCTTAGGGTTAGGCTTAGGGTACGGCTTGGGGTACGGGTTCGGGGAGGGGTTCGGGTACGGCGTAGGGTATGGGTTAGGGTTAGGGTTAGGGTTAGTGTTAGGGTTAGGGCTCGGTTCAGGGTACGGGTTAGGATTAGGGTACGTGTTAGGGTTAGGGTAGGGGTTAGGGTTAGGGTACGTGTTAGGGTTAGGGTAGTTATTAAACCTATCCCACTCTCTAGATACCCCTTAGCACGTAAAGGAATATTATTTGGGGGTCCAGCCATGGAGAAGAGTTTAGACACTAGGATAAGATAAGGAACACACCCATTATAAAGAAATCACATTAGGATTCTCTTTTTAAGCTGTTGCTTCAAACACTAGTGCTTAGGAAATCTATTGGAGGCAGAAGCAGTCAAGGGTAGCCTAGGGTTAGGGTTAGGCTTAGGGTTAGGCTTAGGGTACGGCTTAGGCTACGGGTTCGGGGAGGGGTTCGGGTACGGCGTAGGGTATGGGTTAGGGTTAGGGTTAGGGTTAGTGTTAGGGTTAGGGCTCGGTTTAGGGTACGGGTTAGGATTAGGGTACGTGTTAGGGTTAGGGTAGGGGTTAGGGTTAGGGTACGCATTAGGGTTAGGGTAGTTAGTAAACCTATCCCACTCTCTAGATACCCCTTAGCACGTAAAGGAATATTATTTGCGGGTCCAGCCATGGAGAAGAGTTTAGACACTAGGATAAGATAAGGAACACACCCATTATAAAGAAATCACATTAGGATTCTCTTTTTAAGCTGTTCCTTCAAACACTAGTGCTTAGGAAATCTATTGGAGGCAGAAGCAGTCAAGGGTAGCCTAGGGTTAGGGTTAGGCTTAGGGTTAGGCTTAGGGTACGGCTTAGGCTACGGGTTCGGGGAGGGGTTCGGGTACGGCGTAGGGTATGGGTTAGGGTTAGGGTTAGGGTTCGTGTTAGGGTTAGGGCTCGGTTTAGGGTACGGGTTAGGATTAGGGTACGTGTTAGGGTTAGGGTAGGGGTTAGGGTTAGGGTACGCATTAGGGTTAGGGTAGTTATTAAACCTATCCCACTCTCTAGATACCCCTTAGCACGTAAAGGAATATTATTTGGGGGTCCAGCCATGGAGAAGAGTTTAGACACTAGGATAAGATAAGGAACACACCCATTATAAAGAAATCACATTAGGATTCTCTTTTTAAGCTGTTCCTTCAAACACTAGTGCTTAGGAAATCTATTGGAGGCAGAAGCAGTCAAGGGTAGCCTAGGGTTAGGGTTAGGCTTAGGGTTAGGCTTAGGGTACGGCTTAGGGTAGGGGTTCGGGGAGGGGTTCGGGTACGGCGTAGGGTATGGGTTAGGGTTAGGGTTTGAGTTAGGGTTAGGGCTCGGTTTAGTGTACGGGTTAGGATTAGGGTACGTTTTAGGGTTAGGGTAGGGGTTAGGGTTAGGGTACGCGTTAGGGTTAGGGTAGTTATTAAACCTATCCCACTCTCTAGATACCCCTTAGCACGTAAAGGAATATTATTTGGGGGTCCAGCCATGGAGAAGAGTTTAGACACTAGGATAAGATAAGGAACACACCCATTATAAAGAAATCACATTAGGATTCTCTTTTTAAGCTGTTCCTTCAAACACTAGTGCTTAGGAAATCTACTGGAGGCAGAAGCAGTCAAGGGTAGCCTAGGGTTAGGGTTAGGCTTAGGGTTAGGCGTAGGGTACGGCTTAGGCTACGGGTTCGGGGAGGTGTTCGGGAACGGCGTAGGGTATGGGTTAGGGTTAGCGTTAGGGTTTGAGTTAGGGTTAGGGCTCGGTTTAGTGTACGGGTTAGGATTAGGGTACGTTTTAGGGTTAGGGTAGGGGTTAGGGTTAGGGTACGCGTTAGGGTTAGGGTAGTTATTAAACCTATCCCACTCTCTAGATACCCCTTAGCATGTAAAGGAATATTATTTGGGGGTCCAGCCATGGAGAAGAGTTTAGACACTAGGATAAGATAAGGAACACACCCATTATAAAGAAATCACATTAGGATTCTCTTTTTAAGCTGTTCCTTCAAACACTAGTGCTTAGGAAATCTATTGGAGGCAGAAGCAGTCAAGGGTAGCCTAGGGTTAGGGTTAGGCTTAGGGTTAGGGTTAGGGTACGGCTTAGGGTACGGGTTCGGGGAGGGGTTCGGGTACGGCGTAGGGTATGGGTTAGGGTTAGGGATAGGGTTAGTGTTTGGGTTAGGGATCGGTTTAGGATACGGGTTAGGATTAGGGTACGTGTTAGGGTTAGGGTAGGGGTTAGGGTTAGGGTACGCGTTAGGGTTAGGATAGTTATTAAACCTATCCCACTCTCTAGATACCCCTTAGCACGTAAAGGAATATTATTTGGGGGTCCAGCCATGGAGAAGAGTTTAGACACTAGGATAAGATAAGGAACACACCCATTATAAAGAAATCACATTAGGATTCTCTTTTTAAGCTGTTCCTTCAAACACTAGTGCTTAGGAAATCTATTGGAGGCAGAAGCAGTCAAGGGTAGCCTAGGGTTAGGGTTAGGCTTAGGGTTAGGCTTAGGGTACGGATTAGGCTACGGGTTCGGGGAGGGGTTCGGGTACGGCGTAGGGTATGGGTTAGGGTTAGGGTTAGGGTTAGTGTTAGGGTTAGGGCTCGGTTTAGGGTACGGGTTAGGATTAGGGTACGTGTTAGGGTTAGGGTAGGGGTTAGGGTTAGGGTACGCATTAGGGTTAGGGTAGTTAGTAAACCTATCCCACTCTCTAGATACCCCTTAGCACGTAAAGGAATATTATTTGCGGGTCCAGCCATGGAGAAGAGTTTAGACACTAGGATAAGATAAGGAACACACCCATTATAAAGAAATCACATTAGGATTCTCTTTTTAAGCTGTTCCTTCAAACACTAGTGCTTAGGAAATCTATTGGAGGCAGAAGCAGTCAAGGGTAGCCTAGGGTTAGGGTTAGGCTTAGGGTTAGGCTTAGGGTACGGCTTAGGGTAGGGGTTCGGGGAGGGGTTCGGGTACGGCGTAGGGTATGGGTTAGGGTTAGGGTTTGAGTTAGGGTTAGGGCTCGGTTTAGTGTACGGGTTAGGATTAGGGTACGTTTTAGGGTTAGGGTAGGGGTTAGGGTTAGGGTACGCGTTAGGGTTAGGGTAGTTATTAAACCTATCCCACTCTCTAGATACCCCTTAGCACGTAAAGGAATATTATTTGGGGGTCCAGCCATGGAGAAGAGTTTAGACACTAGGATAAGATAAGGAACACACCCATTATAAAGAAATCACATTAGGATTCTCTTTTTAAGCTGTTCCTTCAAACACTAGTGCTTAGGAAATCTATTGGAGGCAGAAGCAGTCAAGGGTAGCCTAGGGTTAGGGTTAGGCTTAGGGTTAGGGTTAGGGTACGGCTTAGGGTACGGGTTCGGGGAGGGGTTCGGGTACGGCGTAGGGTATGGGTTAGGGTTAGGGTTAGGGTTAGTGTTAGGGTTAGGGCTCGGTTCAGGGTACGGGTTAGGATTAGGGTACGGGTTAGGGTTAGGGTAGGGGTTAGGGTTAGGGTACGCGTTAGGGTTAGGGTAGTTATTAAACCTATCCCACTCTCTAGATACCCCTTAGCACGTAAAGGAATATTATTTGGGGGTCCAGCCATGGAGAAGAGTTTAGACACTAGGATAAGATAAGGAACACACCCATTATAAAGAAATCACATTAGGATTCTCTTTTTAAGCTGTTCCTTCAAACACTAGTGCTTAGGAAATCTATTGGAGGCAGAAGCAGTCAAGGGTAGCCTAGGGTTAGGGTTAGGCTTAGGGTTAGGCTTAGGGTACGGCTTAGGGTACGGGTTCGGGGAGGGGTTCGGGTACGGCGTAGGGTATGGGTTAGGGTTAGGGTTAGGGTTCGTGTTAGGGTTAGGGCTCGGTTTAGGGTACGGGTTAGGATTAGGGTACGTGTTAGGGTTAGGGTAGGGGTTAGGGTTAGGGTACGCGTTAGGGTTAGGGTAGTTATTAAACCTATCCCACTCTCTAGATACCCCTTAGCACGTAAAGGAATATTATTTGGGGGTCCAGCCATGGAGAAGAGTTTAGACACTAGGATAAGATAAGGAACACACCCATTATAAAGAAATCACATTAGGATTCTCTTTTTAAGCTGTTCCTTCAAACACTAGTGCTTAGGAAATCTATTGGAGGCAGAAGCAGTCAAGGGTAGCCTAGGGTTAGGGTTAGGCTTAGGGTTAGGCTTAGGGTACGGCTTAGGGTACGGGTTCGGGGAGGGGTTCGGGTACGGCGTAGGGTATGGGTTAGGGTTAGGGTTAGGGTTCGTGTTAGGGTTAGGGCTCGGTTTAGGGTACGGGTTAGGATTAGGGTACGTGTTAGGGTTAGGGTAGGGGTTAGGGTTAGGGTACGCGTTAGGGTTAGGGTAGTTATTAAACCTATCCCACTCTCTAGATACCCCTTAGCACGTAAAGGAATATTATTTGGGGGTCCAGCCATGGAGAAGAGTTTAGACACTAGGATAAGATAAGGAACACACCCATTATAAAGAAATCACATTAGGATTCTCTTTTTAAGCTGTTCCTTCAAACACTAGTGCTTAGGAAATCTATTGGAGGCAGAAGCAGTCAAGGGTAGCCTAGGGTTAGGGTTAGGCTTAGGGTTAGGCTTAGGGTACGGATTAGGCTACGGGTTCGGGGAGGGGTTCGGGTACGGCGTAGGGTATGGGTTAGGGTTAGGGTTAGGGTTAGTGTTAGGGTTAGGGCTCGGTTTAGGGTACGGGTTAGGATTAGGGTACGTGTTAGGGTTAGGGTAGGGGTTAGGGTTAGGGTACGCGTTAGGGTTAGGGTAGTTAGTAAACCTATCCCACTCTCTAGATACCCCTTAGCACGTAAAGGAATATTATTTGCGGGTCCAGCCATGGAGAAGAGTTTAGACACTAGGATAAGATAAGGAACACACCCATTATAAAGAAATCACATTAGGATTCTCTTTTTAAGCTGTTCCTTCAAACACTAGTGCTTAGGAAATCTATTGGAGGCAGAAGCAGTCAAGGGTAGCCTAGGGTTAGGGTTAGGCTTAGGGTTAGGGTTAGGGTACGGCTTAGGGTACGGGTTCGGGGAGGGGTTCGGGTACGGCCTAGGGTATGGGTTAGGGTTAGGGTTAGGGTTTGAGTTAGGGTTAGGGCTCGGTTTTGTGTACGGGTAAGGATTAGGGTACGTTTTAGGGTTAGGGTAGGGGTTAGGGTTAGGGTACGCGTTAGGGTTAGGGTAGTTATTAAACCTATCTCACTCTCTAGATACCCCTTAGCATGTAAAGGAATATTATTTGGGGGTCCAGCCATGGAGAAGAGTTTAGACACTAGGATAAGATAAGGAACACACCCATTATAAAGAAATCACATTAGGATTCTCTTTTTAAGCTGTTCCTTCAAACACTAGTGCTTAGGAAATCTATTGGAGGCAGAAGCAGTCAAGGGTAGCCTAGGG
The DNA here is from genome assembly GCF_028023285.1 of Balaenoptera ricei. Lineage (NCBI taxonomy): Eukaryota > Metazoa > Chordata > Mammalia > Artiodactyla > Balaenopteridae > Balaenoptera > Balaenoptera ricei. Next base: position 44,170 of record NW_026777501.1, read on the forward strand.
TTAGGGTTAGGCTTAGGGTTAGGCTTAGGGTACGGCTTAGGGTACGGGTTCGGGGAGGGGTTCGGGTACGGCGTAGGGTATGGGTTAGGGTTAGGGTTAGGGTTAGTGTTAGGGTTAGGGCTCGGTTTAGGGTACGGGTTAGGATTAGGGTACGGGTTAGGGTTAGGGTAGGGGTTAGGGTTAGGGTACGCGTTAGGGTTAGGGTAGTTATTAAACCTATCCCACTCTCTAGATACCCCTTAGCACGTAAAGGAATATTATTTGGGGGTCCAGCCATGGAGAAGAGTTTAGACACTAGGATAAGATAAGGAACACACCCATTATAAAGAAATCACATTAGGATTCTCTTTTTAAGCTGTTCCTTCAAACACTAGTGCTTAGGAAATCTATTGGAGGCAGAAGCAGTCAAGGGTAGCCTAGGGTTAGGGTTAGGCTTAGGGTTAGGCTTAGGGTACGGCTTAGGGTACGGGTTCGGGGAGGGGTTCGGGTACGGCGTAGGGTATGGGTTAGGGTTAGGGTTAGGGTTCGTGTTAGGGTTAGGGCTCGGTTTAGGGTACGGGTTAGGATTAGGGTACGTGTTAGGGTTAGGGTAGGGGTTAGGGTTAGGGTACGCATTAGGGTTAGGGTAGTTATTAAACCTATCCCACTCTCTAGATACCCCTTAGCACGTAAAGGAATATTATTTGGGGGTCCAGCCATGGAGAAGAGTTTAGACACTAGGATAAGATAAGGAACACACCCAATATAAAGAAATCACATTAGGATTCTCTTTTTAAGCTGTTCCTTCAAACACTAGTGCTTAGGAAATCTATTGGAGGCAGAAGCAGTCAAGGGTAGCCTAGGGTTAGGGTTAGGCTTAGGGTTAGGCTTAGGGTACGGCTTAGGGTACGGGTTCGGGGAGGGGTTCGGGTACGGCGTAGGGTATGGGTTAGGGTTAGGGTTAGGGTTCGTGTTAGGGTTAGGGCTCGGTTTAGGGTACGGGTTAGGATTAGGGTACGTGTTAGGGTTAGGGTTGGGGTTAGGGTTAGGGTACGCATTAGGGTTAGGGTAGTTATTAAACCTATCCCACTCTCTAGATACCCCTTAGCACGTAAAGGAATATTATTTGGGGGTCCAGCCATGGAGAAGAGTTTAGACACTAGGATAAGATAAGGAACACACCCATTATAAAGAAATCACATTAGGATTCTCTTTTTAAGCTGTTCCTTCAAACAATAGTGCTTAGGAAATCTATTGGAGGCAGAAGCAGTCAAGGGTAGCCTAGGGTTAGGGTTAGGCTTAGGGTTAGGCTTAGGGTACGGCTTAGGGTAGGGGTTCGGGGAGGGGTTCGGGTACGGCGTAGGGTATGGGTTAGGGTTAGGGTTTGAGTTAGGGTTAGGGCTCGGTTTAGTGTACGGGTTAGGATTAGGGTACGTTTTAGGGTTAGGGTAGGGGTTAGGGTTAGGGTACGCGTTAGGGTTAGGGTAGTTATTAAACCTATCCCACTCTCTAGATACCCCTTAGCACGTAAAGGAATATTATTTGGGGGTCCAGCCATGGAGAAGAGTTTAGACACTAGGATAAGATAAGGAACACACCCATTATAAAGAAATCACATTAGGATTCTCTTTTTAAGCTGTTCCTTCAAACACTAGTGCTTAGGAAATCTATTGGAGGCAGAAGCAGTCAAGGGTAGCCTAGGGTTAGGGTTAGGCTTAGGGTTAGGCTTAGGGTACGGCTTAGGGTACGGGTTCGGGGAGGGGTTCGGGTACGGCGTAGGGTATGGGTTAGGGTTAGGGTTAGGGTTAGTGTTAGGGTTAGGGCTCGGTTCAGGGTACGGGTTAGGATTAGGGTACGTGTTAGGGTTAGGGTAGGGATTAGGGTTAGGGTACGTGTTAGGGTTAGGGTAGTTATTAAACCTATCCCACTCTCTAGATACCCCTTAGCACGTAAAGGAATATTATTTGGGGGTCCAGCCATGGAGAAGAGTTTAGACACTAGGATAAGATAAGGAACACACCCATTATAAAGAAATCACATTAGGATTCTCTTTTTAAGCTGTTGCTTCAAACACTAGTGCTTAGGAAATCTATTGGAGGCAGAAGCAGTCAAGGGTAGCCTAGGGTTAGGGTTAGGCTTAGGGTTAGGCTTAGGGTACGGCTTAGGCTACGGGTTCGGGGAGGGGTTCGGGTACGGCGTAGGGTATGGGTTAGGGTTAGGGTTAGGGTTAGTGTTAGGGTTAGGGCTCGGTTTAGGGTACGGGTTAGGATTAGGGTACGTGTTAGGGTTAGGGTAGGGGTTAGGGTTAGGGTACGCGTTAGGGTTAGGGTAGTTAGTAAACCTATCCCACTCTCTAGATACCCCTTAGCACGTAAAGGAATATTATTTGCGGGTCCAGCCATGGAGAAGAGTTTAGACACTAGGATAAGATAAGGAACACACCCATTATAAAGAAATCACATTAGGATTCTCTTTTTAAGCTGTTCCTTCAAACACTAGTGCTTAGGAAATCTATTGGAGGCAGAAGCAGTCAAGGGTAGCCTAGGGTTAGGGTTAGGCTTAGGGTTAGGCTTAGGGTACGGCTTAGGCTACGGGTTCGGGGAGGGGTTCGGGTACGGCGTAGGGTATGGGTTAGGGTTAGGGTTAGGGTTCGTGTTAGGGTTAGGGCTCGGTTTAGGGTACGGGTTAGGATTAGGGTACGTGTTAGGGTTAGGGTAGGGGTTAGGGTTAGGGTACGCATTAGGGTTAGGGTAGTTATTAAACCTATCCCACTCTCTAGATACCCCTTAGCACGTAAAGGAATATTATTTGGGGGTCCAGCCATGGAGAAGAGTTTAGACACTAGGATAAGATAAGGAACACACCCATTATAAAGAAATCACATTAGGATTCTCTTTTTAAGCTGTTCCTTCAAACACTAGTGCTTAGGAAATCTATTGGAGGCAGAAGCAGTCAAGGGTAGCCTAGGGTTAGGGTTAGGCTTAGGGTTAGGCTTAGGGTACGGCTTAGGGTAGGGGTTCGGGGAGGGGTTCGGGTACGGCGTAGGGTATGGGTTAGGGTTAGGGTTTGAGTTAGGGTTAGGGCTCGGTTTAGTGTACGGGTTAGGATTAGGGTACGTTTTAGGGTTAGGGTAGGGGTTAGGGTTAGGGTACGCGTTAGGGTTAGGGTAGTTATTAAACCTATCCCACTCTCTAGATACCCCTTAGCACGTAAAGGAATATTATTTGCGGGTCCAGCCATGGAGAAGAGTTTAGACACTAGGATAAGATAAGGAACACACCCATTATAAAGAAATCACATTAGGATTCTCTTTTTAAGCTGTTCCTTCAAACACTAGTGCTTAGGAAATCTATTGGAGGCAGAAGCAGTCAAGGGTAGCCTAGGGTTAGGGTTAGGCTTAGGGTTAGGCTTAGGGTACGGCTTAGGGTAGGGGTTCGGGGAGGGGTTCGGGTACGGCGTAGGGTATGGGTTAGGGTTAGGGTTTGAGTTAGGGTTAGGGCTCGGTTTAGTGTACGGGTTAGGATTAGGGTACGTGTTAGGGTTAGGGTAGGGGTTAGGGTTAGGGTACGCATTAGGGTTAGGGTAGTTAGTAAACCTATCCCACTCTCTAGATACCCCTTAGCACGTAAAGGAATATTATTTGCGGGTCCAGCCATGGAGAAGAGTTTAGACACTAGGATAAGATAAGGAACACACCCATTATAAAGAAATCACATTAGGATTCTCTTTTTAAGCTGTTCCTTCAAACACTAGTGCTTAGGAAATCTATTGGAGGCAGAAGCAGTCAAGGGTAGCCTAGGGTTAGGGTTAGGCTTAGGGTTAGGCTTAGGGTACGGCTTAGGGTACGGGTTCGGGGAGGGGTTCGGGTACAGTGTAGGGTATGGGTTAGGGTTAGGGTTAGGGTTAGTGTTAGGGTTAGGGCTCAGTTTAGGGTACGGGTTAGGATTAGGGTACGTGTTAGGGTTAGGGTAGGGGTTAGGGTTAGGGTACGCGTTAGGGTTAGGGTAGTTATTAAACCTATCCCACTCTCTAGATACCCCTTAGCACGTAAAGGAATATTATTTTGGGGTCCAGCCATGGAGAAGAGTTTAGACACTAGGATAAGATAAGGAACACACCCATTATAAAGAAATCACATTAGGATTCTGTTTTTAAGCCGTTCCTTAAAACACTAGTGCTTAGGAAATCTATTGGAGGCAGAAGCAGTCAAGGGTAGCCTAGGGTTAGGGTTAGGCTTAGGGTTAGGCTTAGGGTACGGCTTAGGGTACGGGTTCGGGGAGGGGTTCGGGTACGGCGTAGGGTATGGGTTAGGGTTAGGGTTAGGGTTAGTGTTAGGGTTAGGGCTCGGTTCAGGGTACGGGTTAGGATTAGGGTACGTGTTAGGGTTAGGGTAGGGGTTAGGGTTAGGGTACGCATTAGGGTTAGGGTAGTTATTAAACCTATCCCACTCTCTAGATACCCCTTAGCACGTAAAGGAATATTATTTGGGGGTCCAGCCATGGAGAAGAGTTTAGACACTAGGATAAGATAAGGAACACACCCATTATAAAGAAATCACATTAGGATTCTCTTTTTAAGCTGTTGCTTCAAACACTAGTGCTTAGGAAATCTATTGGAGGCAGAAGCAGTCAAGGGTAGCCTAGGGTTAGGGTTAGGCTTAGGGTTAGGCTTAGGGTACGGCTTAGGCTACGGGTTCGGGGAGGGGTTCGGGTACGGCGTAGGGTATGGGTTAGGGTTAGGGTTAGGGTTAGTGTTAGGGTTAGGGCTCGGTTTAGGGTACGGGTTAGGATTAGGGTACGTGTTAGGGTTAGGGTAGGGGTTAGGGTTAGGGTACGCATTAGGGTTAGGGTAGTTAGTAAACCTATCCCACTCTCTAGATACCCCTTAGCACGTAAAGGAATATTATTTGCGGGTCCAGCCATGGAGAAGAGTTTAGACACTAGGATAAGATAAGGAACACACCCATTATAAAGAAATCACATTAGGATTCTCTTTTTAAGCTGTTCCTTCAAACACTAGTGCTTAGGAAATCTATTGGAGGCAGAAGCAGTCAAGGGTAGCCTAGGGTTAGGGTTAGGCTTAGGGTTAGGCTTAGGGTACGGCTTAGGCTACGGGTTCGGGGAGGGGTTCGGGTACGGCGTAGGGTATGGGTTAGGGTTAGGGTTAGGGTTCGTGTTAGGGTTAGGGCTCGGTTTAGGGTACGGGTTAGGATTAGGGTACGTGTTAGGGTTAGGGTAGGGGTTAGGGTTAGGGTACGCATTAGGGTTAGGGTAGTTATTAAACCTATCCCACTCTCTAGATACCCCTTAGCACGTAAAGGAATATTATTTGGGGGTCCAGCCATGGAGAAGAGTTTAGACACTAGGATAAGATAAGGAACACACCCATTATAAAGAAATCACATTAGGATTCTCTTTTTAAGCTGTTCCTTCAAACACTAGTGCTTAGGAAATCTATTGGAGGCAGAAGCAGTCAAGGGTAGCCTAGGGTTAGGGTTAGGCTTAGGGTTAGGCTTAGGGTACGGCTTAGGGTAGGGGTTCGGGGAGGGGTTCGGGTACGGCGTAGGGTATGGGTTAGGGTTAGGGTTTGAGTTAGGGTTAGGGCTCGGTTTAGTGTACGGGTTAGGATTAGGGTACGTTTTAGGGTTAGGGTAGGGGTTAGGGTTAGGGTACGCGTTAGGGTAAGGGTAGTTATTAAACCTATCCCACTCTCTAGATACCCCTTAGCACGTAAAGGAATATTATTTGGGGGTCCAGCCATGGAGAAGAGTTTAGACACTAGGATAAGATAAGGAACACACCCATTATAAAGAAATCACATTAGGATTCTCTTTTTAAGCTGTTCCTTCAAACACTAGTGCTTAGGAAATCTATTGGAGGCAGAAGCAGTCAAGGGTAGCCTAGGGTTAGGGTTAGGCTTAGGGTTAGGCGTAGGGTACGGCTTAGGCTACGGGTTCGGGGAGGTGTTCGGGTACGGCGTAGGGTATGGGTTAGGGTTAGCGTTAGGGTTTGAGTTAGGGTTAGGGCTCGGTTTAGTGTACGGGTTAGGATTAGGGTACGTTTTAGGGTTAGGGTAGGGGTTAGGGTTAGGGTACGCGTTAGGGTTAGGGTAGTTATTAGGGTTAGGGTTAGGGTTAGGGTTAGGGTTAGGGTTAGGGTTAGGGTTAGGGTTAGGGTTAGGGTTAGGGTTAGGGTTAGGCTTAGGGTACGGCTTAGGCTACGGGTTCGGGGAGGGGTTCGGGTACGGCGTAGGGTATGGGTTAGGGTTAGGGATAGGGTTAGTGTTTGGGTTAGGGATCGGTTTAGGATACGGGTTAGGATTAGGGTACGTGTTAGGGTTAGGGTAGGGGTTAGGGTTAGGGTACGCGTTAGGGTTAGGATAGTTATTAAACCTATCCCACTCTCTAGATACCCCTTAGCACGTAAAGGAATATTATTTGGGGGTCCAGCCATGGAGAAGAGTTTAGACACTAGGATAAGATAAGGAACACACCCATTATAAAGAAATCACATTAGGATTCTCTTTTTAAGCTGTTCCTTCAAACACTAGTGCTTAGGAAATCTATTGGAGGCAGAAGCAGTCAAGGGTAGCCTAGGGTTAGGGTTAGGCTTAGGGTTAGGCTTAGGGTACGGATTAGGCTACGGGTTCGGGGAGGGGTTCGGGTACGGCGTAGGGTATGGGTTAGGGTTAGGGTTAGGGTTAGTGTTAGGGTTAGGGCTCGGTTTAGGGTACGGGTTAGGATTAGGGTACGTGTTAGGGTTAGGGTAGGGGTTAGGGTTAGGGTACGCATTAGGGTTAGGGTAGTTAGTAAACCTATCCCACTCTCTAGATACCCCTTAGCACGTAAAGGAATATTATTTGCGGGTCCAGCCATGGAGAAGAGTTTAGACACTAGGATAAGATAAGGAACACACCCATTATAAAGAAATCACATTAGGATTCTCTTTTTAAGCTGTTCCTTCAAACACTAGTGCTTAGGAAATCTATTGGAGGCAGAAGCAGTCAAGGGTAGCCTAGGGTTAGGGTTAGGCTTAGGGTTAGGGTTAGGGTACGGCTTAGGGTACGGGTTCGGGGAGGGGTTCGGGTACGGCGTAGGGTATGGGTTAGGGTTAGGGTTAGGGTTTGAGTTAGGGTTAGGGCTCGGTTTTGTGTACGGGTAAGGATTAGGGTACGTTTTAGGGTTAGGGTAGGGGTTAGGGTTAGGGTACGCGTTAGGGTTAGGGTAGTTATTAAACCTATCTCACTCTCTAGATACCCCTTAGCATGTAAAGGAATATTATTTGGGGGTCCAGCCATGGAGAAGAGTTTAGACACTAGGATAAGATAAGGAACACACCCATTATAAAGAAATCACATTAGGATTCTCTTTTTAAGCTGTTCCTTCAAACACTAGTGCTTAGGAAATCTATTGGAGGCAGAAGCAGTCAAGGGTAGCCTAGGGTTAGGGTTAGGCTTAGGGTTAGGCTTAGGGTACGGCTTAGGGTACGGGTTCGGGGAGGGGTTCGGGTACGGCGTAGGGTATGGGTTAGGGTTAGGGTTAGGGTTAGTGTTAGGGTTAGGGCTCGGTTTAGGGTACGGGTTAGGATTAGGGTACGGGTTAGGGTTAGGGTAGGGGTTAGGGTTAGGGTACGCGTTAGGGTTAGGATAGTTATTAAACCTATCCCACTCTCTAGATACCCCTTAGCACGTAAAGGAATATTATTTGGGGGTCCAGCCATGGAGAAGAGTTTAGACACTAGGATAAGATAAGGAACACACCCATTATAAAGAAATCACATTAGGATTCTCTTTTTAAGCTGTTCCTTCAAACACTAGTGCTTAGGAAATCTATTGGAGGCAGAAGCAGTCAAGGGTAGCCTAGGGTTAGGGTTAGGCTTAGGGTTAGGCTTAGGGTACGGCTTAGGGTACGGGTTCGGGGAGGGGTTCGGGTACGGCGTAGGGTATGGGTTAGGGTTAGGGTTAGGGTTCGTGTTAGGGTTAGGGCTCGGTTTAGGGTACGGGTTAGGATTAGGGTACGTGTTAGGGTTAGGGTAGGGGTTAGGGTTAGGGTACGCATTAGGGTTAGGGTAGTTATTAAACCTATCCCACTCTCTAGATACCCCTTAGCACGTAAAGGAATATTATTTGGGGGTCCAGCCATGGAGAAGAGTTTAGACACTAGGATAAGATAAGGAACACACCCATTATAAAGAAATCACATTAGGATTCTCTTTTTAAGCTGTTCCTTCAAACACTAGTGCTTAGGAAATCTATTGGAGGCAGAAGCAGTCAAGGGTAGCCTAGGGTTAGGGTTAGGCTTAGGGTTAGGCTTAGGGTACGGCTTAGGGTACGGGTTCGGGGAGGGGTTCGGGTACGGCGTAGGGTATGGGTTAGGGTTAGGGTTAGGGTTCGTGTTAGGGTTAGGGCTCGGTTTAGGGTACGGGTTAGGATTAGGGTACGTGTTAGGGTTAGGGTAGGGGTTAGGGTTAGGGTACGCATTAGGGTTAGGGTAGTTATTAAACCTATCCCACTCTCTAGATACCCCTTAGCACGTAAAGGAATATTATTTGGGGGTCCAGCCATGGAGAAGAGTTTAGACACTAGGATAAGATAAGGAACACACCCATTATAAAGAAATCACATTAGGATTCTCTTTTTAAGCTGTTCCTTCAAACACTAGTGCTTAGGAAATCTATTGGAGGCAGAAGCAGTCAAGGGTAGCCTAGGGTTAGGGTTAGGCTTAGGGTTAGGCTTAGGGTACGGCTTAGGGTAGGGGTTCGGGGAGGGGTTCGGGTACGGCGTAGGGTATGGGTTAGGGTTAGGGTTTGAGTTAGGGTTAGGGCTCGGTTTAGTGTACGGTTTAGGATTAGGGTACGTTTTAGGGTTAGGGTAGGGGTTAGGGTTAGGGTACGCGTTAGGGTTAGGGTAGTTATTAAACCTATCCCACTCTCTAGATACCCCTTAGCACGTAAAGGAATATTATTTGGGGGTCCAGCCATGGAGAAGAGTTTAGACACTAGGATAAGATAAGGAACACACCCATTATAAAGAAATCACATTAGGATTCTCTTTTTAAGCTGTTCCTTCAAACACTAGTGCTTAGGAAATCTATTGGAGGCAGAAGCAGTCAAGGGTAGCCTAGGGTTAGGGTTAGGCTTAGGGTTAGGGTTAGGGTACGGCTTAGGGTACGGGTTCGGGGAGGGGTTCGGGTACGGCGTAGGGTATGGGTTAGGGTTAGGGTTAGGGTTAGTGTTAGGGTTAGGGCTCGGTTCAGGGTACGGGTTAGGATTAGGGTACGTGTTAGGGTTAGGGTAGGGATTAGGGTTAGGGTACGTGTTAGGGTTAGGGTAGTTATTAAACCTATCCCACTCTCTAGATACCCCTTAGCACGTAAAGGAATATTATTTGGGGGTCCAGCCATGGAGAAGAGTTTAGACACTAGGATAATATAAGGAACACACCCATTATAAAGAAATCACATTAGGATTCTCTTTTTAAGCTGTTCCTTAAAACACTAGTGCTTAGGAAATCTATTGGAGGCAGAAGCAGTCAAGGGTAGCCTAGGGTTAGGGTTAGGCTTAGGGTTAGGCGTAGGGTACGGCTTAGGCTACGGGTTCGGGGAGGGGTTCGGGTACGGCGTAGGGTATGGGTTAGGGTTAGGGTTAGGGTTTGAGTTAGGGTTAGGGCTCGGTTTAGTGTACGGGTTAGGATTAGGGTACGTTTTAGGGTTAGGGTAGGGGTTAGGGTTAGGGTACGCGTTAGGGTTAGGGTAGTTATTAAACCTATCCCACTCTCTAGATACCCCTTAGCATGTAAAGGAATATTATTTGGGGGTCCAGCCATGGAGAAGAATTTAGACACTAGGATAAGATAAGGAACACACCCATTATAAAGAAATCACATTAGGATTCTCTTTTTAAGCTGTTCCTTAAAACACTAGTGCTTAGGAAATCTATTGGAGGCAGAAGCAGTCAAGGGTAGCCTAGGGTTAGGGTTAGGCTTAGGGTTAGGGTTAGGGTACGGCTTAGGGTACGGGTTCGGGGAGGGGTTCGGGTACGGCGTAGGGTATGGGTTAGGGTTAGGGATAGGGTTAGTGTTTGGGTTAGGGATCGGTTTAGGATACGGGTTAGGATTAGGGTACGTGTTAGGGTTAGGGTAGGGGTTAGGGTTAGGGTACGCGTTAGGGTTAGGATAGTTATTAAACCTATCCCACTCTCTAGATACCCCTTAGCACGTAAAGGAATATTATTTGGGGGTCCAGCCATGGAGAAGAGTTTAGACACTAGGATAAGATAAGGAACACACCCATTATAAAGAAATCACATTAGGATTCTCTTTTTAAGCTGTTCCTTCAAACACTAGTGCTTAGGAAATCTATTGGAGGCAGAAGCAGTCAAGGGTAGCCTAGGGTTAGGGTTAGGCTTAGGGTTAGGCTTAGGGTACGGATTAGGCTACGGGTTCGGGGAGGGGTTCGGGTACGGCGTAGGGTATGGGTTAGGGTTAGGGTTAGGGTTAGTGTTAGGGTTAGGGCTCGGTTTAGGGTACGGGTTAGGATTAGGGTACGTGTTAGGGTTAGGGTAGGGGTTAGGGTTAGGGTACGCGTTAGGGTTAGGGTAGTTATTAAACCTATCCCACTCTCTAGATACCCCTTAGCACGTAAAGGAATATTATTTGGGGGTCCAGCCATGGAGAAGAGTTTAGACACTAGGATAAGATAAGGAACACACCCATTATAAAGAAATCACATTAGGATTCTCTTTTTAAGCTGTTCCTTCAAACACTAGTGCTTAGGAAATCTATTGGAGGCAGAAGCAGTCAAGGGTAGCCTAGGGTTAGGGTTAGGCTTAGGGTTAGGCTTAGGGTACGGCTTAGGGTAGGGGTTCGGGGAGGGGTTCGGGTACGGCGTAGGGTATGGGTTAGGGTTAGGGTTTGAGTTTGGGTTAGGGCTCGGTTTAGTGTACGGGTTAGGATTAGGGTACGTTTTAGGGTTAGGGTAGGGGTTAGGGTTAGGGTACGCGTTAGGGTTAGAGTAGTTATTAAACCTATCCCACTCTCTAGATACCCCTTAGCACGTAAAGGAATATTATTTGGGGGTCCAGCCATGGAGAAGAGTTTAGACACTAGGATAAGATAAGGAACACACCCATTATAAAGAAATCACATTAGGATTCTCTTTTTAAGCCGTTCCTTCAAACACTAGTGCTTAGGAAATCTATTGGAGGCAGAAGCAGTCAAGGGTAGCCTAGGGTTAGGGTTAGGCTTAGGGTTAGGCTTAGGGTACGGCTTAGGGTAGGGGTTCGGGGAGGGGTTCGGGTACGGTGTAGGGTATGGGTTAGGGTTAGGGTTAGGGTTAGTGTTAGGGTTAGGGCTCAGTTTAGGGTACGGGTTAGGATTAGGGTACGTGTTAGGGTTAGGGTAGGGGTTAGGGTTAGGGTACGCGTTAGGGTTAGGGTAGTTATTAAACCTATCCCACTCTCTAGATACCCCTTAGCACGTAAAGGAATATTATTTTGGGGTCCAGCCATGGAGAAGAGTTTAGACACTAGGATAAGATAAGGAACACACCCATTATAAAGAAATCACATTAGGATTCTGTTTTTAAGCCGTTCCTTAAAACACTAGTGCTTAGGAAATCTATTGGAGGCAGAAGCAGTCAAGGGTAGCCTAGGGTTAGGGTTAGGCTTAGGGTTAGGCTTAGGGTACGGCTTAGGCTACGGGTTCGGGGAGGGGTTCGGGTACGGCGTAGGGTATGGGTTAGGGTTAGGGTTAGGGTTAGTGTTAGGGTTAGGGCTCGGTTTAGGGTACGGGTTAGGATTAGGGTACGTGTTAGGGTTAGGGTAGTGGTTAGGGTTAGGGTACGCATTAGGGTTAGGTTAGTTAGTAAACCTATCCCACTCTCTAGATACCCCTTAGCACGTAAAGGAATATTATTTGGGGGTCCAGCCATGGAGAAGAGTTTAGACACTAGGATAAGATAAGGAACACACCCATTATAAAGAAATCACATTAGGATTCTCTTTTTAAGCTGTTCCTTCAAACACTAGTGCTTAGGAAATCTATTGGAGGCAGAAGCAGTCAAGGGTAGCCTAGGGTTAGGGTTAGGCTTAGGGTTAGGCTTAGGGTACGGCTTAGGGTAGGGGTTCGGGGAGGGGTTCGGGTACGGCGTAGGGTATGGGTTAGGGTTAGGGTTTGAGTTAGGGTTAGGGCTCGGTTTAGTGTACGGGTTAGGATTAGGGTACGTTTTAGGGTTAGGGTAGGTGTTAGGGTTAGGGTACACGTTAGGGTTAGGGTAGTTATTAAACCTATCCCACTCTCTAGATACCCCTTAGCACGTAAAGGAATATTATTTGGGGGTCCAGCCATGGAGAAGAGTTTAGACACTAGGATAAGATAAGGAACACACCCATTATAAAGAAATCACATTAGGATTCTCTTTTTAAGCTGTTCCTTCAAACACTAGTGCTTAGGAAATCTATTGGAGGCAGAAGCAGTCAAGGGTAGCCTAGGGTTAGGGTTAGGCTTAGGGTTAGGCGTAGGGTACGGCTTAGGGTACGGGTTCGGGGAGGTGTTCGGGTACGGCGTAGGGTATGGGTTAGGGTTAGCGTTAGGGTTTGAGTTAGGGTTAGGGCTCGGTTTAGTGTACGGGTTAGGATTAGGGTACGTTTTAGGGTTAGGGTAGGGGTTAGGGTTAGGGTACGCGTTAGGGTTAGGGTAGTTATTAAACCTATCCCACTCTCTAGATACCCCTTAGCATGTAAAGGAATATTATTTGGGGGTCCAGCCATGGAGAAGAGTTTAGACACTAGGATAAGATAAGGAACACACCCATTATAAAGAAATCACATTAGGATTCTCTTTTTAAGCTGTTCCTTAAAACACTAGTGCTTAGGAAATCTATTGGAGGCAGAAGCAGTCAAGGGTAGCCTAGGGTTAGGGTTAGGCTTAGGGTTAGGGTTAGGGTACGGCTTAGGGTACGGGTTCGGGGAGGGGTTCGGGTACGGCGTAGGGTATGGGTTAGGGTTAGGGATAGGGTTAGTGTTTGGGTTAGGGATCGGTTTAGGATACGGGTTAGGATTAGGGTACGTGTTAGGGTTAGGGTAGGGGTTAGGGTTAGGGTACGCGTTAGGGTTAGGATAGTTATTAAACCTATCCCACTCTCTAGATACCCCTTAGCACGTAAAGGAATATTATTTGGGGGTCCAGCCATGGAGAAGAGTTTAGACACTAGGATAAGATAAGGAACACACCCATTATAAAGAAATCACATTAGGATTCTCTTTTTAAGCTGTTCCTTCAAACACTAGTGCTTAGGAAATCTATTGGAGGCAGAAGCAGTCAAGGGTAGCCTAGGGTTAGGGTTAGGCTTAGGGTTAGGCTTAGGGTACGGATTAGGCTACGGGTTCGGGGAGGGGTTCGGGTACGGCGTAGGGTATGGGTTAGGGTTAGGGTTAGGGTTAGTGTTAGGGTTAGGGCTCGGTTTAGGGTACGGGTTAGGATTAGGGTACGTGTTAGGGTTAGGGTAGGGGTTAGGGTTAGGGTACGCATTAGGGTTAGGGTAGTTAGTAAACCTATCCCACTCTCTAGATACCCCTTAGCACGTAAAGGAATATTATTTGCGGGTCCAGCCATGGAGAAGAGTTTAGACACTAGGATAAGATAAGGAACACACCCATTATAAAGAAATCACATTAGGATTCTCTTTTTAAGCTGTTCCTTCAAACACTAGTGCTTAGGAAATCTATTGGAGGCAGAAGCAGTCAAGGGTAGCCTAGGGTTAGGGTTAGGCTTAGGGTTAGGGTTAGGGTACGGCTTAGGGTACGGGTTCGGGGAGGGGTTCGGGTACGGCGTAGGGTATGGGTTAGGGTTAGGGTTAGGGTTTGAGTTAGGGTTAGGGCTCGGTTTTGTGTACGGGTAAGGATTAGGGTACGTTTTAGGGTTAGGGTAGGGGTTAGGGTTAGGGTACGCGTTAGGGTTAGGGTAGTTATTAAACCTATCTCACTCTCTAGATACCCCTTAGCATGTAAAGGAATATTATTTGGGGGTCCAGCCATGGAGAAGAGTTTAGACACTAGGATAAGATAAGGAACACACCCATTATAAAGAAATCACATTAGGATTCTCTTTTTAAGCTGTTCCTTCAAACACTAGTGCTTAGGAAATCTATTGGAGGCAGAAGCAGTCAAGGGTAGCCTAGGGTTAGGGTTAGGCTTAGGGTTAGGCTTAGGGTACGGCTTAGGGTACGGGTTCGGGGAGGGGTTCGGGTACGGCGTAGGGTATGGGTTAGGGTTAGGGTTAGGGTTAGTGTTAGGGTTAGGGCTCGGTTTAGGGTACGGGTTAGGATTAGGGTACGGGTTAGGGTTAGGGTAGGGGTTAGGGTTAGGGTACGCGTTAGGGTTAGGGTAGTTATTAAACCTATCCCACTCTCTAGATACCCCTTAGCACGTAAAGGAATATTATTTGGGGGTCCAGCCATGGAGAAGAGTTTAGACACTAGGATAAGATAAGGAACACACCCATTATAAAGAAATCACATTAGGATTCTCTTTTTAAGCTGTTCCTTCAAACACTAGTGCTTAGGAAATCTATTGGAGGCAGAAGCAGTCAAGGGTAGCCTAGGGTTAGGGTTAGGCTTAGGGTTAGGCTTAGGGTACGGCTTAGGGTACGGGTTCGGGGAGGGGTTCGGGTACGGCGTAGGGTATGGGTTAGGGTTAGGGTTAGGGTTAGTGTTAGGGTTAGGGCTCGGTTCAGGGTACGGGTTAGGATTAGGGTACGTGTTAGGGTTAGGGTAGGGGTTAGGGTTAGGGTACGTGTTAGGGTTAGGGTAGTTATTAAACCTATCCCACTCTCTAGATACCCCTTAGCACGTAAAGGAATATTATTTGGGGGTCCAGCCATGGAGAAGAGTTTAGACACTAGGATAAGATAAGGAACACACCCATTATAAAGAAATCACATTAGGATTCTCTTTTTAAGCTGTTGCTTCAAACACTAGTGCTTAGGAAATCTATTGGAGGCAGAAGCAGTCAAGGGTAGCCTAGGGTTAGGGTTAGGCTTAGGGTTAGGCTTAGGGTACGGCTTAGGCTACGGGTTCGGGGAGGGGTTCGGGTACGGCGTAGGGTATGGGTTAGGGTTAGGGTTAGGGTTAGTGTTAGGGTTAGGGCTCGGTTTAGGGTACGGGTTAGGATTAGGGTACGTGTTAGGGTTAGGGTAGGGGTTAGGGTTAGGGTACGCATTAGGGTTAGGGTAGTTAGTAAACCTATCCCACTCTCTAGATACCCCTTAGCACGTAAAGGAATATTATTTGCGGGTCCAGCCATGGAGAAGAGTTTAGACACTAGGATAAGATAAGGAACACACCCATTATAAAGAAATCACATTAGGATTCTCTTTTTAAGCTGTTCCTTCAAACACTAGTGCTTAGGAAATCTATTGGAGGCAGAAGCAGTCAAGGGTAGCCTAGGGTTAGGGTTAGGCTTAGGGTTAGGCTTAGGGTACGGCTTAGGCTACGGGTTCGGGGAGGGGTTCGGGTACGGCGTAGGGTATGGGTTAGGGTTAGGGTTAGGGTTCGTGTTAGGGTTAGGGCTCGGTTTAGGGTACGGGTTAGGATTAGGGTACGTGTTAGGGTTAGGGTAGGGGTTAGGGTTAGGGTACGCATTAGGGTTAGGGTAGTTATTAAACCTATCCCACTCTCTAGATACCCCTTAGCACGTAAAGGAATATTATTTGGGGGTCCAGCCATGGAGAAGAGTTTAGACACTAGGATAAGATAAGGAACACACCCATTATAAAGAAATCACATTAGGATTCTCTTTTTAAGCTGTTCCTTCAAACACTAGTGCTTAGGAAATCTATTGGAGGCAGAAGCAGTCAAGGGTAGCCTAGGGTTAGGGTTAGGCTTAGGGTTAGGCTTAGGGTACGGCTTAGGGTAGGGGTTCGGGGAGGGGTTCGGGTACGGCGTAGGGTATGGGTTAGGGTTAGGGTTTGAGTTAGGGTTAGGGCTCGGTTTAGTGTACGGGTTAGGATTAGGGTACGTTTTAGGGTTAGGGTAGGGGTTAGGGTTAGGGTACGCGTTAGGGTTAGGGTAGTTATTAAACCTATCCCACTCTCTAGATACCCCTTAGCACGTAAAGGAATATTATTTGGGGGTCCAGCCATGGAGAAGAGTTTAGACACTAGGATAAGATAAGGAACACACCCATTATAAAGAAATCACATTAGGATTCTCTTTTTAAGCTGTTCCTTCAAACACTAGTGCTTAGGAAATCTATTGGAGGCAGAAGCAGTCAAGGGTAGCCTAGGGTTAGGGTTAGGCTTAGGGTTAGGCGTAGGGTACGGCTTAGGCTACGGGTTCGGGGAGGTGTTCGGGTACGGCGTAGGGTATGGGTTAGGGTTAGCGTTAGGGTTTGAGTTAGGGTTAGGGCTCGGTTTAGTGTACGGGTTAGGATTAGGGTACGTTTTAGGGTTAGGGTAGGGGTTAGGGTTAGGGTACGCGTTAGGGTTAGGGTAGTTATTAAACCTATCCCACTCTCTAGATACCCCTTAGCATGTAAAGGAATATTATTTGGGGGTCCAGCCATGGAGAAGAGTTTAGACACTAGGATAAGATAAGGAACACACCCATTATAAAGAAATCACATTAGGATTCTCTTTTTAAGCTGTTCCTTAAAACACTAGTGCTTAGGAAATCTATTGGAGGCAGAAGCAGTCAAGGGTAGCCTAGGGTTAGGGTTAGGCTTAGGGTTAGGGTTAGGGTACGGCTTAGGGTACGGGTTCGGGGAGGGGTTCGGGTACGGCGTAGGGTATGGGTTAGGGTTAGGGATAGGGTTAGTGTTTGGGTTAGGGATCGGTTTAGGATACGGGTTAGGATTAGGGTACGTGTTAGGGTTAGGGTAGGGGTTAGGGTTAGGGTACGCGTTAGGGTTAGGATAGTTATTAAACCTATCCCACTCTCTAGATACCCCTTAGCACGTAAAGGAATATTATTTGGGGGTCCAGCCATGGAGAAGAGTTTAGACACTAGGATAAGATAAGGAACACACCCATTATAAAGAAATCACATTAGGATTCTCTTTTTAAGCTGTTCCTTCAAACACTAGTGCTTAGGAAATCTATTGGAGGCAGAAGCAGTCAAGGGTAGCCTAGGGTTAGGGTTAGGCTTAGGGTTAGGCTTAGGGTACGGATTAGGCTACGGGTTCGGGGAGGGGTTCGGGTACGGCGTAGGGTATGGGTTAGGGTTAGGGTTAGGGTTAGTGTTAGGGTTAGGGCTCGGTTTAGGGTACGGGTTAGGATTAGGGTACGTGTTAGGGTTAGGGTAGGGGTTAGGGTTAGGGTACGCATTAGGGTTAGGGTAGTTAGTAAACCTATCCCACTCTCTAGATACCCCTTAGCACGTAAAGGAATATTATTTGCGGGTCCAGCCATGGAGAAGAGTTTAGACACTAGGATAAGATAAGGAACACACCCATTATAAAGAAATCACATTAGGATTCTCTTTTTAAGCTGTTCCTTCAAACACTAGTGCTTAGGAAATCTATTGGAGGCAGAAGCAGTCAAGGGTAGCCTAGGGTTAGGGTTAGGCTTAGGGTTAGGGTTAGGGTACGGCTTAGGGTACGGGTTCGGGGAGGGGTTCGGGTACGGCGTAGGGTATGGGTTAGGGTTAGGGTTAGGGTTTGAGTTAGGGTTAGGGCTCGGTTTTGTGTACGGGTAAGGATTAGGGTACGTTTTAGGGTTAGGGTAGGGGTTAGGGTTAGGGTACGCGTTAGGGTTAGGGTAGTTATTAAACCTATCTCACTCTCTAGATACCCCTTAGCATGTAAAGGAATATTATTTGGGGGTCCAGCCATGGAGAAGAGTTTAGACACTAGGATAAGATAAGGAACACACCCATTATAAAGAAATCACATTAGGATTCTCTTTTTAAGCTGTTCCTTCAAACACTAGTGCTTAGGAAATCTATTGGAGGCAGAAGCAGTCAAGGGTAGCCTAGGGTTAGGGTTAGGCTTAGGGTTAGGCTTAGGGTACGGCTTAGGGTACGGGTTCGGGGAGGGGTTCGGGTACGGCGTAGGGTATGGGTTAGGGTTAGGGTTAGGGTTAGTGTTAGGGTTAGGGCTCGGTTTAGGGTACGGGTTAGGATTAGGGTACGGGTTAGGGTTAGGGTAGGGGTTAGGGTTAGGGTACGCGTTAGGGTTAGGGTAGTTATTAAACCTATCCCACTCTCTAGATACCCCTTAGCACGTAAAGGAATATTATTTGGGGGTCCAGCCATGGAGAAGAGTTTAGACACTAGGATAAGATAAGGAACACACCCATTATAAAGAAATCACATTAGGATTCTCTTTTTAAGCTGTTCCTTCAAACACTAGTGCTTAGGAAATCTATTGGAGGCAGAAGCAGTCAAGGGTAGCCTAGGGTTAGGGTTAGGCTTAGGGTTAGGCTTAGGGTACGGCTTAGGGTACGGGTTCGGGGAGGGGTTCGGGTACGGCGTAGGGTATGGGTTAGGGTTAGGGTTAGGGTTAGTGTTAGGGTTAGGGCTCGGTTCAGGGTACGGGTTAGGATTAGGGTACGTGTTAGGGTTAGGGTAGGGGTTAGGGTTAGGGTACGTGTTAGGGTTAGGGTAGTTATTAAACCTATCCCACTCTCTAGATACCCCTTAGCACGTAAAGGAATATTATTTGGGGGTCCAGCCATGGAGAAGAGTTTAGACACTAGGATAAGATAAGGAACACACCCATTATAAAGAAATCACATTAGGATTCTCTTTTTAAGCTGTTGCTTCAAACACTAGTGCTTAGGAAATCTATTGGAGGCAGAAGCAGTCAAGGGTAGCCTAGGGTTAGGGTTAGGCTTAGGGTTAGGCTTAGGGTACGGCTTAGGCTACGGGTTCGGGGAGGGGTTCGGGTACGGCGTAGGGTATGGGTTAGGGTTAGGGTTAGGGTTAGTGTTAGGGTTAGGGCTCGGTTTAGGGTACGGGTTAGGATTAGGGTACGTGTTAGGGTTAGGGTAGGGGTTAGGGTTAGGGTACGCATTAGGGTTAGGGTAGTTAGTAAACCTATCCCACTCTCTAGATACCCCTTAGCACGTAAAGGAATATTATTTGCGGGTCCAGCCATGGAGAAGAGTTTAGACACTAGGATAAGATAAGGAACACACCCATTATAAAGAAATCACATTAGGATTCTCTTTTTAAGCTGTTCCTTCAAACACTAGTGCTTAGGAAATCTATTGGAGGCAGAAGCAGTCAAGGGTAGCCTAGGGTTAGGGTTAGGCTTAGGGTTAGGCTTAGGGTACGGCTTAGGCTACGGGTTCGGGGAGGGGTTCGGGTACGGCGTAGGGTATGGGTTAGGGTTAGGGTTAGGGTTCGTGTTAGGGTTAGGGCTCGGTTTAGGGTACGGGTTAGGATTAGGGTACGTGTTAGGGTTAGGGTAGGGGTTAGGGTTAGGGTACGCATTAGGGTTAGGGTAGTTATTAAACCTATCCCACTCTCTAGATACCCCTTAGCACGTAAAGGAATATTATTTGGGGGTCCAGCCATGGAGAAGAGTTTAGACACTAGGATAAGATAAGGAACACACCCATTATAAAGAAATCACATTAGGATTCTCTTTTTAAGCTGTTCCTTCAAACACTAGTGCTTAGGAAATCTATTGGAGGCAGAAGCAGTCAAGGGTAGCCTAGGGTTAGGGTTAGGCTTAGGGTTAGGCTTAGGGTACGGCTTAGGGTAGGGGTTCGGGGAGGGGTTCGGGTACGGCGTAGGGTATGGGTTAGGGTTAGGGTTTGAGTTAGGGTTAGGGCTCGGTTTAGTGTACGGGTTAGGATTAGGGTACGTTTTAGGGTTAGGGTAGGGGTTAGGGTTAGGGTACGCGTTAGGGTTAGGGTAGTTATTAAACCTATCCCACTCTCTAGATACCCCTTAGCACGTAAAGGAATATTATTTGGGGGTCCAGCCATGGAGAAGAGTTTAGACACTAGGATAAGATAAGGAACACACCCATTATAAAGAAATCACATTAGGATTCTCTTTTTAAGCTGTTCCTTCAAACACTAGTGCTTAGGAAATCTATTGGAGGCAGAAGCAGTCAAGGGTAGCCTAGGGTTAGGGTTAGGCTTAGGGTTAGGCGTAGGGTACGGCTTAGGCTACGGGTTCGGGGAGGTGTTCGGGTACGGCGTAGGGTATGGGTTAGGGTTAGCGTTAGGGTTTGAGTTAGGGTTAGGGCTCGGTTTAGTGTACGGGTTAGGATTAGGGTACGTTTTAGGGTTAGGGTAGGGGTTAGGGTTAGGGTACGCGTTAGGGTTAGGGTAGTTATTAAACCTATCCCACTCTCTAGATACCCCTTAGCATGTAAAGGAATATTATTTGGGGGTCCAGCCATGGAGAAGAGTTTAGACACTAGGATAAGATAAGGAACACACCCATTATAAAGAAATCACATTAGGATTCTCTTTTTAAGCTGTTCCTTAAAACACTAGTGCTTAGGAAATCTATTGGAGGCAGAAGCAGTCAAGGGTAGCCTAGGGTTAGGGTTAGGCTTAGGGTTAGGGTTAGGGTACGGCTTAGGGTACGGGTTCGGGGAGGGGTTCGGGTACGGCGTAGGGTATGGGTTAGGGTTAGGGATAGGGTTAGTGTTTGGGTTAGGGATCGGTTTAGGATACGGGTTAGGATTAGGGTACGTGTTAGGGTTAGGGTAGGGGTTAGGGTTAGGGTACGCGTTAGGGTTAGGATAGTTATTAAACCTATCCCACTCTCTAGATACCCCTTAGCACGTAAAGGAATATTATTTGGGGGTCCAGCCATGGAGAAGAGTTTAGACACTAGGATAAGATAAGGAACACACCCATTATAAAGAAATCACATTAGGATTCTCTTTTTAAGCTGTTCCTTCAAACACTAGTGCTTAGGAAATCTATTGGAGGCAGAAGCAGTCAAGGGTAGCCTAGGGTTAGGGTTAGGCTTAGGGTTAGGCTTAGGGTACGGATTAGGCTACGGGTTCGGGGAGGGGTTCGGGTACGGCGTAGGGTATGGGTTAGGGTTAGGGTTAGGGTTAGTGTTAGGGTTAGGGCTCGGTTTAGGGTACGGGTTAGGATTAGGGTACGTGTTAGGGTTAGGGTAGGGGTTAGGGTTAGGGTACGCATTAGGGTTAGGGTAGTTAGTAAACCTATCCCACTCTCTAGATACCCCTTAGCACGTAAAGGAATATTATTTGCGGGTCCAGCCATGGAGAAGAGTTTAGACACTAGGATAAGATAAGGAACACACCCATTATAAAGAAATCACATTAGGATTCTCTTTTTAAGCTGTTCCTTCAAACACTAGTGCTTAGGAAATCTATTGGAGGCAGAAGCAGTCAAGGGTAGCCTAGGGTTAGGGTTAGGCTTAGGGTTAGGGTTAGGGTACGGCTTAGGGTACGGGTTCGGGGAGGGGTTCGGGTACGGCGTAGGGTATGGGTTAGGGTTAGGGTTAGGGTTTGAGTTAGGGTTAGGGCTCGGTTTTGTGTACGGGTAAGGATTAGGGTACGTTTTAGGGTTAGGGTAGGGGTTAGGGTTAGGGTACGCGTTAGGGTTAGGGTAGTTATTAAACCTATCTCACTCTCTAGATACCCCTTAGCATGTAAAGGAATATTATTTGGGGGTCCAGCCATGGAGAAGAGTTTAGACACTAGGATAAGATAAGGAACACACCCATTATAAAGAAATCACATTAGGATTCTCTTTTTAAGCTGTTCCTTCAAACACTAGTGCTTAGGAAATCTATTGGAGGCAGAAGCAGTCAAGGGTAGCCTAGGGTTAGGGTTAGGCTTAGGGTTAGGCTTAGGGTACGGCTTAGGGTACGGGTTCGGGGAGGGGTTCGGGTACGGCGTAGGGTATGGGTTAGGGTTAGGGTTAGGGTTAGTGTTAGGGTTAGGGCTCGGTTTAGGGTACGGGTTAGGATTAGGGTACGGGTTAGGGTTAGGGTAGGGGTTAGGGTTAGGGTACGCGTTAGGGTTAGGGTAGTTATTAAACCTATCCCACTCTCTAGATACCCCTTAGCACGTAAAGGAATATTATTTGGGGGTCCAGCCATGGAGAAGAGTTTAGACACTAGGATAAGATAAGGAACACACCCATTATAAAGAAATCACATTAGGATTCTCTTTTTAAGCTGTTCCTTCAAACACTAGTGCTTAGGAAATCTATTGGAGGCAGAAGCAGTCAAGGGTAGCCTAGGGTTAGGGTTAGGCTTAGGGTTAGGCTTAGGGTACGGCTTAGGGTACGGGTTCGGGGAGGGGTTCGGGTACGGCGTAGGGTATGGGTTAGGGTTAGGGTTAGGGTTCGTGTTAGGGTTAGGGCTCGGTTTAGGGTACGGGTTAGGATTAGGGTACGTGTTAGGGTTAGGGTAGGGGTTAGGGTTAGGGTACGCATTAGGGTTAGGGTAGTTATTAAACCTATCCCACTCTCTAGATACCCCTTAGCACGTAAAGGAATATTATTTGGGGGTCCAGCCATGGAGAAGAGTTTAGACACTAGGATAAGATAAGGAACACACCCATTATAAAGAAATCACATTAGGATTCTCTTTTTAAGCTGTTCCTTCAAACACTAGTGCTTAGGAAATCTATTGGAGGCAGAAGCAGTCAAGGGTAGCCTAGGGTTAGGGTTAGGCTTAGGGTTAGGCTTAGGGTACGGCTTAGGGTACGGGTTCGGGGAGGGGTTCGGGTACGGCGTAGGGTATGGGTTAGGGTTAGGGTTAGGGTTCGTGTTAGGGTTAGGGCTCGGTTTAGGGTACGGGTTAGGATTAGGGTACGTGTTAGGGTTAGGGTAGGGGTTAGGGTTAGGGTACGCATTAGGGTTAGGGTAGTTATTAAACCTATCCCACTCTCTAGATACCCCTTAGCACGTAAAGGAATATTATTTGGGGGTCCAGCCATGGAGAAGAGTTTAGACACTAGGATAAGATAAGGAACACACCCATTATAAAGAAATCACATTAGGATTCTCTTTTTAAGCTGTTCCTTCAAACACTAGTGCTTAGGAAATCTATTGGAGGCAGAAGCAGTCAAGGGTAGCCTAGGGTTAGGGTTAGGCTTAGGGTTAGGCTTAGGGTACGGCTTAGGGTAGGGGTTCGGGGAGGGGTTCGGGTACGGCGTAGGGTATGGGTTAGGGTTAGGGTTTGAGTTAGGGTTAGGGCTCGGTTTAGTGTACGGGTTAGGATTAGGGTACGTTTTAGGGTTAGGGTAGGGGTTAGGGTTAGGGTACGCGTTAGGGTTAGGGTAGTTATTAAACCTATCCCACTCTCTAGATACCCCTTAGCACGTAAAGGAATATTATTTGGGGGTCCAGCCATGGAGAAGAGTTTAGACACTAGGATAAGATAAGGAACACACCCATTATAAAGAAATCACATTAGGATTCTCTTTTTAAGCTGTTCCTTCAAACACTAGTGCTTAGGAAATCTATTGGAGGCAGAAGCAGTCAAGGGTAGCCTCGGGTTAGGGTTAGGCTTAGGGTTAGGGTTAGGGTACGGCTTAGGGTACGGGTTCGGGGAGGGGTTCGGGTACGGCGTAGGGTATGGGTTAGGGTTAGGGTTAGGGTTAGTGTTAGGGTTAGGGCTCGGTTCAGGGTACGGGTTAGGATTAGGGTACGTGTTAGGGTTAGGGTAGGGATTAGGGTTAGGGTACGTGTTAGGGTTAGGGTAGTTATTAAACCTATCCCACTCTCTAGATACCCCTTAGCACGTAAAGGAATATTATTTGGGGGTCCAGCCATGGAGAAGAGTTTAGACACTAGGATAAGATAAGGAACACACCCATTATAAAGAAATCACATTAGGATTCTCTTTTTAAGCTGTTCCTTAAAACACTAGTGCTTAGGAAATCTATTGGAGGCAGAAGCAGTCAAGGGTAGCCTAGGGTTAGGGTTAGGCTTAGGGTTAGGCGTAGGGTACGGCTTAGGCTACGGGTTCGGGGAGGGGTTCGGGTACGGCGTAGGGTATGGGTTAGGGTTAGGGTTAGGGTTTGAGTTAGGGTTAGGGCTCGGTTTAGTGTACGGGTTAGGATTAGGGTACGTTTTAGGGTTAGGGTAGGGGTTAGGGTTAGGGTACGCGTTAGGGTTAGGGTAGTTATTAAACCTATCCCACTCTCTAGATACCCCTTAGCATGTAAAGGAATATTATTTGGGGGTCCAGCCATGGAGAAGAGTTTAGACACTAGGATAAGATAAGGAACACACCCATTATAAAGAAATCCCATTAGGATTCTCTTTTTAAGCTGTTCCTTAAAACACTAGTGCTTAGGAAATCTATTGGAGGCAGAAGCAGTCAAGGGTAGCCTAGGGTTAGGGTTAGGCTTAGGGTTAGGGTTAGGGTACGGCTTAGGGTACGGGTTCGGGGAGGGGTTCGGGTACGGCGTAGGGTATGGGTTAGGGTTAGGGATAGGGTTAGTGTTTGGGTTAGGGATCGGTTTAGGATACGGGTTAGGATTAGGGTACGTGTTAGGGTTAGGGTAGGGGTTAGGGTTAGGGTACGCGTTAGGGTTAGGATAGTTATTAAACCTATCCCACTCTCTAGATACCCCTTAGCACGTAAAGGAATATTATTTGGGGGTCCAGCCATGGAGAAGAGTTTAGACACTAGGATAAGATAAGGAACACACCCATTATAAAGAAATCACATTAGGATTCTCTTTTTAAGCTGTTCCTTCAAACACTAGTGCTTAGGAAATCTATTGGAGGCAGAAGCAGTCAAGGGTAGCCTAGGGTTAGGGTTAGGCTTAGGGTTAGGCTTAGGGTACGGATTAGGCTACGGGTTCGGGGAGGGGTTCGGGTACGGCGTAGGGTATGGGTTAGGGTTAGGGTTAGGGTTAGTGTTAGGGTTAGGGCTCGGTTTAGGGTACGGGTTAGGATTAGGGTACGTGTTAGGGTTAGGGTAGGGGTTAGGGTTAGGGTACGCGTTAGGGTTAGGGTAGTTATTAAACCTATCCCACTCTCTAGATACCCCTTAGCACGTAAAGGAATATTATTTGGGGGTCCAGCCATGGAGAAGAGTTTAGACACTAGGATAAGATAAGGAACACACCCATTATAAAGAAATCACATTAGGATTCTCTTTTTAAGCTGTTCCTTCAAACACTAGTGCTTAGGAAATCTATTGGAGGCAGAAGCAGTCAAGGGTAGCCTAGGGTTAGGGTTAGGCTTAGGGTTAGGCTTAGGGTACGGCTTAGGGTAGGGGTTCGGGGAGGGGTTCGGGTACGGCGTAGGGTATGGGTTAGGGTTAGGGTTTGAGTTAGGGTTAGGGCTCGGTTTAGTGTACGGGTTAGGATTAGGGTACGTTTTAGGGTTAGGGTAGGGGTTAGGGTTAGGGTACGCGTTAGGGTTAGGGTAGTTATTAAACCTATCCCACTCTCTAGATACCCCTTAGCATGTAAAGGAATATTATTTGGGGGTCCAGCCATGGAGAAGAGTTTAGACACTAGGATAAGATAAGGAACACACCCATTATAAAGAAATCACATTAGGATTCTCTTTTTAAGCTGTTCCTTCAAACACTAGTGCTTAGGAAATCTATTGGAGGCAGAAGCAGTCAAGGGTAGCCTAGGGTTAGGGTTAGGCTTAGGGTTAGGCTTAGGGTACGGCTTAGGGTACGGGTTCGGGGAGGGGTTCGGGTACGGCGTAGGATATGGGTTAGGGTTAGGGTTAGGGATAGTGTTAGGGTTAGGGCTCCGTTCAGGGTACGGGTTAGGATTAGGGTACGTGTTAGGGTTAGGGTAGGGGTTAGGGTTAGGGTACGCGTTAGGGTTAGGGTAGTTATTAAACCTATCCCACTCTCTAGATACCCCTTAGCACGTAAAGGAATATTATTTGCGGGTCCAGCCATGGAGAAGAGTTTAGACACTAGGATAAAATAAGGAACACATACATTATAAAGAAATCACATTAGGATTCGCTTTTTAAGCTGTTCCTTAAAACACTAGTGCTTAGGAAATCTATTGGAGGCAGAAGCAGTCAAGGGTAGCCTAGGGTTAGGGTTAGGCTTAGGTTTAGGGTTAGGGTACGGCTTAGGGTAGGGGTTCGGGGAGGGGTTCGGGTACGGCGTAGGGTATGGGTTAGGGTTAGGGTTAGGGTTCGTGTTAGGGTTAGGGCTCGGTTTAGGGTATGGGTTAGGATTAGGGTACGTGTTAGGGTTAGGGTAGGGGTTAGGGTTAGGGTACGCATTAGGGTTAGGGTAGTTATTAAACCTATCCCACTCTCTAGATACCCCTTAGCACGTAAAGGAATATTATTTGGGGGTCCAGCCATGGAGAAGAGTTTAGACACTAGGATAAGATAAGGAACACACCCATTATAAAGAAATCACATTAGGATTCTCTTTTTAAGCTGTTCCTTCAAACACTAGTGCTTAGGAAATCTATTGGAGGCAGAAGCAGTCAAGGGTAGCCTAGGGTTAGGGTTAGGCTTAGGGTTAGGCTTAGGGTACGGCTTAGGGTACGGGTTCGGGGAGGGGTTCGGGTACGGCGTAGGGTATGGGTTAGGGTTAGGGTTAGGGTTAGGGCTCAGTTTAGGGTACGGGTTAGGATTAGGGTACGGGTTAGGGTTAGGGTAGGGGTTAGGGTTAGGGTATGCGTTAGGGTTAGGGTAGTTATTAAACCTATCCCACTCTCTAGATACCCCTTAGCACGTAAAGGAATATTATATGGGGGTCCAGCCATGGAGAAGAGTTTAGACACTAGGATAAGATAAGGAACACACCCATTATAAAGAAATCACATTAGGATTCTGTTTTTAAGCCGTTCCTTAAAACACTAGTGCTTAGGAAATCTATTGGAGGCAGAAGCAGTCAAGGGTAGCCTAGGGTTAGGGTTAGGCTTAGGGTTAGGCTTAGGGTACGGCTTAGGGTACGGGTTCGGGGAGGGGTTCGGGTACGGCGTAGGGTATGGGTTAGGGTTAGGGTTAGGGTTAGTGTTAGGGTTAGGGCTCGGTTCAGGGTACGGGTTAGGATTAGGGTACGTGTTAGGGTTAGGGTAGGGGTTAGGGTTAGGGTACGTGTTAGGGTTAGGATAGTTATTAAACCTATCCCACTCTCTAGATACCCCTTAGCACGTAAAGGAATATTATTTGGGGGTCCAGCCATGGAGAAGAGTTTAGACACTAGGATAAGATAAGGAACACACCCATTATAAAGAAATCACATTAGGATTCTCTTTTTAAGCTGTTGCTTCAAACACTAGTGCTTAGGAAATCTATTGGAGGCAGAAGCAGTCAAGGGTAGCCTAGGGTTAGGGTTAGGCTTAGGGTTAGGCTTAGGGTACGGCTTAGGCTACGGGTTCGGGGAGGGGTTCGGGTACGGCGTAGGGTATGGGTTAGGGTTAGGGTTAGGGTTTGAGTTAGGGTTAGGGCTCGGTTTAGTGTACGGGTTAGGATTAGGGTAGGGGTTAGGGTTATGGTACGCGTTAGGGTTAGGGTAGTTATTAAACCTATCCCACTCTCTAGATACCCCTTAGCATGTAAAGGAATATTATTTGGGGGTCCAGCCATGGAGAAGAGTTTAGACACTAGGATAAGATGAGGAACACACCCATTATAAAGAAATCACATTAGGATTCTCTTTTTAAGCTGTTCCTTCAAACACTAGTGCTTAGGAAATCTATTGGAGGCAGAAGCAGTCAAGGGTAGCCTAGGGTTAGGGTTAGGCTTAGGGTTAGGCTTAGGGTACGGCTTAGGGTATGGTTTCGGGGAGGGGTTCGGGTACGGTGTAGGGTATGGGTTAGGGTTAGGGTTAGGGTTAGTGTTAGGGTTAGGGCTCAGTTTAGGTTACGGGTTAGGATTAGGGTACGTGTTAGGGTTAGGGTAGGGGTTAGGGTTAGGGTACGCGTTAGGGTTAGGGTAGTTATTAAACCTATCCCACTCTCTAGATACCCCTTAGCACGTAAAGGAATATTATTTGGGGGTCCAGCCATGGAGAAGAGTTTAGACAGTAGGATAAGATAAGGAACACACCCATTATAAAGAAATCACATTAGGATTCTGTTTTTAAGCCGTTCCTTAAAACACTAGTGCTTAGGAAATCTATTGGAGGCAGAAGCAGTCAAGGGTAGCCTAGGGTTAGGGTTAGGCTTAGGGTTAGGCTTAGGGTACGGCTTAGGGTACGGGTTCGGGGAGGGGTTCGGGTACGGCGTAGGGTATGGGTTAGGGTTAGGGTTAGGGTTAGTGTTAGGGTTAGGGCTCAGTTTAGGGTACGGGTTAGGATTAGGGTACGTGTTAGGGTTAGGGTAGGGGTTAGGGTTAGGGTACGCGTTAGGGTTAGGGTAGTTATTAAACCTATCCCACTCTCTAGATACCCCTTAGCACGTAAAGGAATATTATTTTGGGGTCCAGCCATGGAGAAGAGTTTAGACACTAGGATAAGATAAGGAACACACCCATTATAAAGAAATCACATTAGGATTCTGTTTTTAAGCCGTTCCTTAAAACACTAGTGCTTAGGAAATCTATTGGAGGCAGAAGCAGTCAAGGGTAGCCTAGGGTTAGGGTTAGGCTTAGGGTTAGGCTTAGGGTACGGCTTAGGGTACGGGTTCGGGGAGGGGTTCGGGTACGGCGTAGGGTATGGGTTAGGGTTAGGGTTAGGGTTAGTGTTAGGGTTAGGGCTCGGTTCAGGGTACGGGTTAGGATTAGGGTACGTGTTAGGGTTAGGGTAGGGGTTAGGGTTAGGGTACGTGTTAGGGTTAGGGTAGTTATTAAACCTATCCCACTCTCTAGATACCCCTTAGCACGTAAAGGAATATTATTTGCGGGTCCAGCCATGGAGAAGAGTTTAGACACTAGGATAAGATAAGGAACACACCCATTATAAAGAAATCACATTAGGATTCTCTTTTTAAGCTGTTCCTTAAAACACTAGTGCTTAGGAAATCTATTGGAGGCAGAAGCAGTCAAGGGTAGCCTAGGGTTAGGGTTAGGCTTAGGGTTAGGCTTAGGGTACGGCTTAGGCTACGGGTTCGGGGAGGGGTTCGGGTACGGCGTAGGGTATGGGTTAGGGTTAGGGTTAGGGTTAGTGTTAGGGTTAGGGCTCGGTTTAGGGTACGGGTTAGGATTAGGGTACGTGTTAGGGTTAGGGTAGGGGTTAGGGTTAGGGTACGCATTAGGGTTAGGGTAGTTAGTAAACCTATCCAACTCTCTAGATACCCCTTAGCACGTAAAGGAATATTATTTGCGGGTCCAGCCATGGAGAAGAGTTTAGACACTAGGATAAGATAAGGAACACACCCATTATAAAGAAATCACATTAGGATTCTCTTTTTAAGCTGTTCCTTCAAACACTAGTGCTTAGGAAATCTATTGGAGGCAGAAGCAGTCAAGGGTAGCCTAGGGTTAGGGTTAGGCTTAGGGTTAGGCTTAGGGTACGGCTTAGGGTACGGGTTCGGGGAGGGGTTCGGGTACGGCGTAGGGTATGGGTTAGGGTTAGGGTTAGGGTTCGTGTTAGGGTTAGGGCTCGGTTTAGGGTACGGGTTAGGATTAGGGTACGTGTTAGGGTTAGGGTAGGGGTTAGGGTTAGGGTACGCGTTAGGGTTAGGGTAGTTATTAAACCTATCCCACTCTCTAGATACCCCTTAGCACGTAAAGGAATATTATTTGGGGGTCCAGCCATGGAGAAGAGTTTAGACACTAGGATAAGATAAGGAACACACCCATTATAAAGAAATCACATTAGGATTCTCTTTTTAAGCTGTTCCTTAAAACACTAGTGCTTAGGAAATCTATTGGAGGCAGAAGCAGTCAAGGGTAGCCTAGGGTTAGGGTTAGGCTTAGGGTTAGGCTTAGGGTACGGCTTAGGGTACGGTTTCGGGGAGGGGTTCGGGTACGGTGTAGGGTATGGGTTAGGGTTAGGGTTAGGGTTAGTGTTAGGGTTAGGGCTCAGTTTAGGGTACGGGTTAGGATTAGGGTACGTGTTAGGGTTAGGGTAGGGTTTAGGGTTAGGGTACGCGTTAGGGTTAGGGTAGTTATTAAACCTATCCCACTCTCTAGATACCCCTTAGCACGTAAAGGAATATTATTTTGGGGTCCAGCCATGGAGAAGAGTTTAGACACTAGGATAAGATAAGGAACACACCCATTATAAAGAAATCACATTAGGATTCTGTTTTTAAGCCGTTCCTTAAAACACTAGTGCTTAGGAAATCTATTGGAGGCAGAAGCAGTCAAGGGTAGCCTAGGGTTAGGGTTAGGCTTAGGGTTAGGCTTAGGGTACGGCTTAGGGTACGGGTTCGGGGAGGGGTTCGGGTACGGCGTAGGGTATGGGTTAGGGTTAGGGTTAGGGTTCGTGTTAGGGTTAGGGCTCGGTTTAGGGTACGGGTTAGGATTAGGGTACGGGTTAGGGTTAGGGTAGGGGTTAGGGTTAGGGTACGCGTTAGGGTTAGGGTAGTTATTAAACCTATCCCACTCTCTAGATACCCCTTAGCACGTAAAGGAATATTATTTGTGGGTCCAGCCATGGAGAAGAGTTTAGACACTAGGATAAGATAAGGAACACACCCATTATAAAGAAATCACATTAGGATTCTCTTTTTAAGCTGTTCCTTCAAACACTAGTGCTTAGGAAATCTATTGGAGGCAGAAGCAGTCAAGGGTAGCCTAGGGTTAGGGTTAGGCTTAGGGTTAGGCTTAGGGTACGGCTTAGGGTATGGGTTCGGGGAGGGGTTCGGGTACGGTGTAGGGTATGGGTTAGGGTTAGGGTTAGGGTTAGTGTTAGGGTTAGGGCTCAGTTTAGGGTACGGGTTAGGATTAGGGTACGTGTTAGGGTTAGGGTAGGGGTTAGGGTTAGGGTACGCGTTAGGGTTAGGGTAGTTATTAAACCTATCCCACTCTCTAGATACCCCTTAGCACGTAAAGGAATATTATTTTGGGGTCCAGCCATGGAGAAGAGTTTAGACACTAGGATACGATAAGGAACACACCCATTATAAAGAAATCACATTAGGATTCTGTTTTTAAGCCGTTCCTTAAAACACTAGTGCTTAGGAAATCTATTGGAGGCAGAAGCAGTCAAGGGTAGCCTAGGGTTAGGGTTAGGCTTAGGGTTAGGCTTAGGGTACGGCTTAGGGTACGGGTTCGGGGAGGGGTTCGGGTACGGCGTAGGGTATGGGTTAGGGTTAGGGTTAGGGTTAGTGTTAGGGTTAGGGCTCGGTTCAGGGTACGGGTTAGGATTAGGGTACGTGTTAGGGTTAGGGTAGGGGTTAGGGTTAGGGTACGTGTTAGGGTTAGGGTAGTTATTAAACCTATCCCACTCTCTAGATACCCCTTAGCACGTAAAGGAATATTATTTGGGGGTCCAGCCATGGAGAAGAGTTTAGACACTAGGATAAGATAAGGAACACACCCATTATAAAGAAATCACATTAGGATTCTCTTTTTAAGCTGTTCCTTCAAACACTAGTGCTTAGGAAATCTATTGGAGGCAGAAGCAGTCAAGGGTAGCCTAGGGTTAGGGTTAGGCTTAGGGTTAGGCTTAGGGTACGGCTTAGGCTACGGGTTCGGGGAGGGGTTCGGGTACGGCGTAGGGTATGGGTTAGGGTTAGGGTTAGGGTTAGTGTTAGGGTTAGGGCTCGGTTTAGGGTACGGGTTAGGATTAGGGTACGTGTTAGGGTTAGGGTAGGGGTTAGGGTTAGGGTACGCATTAGGGTTAGGGTAGTTAGTAAACCTATCCCACTCTCTAGATACCCCTTAGCACGTAAAGGAATATTATTTGCGGGTCCAGCCATGGAGAAGAGTTTAGACACTAGGATAAGATAAGGAACACACCCATTATAAAGAAATCACATTAGGATTCTCTTTTTAAGCTGTTCCTTCAAACACTAGTGCTTAGGAAATCTATTGGAGGCAGAAGCAGTCAAGGGTAGCCTAGGGTTAGGGTTAGGCTTAGGGTTAGGCTTAGGGTACGGCTTAGGGTACGGGTTCGGGGAGGGGTTCGGGTACGGCGTAGGGTATGGGTTAGGGTTAGGGTTAGGGTTCGTGTTAGGGTTAGGGCTCGGTTTAGGGTACGGGTTAGGATTAGGGTACGTGTTAGGGTTAGGGTAGGGGTTAGGGTTAGGGTACGCATTAGGGTTAGGGTAGTTATTAAACCTATCCCACTCTCTAGATACCCCTTAGCACGTAAAGGAATATTATTTGGGGGTCCAGCCATGGAGAAGAGTTTAGACACTAGGATAAGATAAGGAACACACCCATTATAAAGAAATCACATTAGGATTCTCTTTTTAAGCTGTTCCTTCAAACACTAGTGCTTAGGAAATCTATTGGAGGCAGAAGCAGTCAAGGGTAGCCTAGGGTTAGGGTTAGGCTTAGGGTTAGGCTTAGAGTACGGCTTAGGGTAGGGGTTAGGGGAGGGGTTCGGGTACGGCGTAGGGTATGGGTTAGGGTTAGGGTTTGAGTTAGGGTTAGGGCTCGGTTTAGTGTACGGGTTAGGATTAGGGTACGTTTTAGGGTTAGGGTAGGGGTTAGGGTTAGGGTACGCGTTAGGGTTAGGGTAGTTATTAAACCTATCCCACTCTCTAGATACCCCTTAGCACGTAAAGGAATATTATTTGCGGGTCCAGCCATGGAGAAGAGTTTAGACACTAGGATAAGATAAGGAACACACCCATTATAAAGAAATCACATTAGGATTCTCTTTTTAAGCTGTTCCTTCAAACACTAGTGCTTAGGAAATCTATTGGAGGCAGAAGCAGTCAAGGGTAGCCTAGGGTTAGGGTTAGGCTTAGGGTTAGGCTTAGGGTACGGCTTAGGGTACGGGTTCGGGGAGTGGTTCGGGTACGGCGTAGGGTATGGGTTAGGGTTAGGGTTAGGGTTAGTGTTAGGGTTAGGGCTCGGTTTAGGGTACGGGTTAGGATTAGGGTACGTGTTAGGGTTAGGGTAGGGGTTAGGGTTAGGGTACGCATTAGGGTTAGGGTAGTTAGTAAACCTATCCCACTCTCTAGATACCCCTTAGCACGTAAAGGAATATTATTTGCGGGTCCAGCCATGGAGAAGAGTTTAGACACTAGGATAAGATAAGGAACACACCCATTATAAAGAAATCACATTAGGATTCTCTTTTTAAGCTGTTCCTTCAAACACTAGTGCTTAGGAAATCTATTGGAGGCAGAAGCAGTCAAGGGTAGCCTAGGGTTAGGGTTAGGCTTAGGGTTAGGGTTAGGGTACGGCTTAGGGTACGGGTTCGGGGAGGGGTTCGGGTACGGCGTAGGGTATGGGTTAGGGTTAGGGTTAGGGTTTGAGTTAGGGTTAGGGCTCGGTTTTGTGTACGGGTAAGGATTAGGGTACGTTTTAGGGTTAGGGTAGGGGTTAGGGTTAGGGTACGCGTTAGGGTTAGGGTAGTTATTAAACCTATCTCACTCTCTAGATACCCCTTAGCATGTAAAGGAATATTATTTGGGGGTCCAGCCATGGAGAAGAGTTTAGACACTAGGATAAGATAAGGAACACACCCATTATAAAGAAATCACATTAGGATTCTCTTTTTAAGCTGTTCCTTCAAACACTAGTGCTTAGGAAATCTATTGGAGGCAGAAGCAGTCAAGGGTAGCCTAGGGTTAGGGTTAGGCTTAGGGTTAGGCTTAGGGTACGGCTTAGGGTACGGGTTCGGGGAGGGGTTCGGGTACGGCGTAGGGTATGGGTTAGGGTTAGGGTTAGGGTTAGTGTTAGGGTTAGGGCTCGGTTTAGGGTACGGGTTAGGATTAGGGTACGGGTTAGGGTTAGGGTAGGGGTTAGGGTTAGGGTACGCGTTAGGGTTAGGGTAGTTATTAAACCTATCCCACTCTCTAGATACCCCTTAGCACGTAAAGGAATATTATTTGGGGGTCCAGCCATGGAGAAGAGTTTAGACACTAGGATAAGATAAGGAACACACCCATTATAAAGAAATCACATTAGGATTCTCTTTTTAAGCTGTTCCTTCAAACACTAGTGCTTAGGAAATCTATTGGAGGCAGAAGCAGTCAAGGGTAGCCTAGGGTTAGGGTTAGGCTTAGGGTTAGGCTTAGGGTACGGCTTAGGGTACGGGTTCGGGGAGGGGTTCGGGTACGGCGTAGGGTATGGGTTAGGGTTAGGGTTAGGGTTCGTGTTAGGGTTAGGGCTCGGTTTAGGGTACGGGTTAGGATTAGGGTACGTGTTAGGGTTAGGGTAGGGGTTAGGGTTAGGGTACGCATTAGGGTTAGGGTAGTTATTAAACCTATCCCACTCTCTAGATACCCCTTAGCACGTAAAGGAATATTATTTGGGGGTCCAGCCATGGAGAAGAGTTTAGACACTAGGATAAGATAAGGAACACACCCATTATAAAGAAATCACATTAGGATTCTCTTTTTAAGCTGTTCCTTCAAACACTAGTGCTTAGGAAATCTATTGGAGGCAGAAGCAGTCAAGGGTAGCCTAGGGTTAGGGTTAGGCTTAGGGTTAGGCTTAGGGTACGGCTTAGGGTACGGGTTCGGGGAGGGGTTCGGGTACGGCGTAGGGTATGGGTTAGGGTTAGGGTTAGGGTTCGTGTTAGGGTTAGGGCTCGGTTTAGGGTACGGGTTAGGATTAGGGTACGTGTTAGGGTTAGGGTAGGGGTTAGGGTTAGGGTACGCATTAGGGTTAGGGTAGTTATTAAACCTATCCCACTCTCTAGATACCCCTTAGCACGTAAAGGAATATTATTTGGGGGTCCAGCCATGGAGAAGAGTTTAGACACTAGGATAAGATAAGGAACACACCCATTATAAAGAAATCACATTAGGATTCTCTTTTTAAGCTGTTCCTTCAAACACTAGTGCTTAGGAAATCTATTGGAGGCAGAAGCAGTCAAGGGTAGCCTAGGGTTAGGGTTAGGCTTAGGGTTAGGCTTAGGGTACGGCTTAGGGTAGGGGTTCGGGGAGGGGTTCGGGTACGGCGTAGGGTATGGGTTAGGGTTAGGGTTTGAGTTAGGGTTAGGGCTCGGTTTAGTGTACGGGTTAGGATTAGGGTACGTTTTAGGGTTAGGGTAGGGGTTAGGGTTAGGGTACGCGTTAGGGTTAGGGTAGTTATTAAACCTATCCCACTCTCTAGATACCCCTTAGCACGTAAAGGAATATTATTTGGGGGTCCAGCCATGGAGAAGAGTTTAGACACTAGGATAAGATAAGGAACACACCCATTATAAAGAAATCACATTAGGATTCTCTTTTTAAGCTGTTCCTTCAAACACTAGTGCTTAGGAAATCTATTGGAGGCAGAAGCAGTCAAGGGTAGCCTCGGGTTAGGGTTAGGCTTAGGGTTAGGGTTAGGGTACGGCTTAGGGTACGGGTTCGGGGAGGGGTTCGGGTACGGCGTAGGGTATGGGTTAGGGTTAGGGTTAGGGTTAGTGTTAGGGTTAGGGCTCGGTTCAGGGTACGGGTTAGGATTAGGGTACGTGTTAGGGTTAGGGTAGGGATTAGGGTTAGGGTACGTGTTAGGGTTAGGGTAGTTATTAAACCTATCCCACTCTCTAGATACCCCTTAGCACGTAAAGGAATATTATTTGGGGGTCCAGCCATGGAGAAGAGTTTAGACACTAGGATAAGATAAGGAACACACCCATTATAAAGAAATCACATTAGGATTCTCTTTTTAAGCTGTTCCTTAAAACACTAGTGCTTAGGAAATCTATTGGAGGCAGAAGCAGTCAAGGGTAGCCTAGGGTTAGGGTTAGGCTTAGGGTTAGGCGTAGGGTACGGCTTAGGCTACGGGTTCGGGGAGGGGTTCGGGTACGGCGTAGGGTATGGGTTAGGGTTAGGGTTAGGGTTTGAGTTAGGGTTAGGGCTCGGTTTAGTGTACGGGTTAGGATTAGGGTACGTTTTAGGGTTAGGGTAGGGGTTAGGGTTAGGGTACGCGTTAGGGTTAGGGTAGTTATTAAACCTATCCCACTCTCTAGATACCCCTTAGCATGTAAAGGAATATTATTTGGGGGTCCAGCCATGGAGAAGAGTTTAGACACTAGGATAAGATAAGGAACACACCCATTATAAAGAAATCCCATTAGGATTCTCTTTTTAAGCTGTTCCTTAAAACACTAGTGCTTAGGAAATCTATTGGAGGCAGAAGCAGTCAAGGGTAGCCTAGGGTTAGGGTTAGGCTTAGGGTTAGGGTTAGGGTACGGCTTAGGGTACGGGTTCGGGGAGGGGTTCGGGTACGGCGTAGGGTATGGGTTAGGGTTAGGGATAGGGTTAGTGTTTGGGTTAGGGATCGGTTTAGGATACGGGTTAGGATTAGGGTACGTGTTAGGGTTAGGGTAGGGGTTAGGGTTAGGGTACGCGTTAGGGTTAGGATAGTTATTAAACCTATCCCACTCTCTAGATACCCCTTAGCACGTAAAGGAATATTATTTGGGGGTCCAGCCATGGAGAAGAGTTTAGACACTAGGATAAGATAAGGAACACACCCATTATAAAGAAATCACATTAGGATTCTCTTTTTAAGCTGTTCCTTCAAACACTAGTGCTTAGGAAATCTATTGGAGGCAGAAGCAGTCAAGGGTAGCCTAGGGTTAGGGTTAGGCTTAGGGTTAGGCTTAGGGTACGGATTAGGCTACGGGTTCGGGGAGGGGTTCGGGTACGGCGTAGGGTATGGGTTAGGGTTAGGGTTAGGGTTAGTGTTAGGGTTAGGGCTCGGTTTAGGGTACGGGTTAGGATTAGGGTACGTGTTAGGGTTAGGGTAGGGGTTAGGGTTAGGGTACGCGTTAGGGTTAGGGTAGTTATTAAACCTATCCCACTCTCTAGATACCCCTTAGCACGTAAAGGAATATTATTTGGGGGTCCAGCCATGGAGAAGAGTTTAGACACTAGGATAAGATAAGGAACACACCCATTATAAAGAAATCACATTAGGATTCTCTTTTTAAGCTGTTCCTTCAAACACTAGTGCTTAGGAAATCTATTGGAGGCAGAAGCAGTCAAGGGTAGCCTAGGGTTAGGGTTAGGCTTAGGGTTAGGCTTAGGGTACGGCTTAGGGTAGGGGTTCGGGGAGGGGTTCGGGTACGGCGTAGGGTATGGGTTAGGGTTAGGGTTTGAGTTAGGGTTAGGGCTCGGTTTAGTGTACGGGTTAGGATTAGGGTACGTTTTAGGGTTAGGGTAGGGGTTAGGGTTAGGGTACGCGTTAGGGTTAGGGTAGTTATTAAACCTATCCCACTCTCTAGATACCCCTTAGCATGTAAAGGAATATTATTTGGGGGTCCAGCCATGGAGAAGAGTTTAGACACTAGGATAAGATAAGGAACACACCCATTATAAAGAAATCACATTAGGATTCTCTTTTTAAGCTGTTCCTTCAAACACTAGTGCTTAGGAAATCTATTGGAGGCAGAAGCAGTCAAGGGTAGCCTAGGGTTAGGGTTAGGCTTAGGGTTAGGCTTAGGGTACGGCTTAGGGTACGGGTTCGGGGAGGGGTTCGGGTACGGCGTAGGATATGGGTTAGGGTTAGGGTTAGGGATAGTGTTAGGGTTAGGGCTCGGTTCAGGGTACGGGTTAGGATTAGGGTACGTGTTAGGGTTAGGGTAGGGGTTAGGGTTAGGGTACGCGTTAGGGTTAGGGTAGTTATTAAACCTATCCCACTCTCTAGATACCCCTTAGCACGTAAAGGAATATTATTTGCGGGTCCAGCCATGGAGAAGAGTTTAGACACTAGGATAAAATAAGGAACACATACATTATAAAGAAATCACATTAGGATTCGCTTTTTAAGCTGTTCCTTAAAACACTAGTGCTTAGGAAATCTATTGGAGGCAGAAGCAGTCAAGGGTAGCCTAGGGTTAGGGTTAGGCTTAGGTTTAGGGTTAGGGTACGGCTTAGGGTAGGGGTTCGGGGAGGGGTTCGGGTACGGCGTAGGGTATGGGTTAGGGTTAGGGTTAGGGTTCGTGTTAGGGTTAGGGCTCGGTTTAGGGTATGGGTTAGGATTAGGGTACGTGTTAGGGTTAGGGTAGGGGTTAGGGTTAGGGTACGCATTAGGGTTAGGGTAGTTATTAAACCTATCCCACTCTCTAGATACCCCTTAGCACGTAAAGGAATATTATTTGGGGGTCCAGCCATGGAGAAGAGTTTAGACACTAGGATAAGATAAGGAACACACCCATTATAAAGAAATCACATTAGGATTCTCTTTTTAAGCTGTTCCTTCAAACACTAGTGCTTAGGAAATCTATTGGAGGCAGAAGCAGTCAAGGGTAGCCTAGGGTTAGGGTTAGGCTTAGGGTTAGGCTT
This sequence comes from Balaenoptera ricei, assembly GCF_028023285.1. Classification (NCBI taxonomy): domain Eukaryota; kingdom Metazoa; phylum Chordata; class Mammalia; order Artiodactyla; family Balaenopteridae; genus Balaenoptera; species Balaenoptera ricei. Next base: position 82,332 of record NW_026777501.1, read on the forward strand.
AGGGTACGGCTTAGGGTACGGGTTCGGGGAGGGGTTCGGGTACGGCGTAGGGTATGGGTTAGGGTTAGGGTTAGGGTTAGTGTTAGGGTTAGGGCTCGGTTCAGGGTACGGCTTAGGATTAGGGTACGTGTTAGGGTTAGGGTAGGGGTTAGGGTTAGGGTACGTGTTAGGGTTAGGATAGTTATTAAACCTATCCCACTCTCTAGATACCCCTTAGCACGTAAAGGAATATTATTTGGGGGTCCAGCCATGGAGAAGAGTTTAGACACTAGGATAAGATAAGGAACACACCCATTATAAAGAAATCACATTAGGATTCTCTTTTTAAGCTGTTGCTTCAAACACTAGTGCTTAGGAAATCTATTGGAGGCAGAAGCAGTCAAGGGTAGCCTAGGGTTAGGGTTAGGCTTAGGGTTAGGCTTAGGGTACGGCTTAGGCTACGGGTTCGGGGAGGGGTTCGGGTACGGCGTAGGGTATGGGTTAGGGTTAGGGTTAGGGTTTGAGTTAGGGTTAGGGCTCGGTTTAGTGTACGGGTTAGGATTAGGGTAGGGGTTAGGGTTATGGTACGCGTTAGGGTTAGGGTAGTTATTAAACCTATCCCACTCTCTAGATACCCCTTAGCATGTAAAGGAATATTATTTGGGGGTCCAGCCATGGAGAAGAGTTTAGACACTAGGATAAGATGAGGAACACACCCATTATAAAGAAATCACATTAGGATTCTCTTTTTAAGCTGTTCCTTCAAACACTAGTGCTTAGGAAATCTATTGGAGGCAGAAGCAGTCAAGGGTAGCCTAGGGTTAGGGTTAGGCTTAGGGTTAGGCTTAGGGTACGGCTTAGGGTATGGTTTCGGGGAGGGGTTCGGGTACGGTGTAGGGTATGGGTTAGGGTTAGGGTTAGGGTTAGTGTTAGGGTTAGGGCTCAGTTTAGGTTACGGGTTAGGATTAGGGTACGTGTTAGGGTTAGGGTAGGGGTTAGGGTTAGGGTACGCGTTAGGGTTAGGGTAGTTATTAAACCTATCCCACTCTCTAGATACCCCTTAGCACGTAAAGGAATATTATTTGGGGGTCCAGCCATGGAGAAGAGTTTAGACAGTAGGATAAGATAAGGAACACACCCATTATAAAGAAATCACATTAGGATTCTGTTTTTAAGCCGTTCCTTAAAACACTAGTGCTTAGGAAATCTATTGGAGGCAGAAGCAGTCAAGGGTAGCCTAGGGTTAGGGTTAGGCTTAGGGTTAGGCTTAGGGTACGGCTTAGGGTACGGGTTCGGGGAGGGGTTCGGGTACGGCGTAGGGTATGGGTTAGGGTTAGGGTTAGGGTTAGTGTTAGGGTTAGGGCTCAGTTTAGGGTACGGGTTAGGATTAGGGTACGTGTTAGGGTTAGGGTAGGGGTTAGGGTTAGGGTACGCGTTAGGGTTAGGGTAGTTATTAAACCTATCCCACTCTCTAGATACCCCTTAGCACGTAAAGGAATATTATTTTGGGGTCCAGCCATGGAGAAGAGTTTAGACACTAGGATAAGATAAGGAACACACCCATTATAAAGAAATCACATTAGGATTCTGTTTTTAAGCCGTTCCTTAAAACACTAGTGCTTAGGAAATCTATTGGAGGCAGAAGCAGTCAAGGGTAGCCTAGGGTTAGGGTTAGGCTTAGGGTTAGGCTTAGGGTACGGCTTAGGGTACGGGTTCGGGGAGGGGTTCGGGTACGGCGTAGGGTATGGGTTAGGGTTAGGGTTAGGGTTAGTGTTAGGGTTAGGGCTCGGTTCAGGGTACGGGTTAGGATTAGGGTACGTGTTAGGGTTAGGGTAGGGGTTAGGGTTAGGGTACGTGTTAGGGTTAGGGTAGTTATTAAACCTATCCCACTCTCTAGATACCCCTTAGCACGTAAAGGAATATTATTTGCGGGTCCAGCCATGGAGAAGAGTTTAGACACTAGGATAAGATAAGGAACACACCCATTATAAAGAAATCACATTAGGATTCTCTTTTTAAGCTGTTCCTTAAAACACTAGTGCTTAGGAAATCTATTGGAGGCAGAAGCAGTCAAGGGTAGCCTAGGGTTAGGGTTAGGCTTAGGGTTAGGCTTAGGGTACGGCTTAGGCTACGGGTTCGGGGAGGGGTTCGGGTACGGCGTAGGGTATGGGTTAGGGTTAGGGTTAGGGTTAGTGTTAGGGTTAGGGCTCGGTTTAGGGTACGGGTTAGGATTAGGGTACGTGTTAGGGTTAGGGTAGGGGTTAGGGTTAGGGTACGCATTAGGGTTAGGGTAGTTAGTAAACCTATCCAACTCTCTAGATACCCCTTAGCACGTAAAGGAATATTATTTGCGGGTCCAGCCATGGAGAAGAGTTTAGACACTAGGATAAGATAAGGAACACACCCATTATAAAGAAATCACATTAGGATTCTCTTTTTAAGCTGTTCCTTCAAACACTAGTGCTTAGGAAATCTATTGGAGGCAGAAGCAGTCAAGGGTAGCCTAGGGTTAGGGTTAGGCTTAGGGTTAGGCTTAGGGTACGGCTTAGGGTACGGGTTCGGGGAGGGGTTCGGGTACGGCGTAGGGTATGGGTTAGGGTTAGGGTTAGGGTTCGTGTTAGGGTTAGGGCTCGGTTTAGGGTACGGGTTAGGATTAGGGTACGTGTTAGGGTTAGGGTAGGGGTTAGGGTTAGGGTACGCGTTAGGGTTAGGGTAGTTATTAAACCTATCCCACTCTCTAGATACCCCTTAGCACGTAAAGGAATATTATTTGGGGGTCCAGCCATGGAGAAGAGTTTAGACACTAGGATAAGATAAGGAACACACCCATTATAAAGAAATCACATTAGGATTCTCTTTTTAAGCTGTTCCTTAAAACACTAGTGCTTAGGAAATCTATTGGAGGCAGAAGCAGTCAAGGGTAGCCTAGGGTTAGGGTTAGGCTTAGGGTTAGGCTTAGGGTACGGCTTAGGGTACGGTTTCGGGGAGGGGTTCGGGTACGGTGTAGGGTATGGGTTAGGGTTAGGGTTAGGGTTAGTGTTAGGGTTAGGGCTCAGTTTAGGGTACGGGTTAGGATTAGGGTACGTGTTAGGGTTAGGGTAGGGTTTAGGGTTAGGGTACGCGTTAGGGTTAGGGTAGTTATTAAACCTATCCCACTCTCTAGATACCCCTTAGCACGTAAAGGAATATTATTTTGGGGTCCAGCCATGGAGAAGAGTTTAGACACTAGGATAAGATAAGGAACACACCCATTATAAAGAAATCACATTAGGATTCTGTTTTTAAGCCGTTCCTTAAAACACTAGTGCTTAGGAAATCTATTGGAGGCAGAAGCAGTCAAGGGTAGCCTAGGGTTAGGGTTAGGCTTAGGGTTAGGCTTAGGGTACGGCTTAGGGTACGGGTTCGGGGAGGGGTTCGGGTACGGCGTAGGGTATGGGTTAGGGTTAGGGTTAGGGTTCGTGTTAGGGTTAGGGCTCGGTTTAGGGTACGGGTTAGGATTAGGGTACGGGTTAGGGTTAGGGTAGGGGTTAGGGTTAGGGTACGCGTTAGGGTTAGGGTAGTTATTAAACCTATCCCACTCTCTAGATACCCCTTAGCACGTAAAGGAATATTATTTGTGGGTCCAGCCATGGAGAAGAGTTTAGACACTAGGATAAGATAAGGAACACACCCATTATAAAGAAATCACATTAGGATTCTCTTTTTAAGCTGTTCCTTCAAACACTAGTGCTTAGGAAATCTATTGGAGGCAGAAGCAGTCAAGGGTAGCCTAGGGTTAGGGTTAGGCTTAGGGTTAGGCTTAGGGTACGGCTTAGGGTATGGGTTCGGGGAGGGGTTCGGGTACGGTGTAGGGTATGGGTTAGGGTTAGGGTTAGGGTTAGTGTTAGGGTTAGGGCTCAGTTTAGGGTACGGGTTAGGATTAGGGTACGTGTTAGGGTTAGGGTAGGGGTTAGGGTTAGGGTACGCGTTAGGGTTAGGGTAGTTATTAAACCTATCCCACTCTCTAGATACCCCTTAGCACGTAAAGGAATATTATTTTGGGGTCCAGCCATGGAGAAGAGTTTAGACACTAGGATACGATAAGGAACACACCCATTATAAAGAAATCACATTAGGATTCTGTTTTTAAGCCGTTCCTTAAAACACTAGTGCTTAGGAAATCTATTGGAGGCAGAAGCAGTCAAGGGTAGCCTAGGGTTAGGGTTAGGCTTAGGGTTAGGCTTAGGGTACGGCTTAGGGTACGGGTTCGGGGAGGGGTTCGGGTACGGCGTAGGGTATGGGTTAGGGTTAGGGTTAGGGTTAGTGTTAGGGTTAGGGCTCGGTTCAGGGTACGGGTTAGGATTAGGGTACGTGTTAGGGTTAGGGTAGGGGTTAGGGTTAGGGTACGTGTTAGGGTTAGGGTAGTTATTAAACCTATCCCACTCTCTAGATACCCCTTAGCACGTAAAGGAATATTATTTGGGGGTCCAGCCATGGAGAAGAGTTTAGACACTAGGATAAGATAAGGAACACACCCATTATAAAGAAATCACATTAGGATTCTCTTTTTAAGCTGTTCCTTCAAACACTAGTGCTTAGGAAATCTATTGGAGGCAGAAGCAGTCAAGGGTAGCCTAGGGTTAGGGTTAGGCTTAGGGTTAGGCTTAGGGTACGGCTTAGGCTACGGGTTCGGGGAGGGGTTCGGGTACGGCGTAGGGTATGGGTTAGGGTTAGGGTTAGGGTTAGTGTTAGGGTTAGGGCTCGGTTTAGGGTACGGGTTAGGATTAGGGTACGTGTTAGGGTTAGGGTAGGGGTTAGGGTTAGGGTACGCATTAGGGTTAGGGTAGTTAGTAAACCTATCCCACTCTCTAGATACCCCTTAGCACGTAAAGGAATATTATTTGCGGGTCCAGCCATGGAGAAGAGTTTAGACACTAGGATAAGATAAGGAACACACCCATTATAAAGAAATCACATTAGGATTCTCTTTTTAAGCTGTTCCTTCAAACACTAGTGCTTAGGAAATCTATTGGAGGCAGAAGCAGTCAAGGGTAGCCTAGGGTTAGGGTTAGGCTTAGGGTTAGGCTTAGGGTACGGCTTAGGGTACGGGTTCGGGGAGGGGTTCGGGTACGGCGTAGGGTATGGGTTAGGGTTAGGGTTAGGGTTCGTGTTAGGGTTAGGGCTCGGTTTAGGGTACGGGTTAGGATTAGGGTACGTGTTAGGGTTAGGGTAGGGGTTAGGGTTAGGGTACGCATTAGGGTTAGGGTAGTTATTAAACCTATCCCACTCTCTAGATACCCCTTAGCACGTAAAGGAATATTATTTGGGGGTCCAGCCATGGAGAAGAGTTTAGACACTAGGATAAGATAAGGAACACACCCATTATAAAGAAATCACATTAGGATTCTCTTTTTAAGCTGTTCCTTCAAACACTAGTGCTTAGGAAATCTATTGGAGGCAGAAGCAGTCAAGGGTAGCCTAGGGTTAGGGTTAGGCTTAGGGTTAGGCTTAGAGTACGGCTTAGGGTAGGGGTTAGGGGAGGGGTTCGGGTACGGCGTAGGGTATGGGTTAGGGTTAGGGTTTGAGTTAGGGTTAGGGCTCGGTTTAGTGTACGGGTTAGGATTAGGGTACGTTTTAGGGTTAGGGTAGGGGTTAGGGTTAGGGTACGCGTTAGGGTTAGGGTAGTTATTAAACCTATCCCACTCTCTAGATACCCCTTAGCACGTAAAGGAATATTATTTGCGGGTCCAGCCATGGAGAAGAGTTTAGACACTAGGATAAGATAAGGAACACACCCATTATAAAGAAATCACATTAGGATTCTCTTTTTAAGCTGTTCCTTCAAACACTAGTGCTTAGGAAATCTATTGGAGGCAGAAGCAGTCAAGGGTAGCCTAGGGTTAGGGTTAGGCTTAGGGTTAGGCTTAGGGTACGGCTTAGGGTAGGGGTTCGGGGAGGGGTTCGGGTACGGCGTAGGGTATGGATTAGGGTTAGGGTTTGAGTTAGGGTTAGGGCTCGGTTTAGTGTACGGGTTAGGATTAGGGTACGTGTTAGGGTTAGGGTAGGGGTTAGGGTTAGGGTACGCATTAGGGTTAGGGTAGTTAGTAAACCTATCCCACTCTCTAGATACCCCTTAGCACGTAAAGGAATATTATTTGCGGGTCCAGCCATGGAGAAGAGTTTAGACACTAGGATAAGATAAGGAACACACCCATTATAAAGAAATCACATTAGGATTCTCTTTTTAAGCTGTTCCTTCAAACACTAGTGCTTAGGAAATCTATTGGAGGCAGAAGCAGTCAAGGGTAGCCTAGGGTTAGGGTTAGGCTTAGGGGTAGGCTTAGGGTACGGCTTAGGGTACGGGTTCGGGGAGGGGTTCGGGTACGGTGTAGGGTATGGGTTAGGGTTAGGGTTAGGGTTAGTGTTAGGGTTAGGGCTCAGTTTAGGGTACGGGTTAGGATTAGGGTACGTGTTAGGGTTAGGGTAGGGGTTAGGGTTAGGGTACGCGTTAGGGTTAGGGTAGTTATTAAACCTATCCCACTCTCTAGATACCCCTTAGCACGTAAAGGAATATTATTTTGGGGTCCAGCCATGGAGAAGAGTTTAGACACTAGGATAAGATAAGGAACACACCCATTATAAAGAAATCACATTAGGATTCTGTTTTTAAGCCGTTCCTTAAAACACTAGTGCTTAGGAAATCTATTGGAGGCAGAAGCAGTCAAGGGTAGCCTAGGGTTAGGGTTAGGCTTAGGGTTAGGCTTAGGGTACGGCTTAGGGTACGGGTTCGGGGAGGGGTTCGGGTACGGCGTAGGGTATGGGTTAGGGTTAGGGTTAGGGTTAGTGTTAGGGTTAGGGCTCGGTTCAGGGTACGGGTTAGGATTAGGGTACGTGTTAGGGTTAGGGTAGGGGTTAGGGTTAGGGTACGTGTTAGGGTTAGGGTAGTTATTAAACCTATCCCACTCTCTAGATACCCCTTAGCACGTAAAGGAATATTATTTGGGGGTCCAGCCATGGAGAAGAGTTTAGACACTAGGATAAGATAAGGAACACACCCATTATAAAGAAATCACATTAGGATTCTCTTTTTAAGCTGTTCCTTCAAACACTAGTGCTTAGGAAATCTATTGGAGGCAGAAGCAGTCAAGGGTAGCCTAGGGTTAGGGTTAGGCTTAGGGTTAGGCTTAGGGTACGGCTTAGGCTACGGGTTCGGGGAGGGGTTCGGGTACGGCGTAGGGTATGGGTTAGGGTTAGGGTTAGGGTTAGTGTTAGGGTTAGGGCTCGGTTTAGGGTACGGGTTAGGATTAGGGTACGTGTTAGGGTTAGGGTAGGGGTTAGGGTTAGGGTACGCATTAGGGTTAGGGTAGTTAGTAAACCTATCCCACTCTCTAGATACCCCTTAGCACGTAAAGGAATATTATTTGCGGGTCCAGCCATGGAGAAGAGTTTAGACACTAGGATAAGATAAGGAACACACCCATTATAAAGAAATCACATTAGGATTCTCTTTTTAAGCTGTTCCTTCAAACACTAGTGCTTAGGAAATCTATTGGAGGCAGAAGCAGTCAAGGGTAGCCTAGGGTTAGGGTTAGGCTTAGGGTTAGGCTTAGGGTACGGCTTAGGGTACGGGTTCGGGGAGGGGTTCGGGTACGGCGTAGGGTATGGGTTAGGGTTAGGGTTAGGGTTCGTGTTAGGGTTAGGGCTCGGTTTAGGGTACGGGTTAGGATTAGGGTACGTGTTAGGGTTAGGGTAGGGGTTAGGGTTAGGGTACGCATTAGGGTTAGGGTAGTTATTAAACCTATCCCACTCTCTAGATACCCCTTAGCACGTAAAGGAATATTATTTGGGGGTCCAGCCATGGAGAAGAGTTTAGACACTAGGATAAGATAAGGAACACACCCATTATAAAGAAATCACATTAGGATTCTCTTTTTAAGCTGTTCCTTCAAACACTAGTGCTTAGGAAATCTATTGGAGGCAGAAGCAGTCAAGGGTAGCCTAGGGTTAGGGTTAGGCTTAGGGTTAGGCTTAGGGTACGGCTTAGGGTAGGGGTTCGGGGAGGGGTTCGGGTACGGCGTAGGGTATGGGTTAGGGTTAGGGTTTGAGTTAGGGTTAGGGCTCGGTTTAGTGTACGGGTTAGGATTAGGGTACGTTTTAGGGTTAGGGTAGGGGTTAGGGTTAGGGTACGCGTTAGGGTTAGGGTAGTTATTAAACCTATCCCACTCTCTAGATACCCCTTAGCACGTAAAGGAATATTATTTGGGGGTCCAGCCATGGAGAAGAGTTTAGACACTAGGATAAGATAAGGAACACACCCATTATAAAGAAATCACATTAGGATTCTCTTTTTAAGCTGTTCCTTCAAACACTAGTGCTTAGGAAATCTATTGGAGGCAGAAGCAGTCAAGGGTAGCCTAGGGTTAGGGTTAGGCTTAGGGTTAGGGTTAGGGTACGGCTTAGGGTACGGGTTCGGGGAGGGGTTCGGGTACGGCGTAGGGTATGGGTTAGGGTTAGGGTTAGGGTTAGTGTTAGGGTTAGGGCTCGGTTCAGGGTACGGGTTAGGATTAGGGTACGTGTTAGGGTTAGGGTAGGGGTTAGGGTTAGGGTACGTGTTAGGGTTAGGGTAGTTATTAAACCTATCCCACTCTCTAGATACCCCTTAGCACGTAAAGGAATATTATTTGGGGGTCCAGCCATGGAGAAGAGTTTAGACACTAGGATAAGATAAGGAACACACCCATTATAAAGAAATCACATTAGGATTCTCTTTTTAAGCTGTTCCTTAAAACACTAGTGCTTAGGAAATCTATTGGAGGCAGAAGCAGTCAAGGGTAGCCTAGGGTTAGGGTTAGGCTTAGGGTTAGGCGTAGGGTACGGCTTAGGCTACGGGTTCGGGGAGGTGTTCGGGTACGGCGTAGGGTATGGGTTAGGGTTAGCGTTAGGGTTTGAGTTAGGGTTAGGGCTCGGTTTAGTGTACGGGTTAGGATTAGGGTACGTTTTAGGGTTAGGGTAGGGGTTAGGGTTAGGGTACGCGTTAGGGTTAGGGTAGTTATTAAACCTATCCCACTCTCTAGATACCCCTTAGCATGTAAAGGAATATTATTTGGGGGTCCAGCCATGGAGAAGAGTTTAGACACTAGGATAAGATAAGGAACACACCCATTATAAAGAAATCACATTAGGATTCTCTTTTTAAGCTGTTCCTTAAAACACTAGTGCTTAGGAAATCTATTGGAGGCAGAAGCAGTCAAGGGTAGCCTAGGGTTAGGGTTAGGCTTAGGGTTAGGGTTAGGGTACGGCTTAGGGTACGGGTTCGGGGAGGGGTTCGGGTACGGCGTAGGGTATGGGTTAGGGTTAGGGATAGGGTTAGTGTTTGGGTTAGGGATCGGTTTAGGATACGGGTTAGGATTAGGGTACGTGTTAGGGTTAGGGTAGGGGTTAGGGTTAGGGTACGCGTTAGGGTTAGGATAGTTATTAAACCTATCCCACTCTCTAGATACCCCTTAGCACGTAAAGGAATATTATTTGGGGGTCCAGCCATGGAGAAGAGTTTAGACACTAGGATAAGATAAGGAACACACCCATTATAAAGAAATCACATTAGGATTCTCTTTTTAAGCTGTTCCTTCAAACACTAGTGCTTAGGAAATCTATTGGAGGCAGAAGCAGTCAAGGGTAGCCTAGGGTTAGGGTTAGGCTTAGGGTTAGGCTTAGGGTACGGATTAGGCTACGGGTTCGGGGAGGGGTTCGGGTACGGCGTAGGGTATGGGTTAGGGTTAGGGTTAGGGTTAGTGTTAGGGTTAGGGCTCGGTTTAGGGTACGGGTTAGGATTAGGGTACGTGTTAGGGTTAGGGTAGGGGTTAGGGTTAGGGTACGCATTAGGGTTAGGGTAGTTAGTAAACCTATCCCACTCTCTAGATACCCCTTAGCACGTAAAGGAATATTATTTGGGGGTCCAGCCATGGAGAAGAGTTTAGACACTAGGATAAGATAAGGAACACACCCATTATAAAGAAATCACATTAGGATTCTCTTTTTAAGCTGTTCCTTCAAACACTAGTGCTTAGGAAATCTATTGGAGGCAGAAGCAGTCAAGGGTAGCCTAGGGTTAGGGTTAGGCTTAGGGTTAGGGTTAGGGTACGGCTTAGGGTACGGGTTCGGGGAGGGGTTCGGGTACGGCGTAGGGTATGGGTTAGGGTTAGGGTTAGGGTTTGAGTTAGGGTTAGGGCTCGGTTTTGTGTACGGGTAAGGATTAGGGTACGTTTTAGGGTTAGGGTAGGGGTTAGGGTTAGGGTACGCGTTAGGGTTAGGGTAGTTATTAAACCTATCTCACTCTCTAGATACCCCTTAGCATGTAAAGGAATATTATTTGGGGGTCCAGCCATGGAGAAGAGTTTAGACACTAGGATAAGATAAGGAACACACCCATTATAAAGAAATCACATTAGGATTCTCTTTTTAAGCTGTTCCTTCAAACACTAGTGCTTAGGAAATCTATTGGAGGCAGAAGCAGTCAAGGGTAGCCTAGGGTTAGGGTTAGGCTTAGGGTTAGGCTTAGGGTACGGCTTAGGGTACGGGTTCGGGGAGGGGTTCGGGTACGGCGTAGGGTATGGGTTAGGGTTAGGGTTAGGGTTAGTGTTAGGGTTAGGGCTCGGTTTAGGGTACGGGTTAGGATTAGGGTACGGGTTAGGGTTAGGGTAGGGGTTAGGGTTAGGGTACGCGTTAGGGTTAGGGTAGTTATTAAACCTATCCCACTCTCTAGATACCCCTTAGCACGTAAAGGAATATTATTTGGGGGTCCAGCCATGGAGAAGAGTTTAGACACTAGGATAAGATAAGGAACACACCCATTATAAAGAAATCACATTAGGATTCTCTTTTTAAGCTGTTCCTTCAAACACTAGTGCTTAGGAAATCTATTGGATGCAGAAGCAGTCAAGGGTAGCCTAGGGTTAGGGTTAGGCTTAGGGTTAGGCTTAGGGTACGGCTTAGGGTACGGGTTCGGGGAGGGGTTCGGGTACGGCGTAGGGTATGGGTTAGGGTTAGGGTTAGGGTTCATGTTAGGGTTAGGGCTCGGTTTAGGGTACGGGTTAGGATTAGGGTACGTGTTAGGGTTAGGGTAGGGGTTAGGGTTAGGGTACGCATTAGGGTTAGGGTAGTTATTAAACCTATCCCACTCTCTAGATACCCCTTAGCACGTAAAGGAATATTATTTGGGGGTCCAGCCATGGAGAAGAGTTTAGACACTAGGATAAGATAAGGAACACACCCATTATAAAGAAATCACATTAGGATTCTCTTTTTAAGCTGTTCCTTCAAACACTAGTGCTTAGGAAATCTATTGGAGGCAGAAGCAGTCAAGGGTAGCCTAGGGTTAGGGTTAGGCTTAGGGTTAGGCTTAGGGTACGGCTTAGGCTACGGGTTCGGGGAGGGGTTCGGGTACGGCGTAGGGTATGGGTTAGGGTTAGGGTTAGGGTTTGAGTTAGGGTTAGGGCTCGGTTTAGTGTACGGGTTAGGATTAGGGTACGTTTTAGGGTTAGGGTAGGGGTTAGGGTTAGGGTACGCGTTAGGGTTAGGGTAGTTATTAAACCTATCCCACTCTCTAGATACCCCTTAGCATGTAAAGGACTATTATTTGGGGGTCCAGCCATGGAGAAGAGTTTAGACACTAGGATAAGATAAGGAACACACCCATTATAAAGAAATCCCATTAGGATTCTCTTTTTAAGCTGTTCCTTAAAACACTAGTGCTTAGGAAATCTATTGGAGGCAGAAGCAGTCAAGGGTAGCCTAGGGTTAGGGTTAGGCTTAGGGTTAGGGTTAGGGTACGGCTTAGGGTACGGGTTCGGGGAGGGGTTCGGGTACGGCGTAGGGTATGGGTTAGGGTTAGGGATAGGGTTAGTGTTTGGGTTAGGGATCGGTTTAGGATACGGGTTAGGATTAGGGTACGTGTTAGGGTTAGGGTAGGGGTTAGGGTTAGGGTACGCGTTAGGGTTAGGATAGTTATTAAACCTATCCCACTCTCTAGATACCCCTTAGCACGTAAAGGAATATTATTTGGGGGTCCAGCCATGGAGAAGAGTTTAGACACTAGGATAAGATAAGGAACACACCCATTATAAAGAAATCACATTAGGATTCTCTTTTTAAGCTGTTCCTTCAAACACTAGTGCTTAGGAAATCTATTGGAGGCAGAAGCAGTCAAGGGTAGCCTAGGGTTAGGGTTAGGCTTAGGGTTAGGCTTAGGGTACGGATTAGGCTACGGGTTCGGGGAGGGGTTCGGGTACGGCGTAGGGTATGGGTTAGGGTTAGGGTTAGGGTTAGTGTTAGGGTTAGGGCTCGGTTTAGGGTACGGGTTAGGATTAGGGTACGTGTTAGGGTTAGGGTAGGGGTTAGGGTTAGGGTACGCGTTAGGGTTAGGGTAGTTATTAAACCTATCCCACTCTCTAGATACCCCTTAGCACGTAAAGGAATATTATTTGGGGGTCCAGCCATGGAGAAGAGTTTAGACACTAGGATAAGATAAGGAACACACCCATTATAAAGAAATCACATTAGGATTCTCTTTTTAAGCTGTTCCTTCAAACACTAGTGCTTAGGAAATCTATTGGAGGCAGAAGCAGTCAAGGGTAGCCTAGGGTTAGGGTTAGGCTTAGGGTTAGGCTTAGGGTACGGCTTAGGGTAGGGGTTCGGGGAGGGGTTCGGGTACGGCGTAGGGTATGGGTTAGGGTTAGGGTTTGAGTTAGGGTTAGGGCTCGGTTTAGTGTACGGGTTAGGATTAGGGTACGTTTTAGGGTTAGGGTAGGGGTTAGGGTTAGGGTACGCGTTAGGGTTAGGGTAGTTATTAAACCTATCCCACTCTCTAGATACCCCTTAGCATGTAAAGGAATATTATTTGGGGGTCCAGCCATGGAGAAGAGTTTAGACACTAGGATAAGATAAGGAACACACCCATTATAAAGAAATCACATTAGGATTCTCTTTTTAAGCTGTTCCTTCAAACACTAGTGCTTAGGAAATCTATTGGAGGCAGAAGCCGTCAAGGGTAGCCTAGGGTTAGGGTTAGGCTTAGGGTTAGGCTTAGGGTACGGCTTAGGGTACGGGTTCGGGGAGGGGTTCGGGTACGGCGTAGGGTATGGGTTAGGGTTAGGGTTAGGGATAGTGTTAGGGTTAGGGCTCGGTTCAGGGTACGGGTTAGGATTAGGGTACGTGTTAGGGTTAGGGTAGGGGTTAGGGTTAGGGTACGCGTTAGGGTTAGGGTAGTTATTAAACCTATCCCACTCTCTAGATACCCCTTAGCACGTAAAGGAATATTATTTGCGGGTCCAGCCATGGAGAAGAGTTTAGACACTAGGATAAAATAAGGAACACATACATTATAAAGAAATCACATTAGGATTCGCTTTTTAAGCTGTTCCTTAAAACACTAGTGCTTAGGAAATCTATTGGAGGCAGAAGCAGTCAAGGGTAGCCTAGGGTTAGGGTTAGGCTTAGGTTTAGGGTTAGGGTACGGCTTAGGGTAGGGGTTCGGGGAGGGGTTCGGGTACGGCGTAGGGTATGGGTTAGGGTTAGGGTTAGGGTTCGTGTTAGGGTTAGGGCTCGGTTTAGGGTATGGGTTAGGATTAGGGTACGTGTTAGGGTTAGGGTAGGGGTTAGGGTTAGGGTACGCATTAGGGTTAGGGTAGTTATTAAACCTATCCCACTCTCTAGATACCCCTTAGCACGTAAAGGAATATTATTTGGGGGTCCAGCCATGGAGAAGAGTTTAGACACTAGGATAAGATAAGGAACACACCCATTATAAAGAAATCACATTAGGATTCTCTTTTTAAGCTGTTCCTTCAAACACTAGTGCTTAGGAAATCTATTGGAGGCAGAAGCAGTCAAGGGTAGCCTAGGGTTAGGGTTAGGCTTAGGGTTAGGCTTAGGGTACGGCTTAGGGTACGGGTTCGGGGAGGGGTTCGGGTACGGCGTAGGGTATGGGTTAGGGTTAGGGTTAGGGTTAGGGCTCAGTTTAGGGTACGGGTTAGGATTAGGGTACGGGTTAGGGTTAGGGTAGGGGTTAGGGTTAGGGTATGCGTTAGGGTTAGGGTAGTTATTAAACCTATCCCACTCTCTAGATACCCCTTAGCACGTAAAGGAATATTATATGGGGGTCCAGCCATGGAGAAGAGTTTAGACACTAGGATAAGATAAGGAACACACCCATTATAAAGAAATCACATTAGGATTCTGTTTTTAAGCCGTTCCTTAAAACACTAGTGCTTAGGAAATCTATTGGAGGCAGAAGCAGTCAAGGGTAGCCTAGGGTTAGGGTTAGGCTTAGGGTTAGGCTTAGGGTACGGCTTAGGGTACGGGTTCGGGGAGGGGTTCGGGTACGGCGTAGGGTATGGGTTAGGGTTAGGGTTAGGGTTAGTGTTAGGGTTAGGGCTCGGTTCAGGGTACGGGTTAGGATTAGGGTACGTGTTAGGGTTAGGGTAGGGGTTAGGGTTAGGGTACGTGTTAGGGTTAGGATAGTTATTAAACCTATCCCACTCTCTAGATACCCCTTAGCACGTAAAGGAATATTATTTGGGGGTCCAGCCATGGAGAAGAGTTTAGACACTAGGATAAGATAAGGAACACACCCATTATAAAGAAATCACATTAGGATTCTCTTTTTAAGCTGTTGCTTCAAACACTAGTGCTTAGGAAATCTATTGGAGGCAGAAGCAGTCAAGGGTAGCCTAGGGTTAGGGTTAGGCTTAGGGTTAGGCTTAGGGTACGGCTTAGGCTACGGGTTCGGGGAGGGGTTCGGGTACGGCGTAGGGTATGGGTTAGGGTTAGGGTTAGGGTTTGAGTTAGGGTTAGGGCTCGGTTTAGTGTACGGGTTAGGATTAGGGTAGGGGTTAGGGTTATGGTACGCGTTAGGGTTAGGGTAGTTATTAAACCTATCCCACTCTCTAGATACCCCTTAGCATGTAAAGGAATATTATTTGGGGGTCCAGCCATGGAGAAGAGTTTAGACACTAGGATAAGATAAGGAACACACCCATTATAAAGAAATCACATTAGGATTCTCTTTTTAAGCTGTTCCTTCAAACACTAGTGCTTAGGAAATCTATTGGAGGCAGAAGCAGTCAAGGGTAGCCTAGGGTTAGGGTTAGGCTTAGGGTTAGGCTTAGGGTACGGCTTAGGGTATGGTTTCGGGGAGGGGTTCGGGTACGGTGTAGGGTATGGGTTAGGGTTAGGGTTAGGGTTAGTGTTAGGGTTAGGGCTCAGTTTAGGTTACGGGTTAGGATTAGGGTACGTGTTAGGGTTAGGGTAGGGGTTAGGGTTAGGGTACGCGTTAGGGTTAGGGTAGTTATTAAACCTATCCCACTCTCTAGATACCCCTTAGCACGTAAAGGAATATTATTTGGGGGTCCAGCCATGGAGAAGAGTTTAGACAGTAGGATAAGATAAGGAACACACCCATTATAAAGAAATCACATTAGGATTCTGTTTTTAAGCCGTTCCTTAAAACACTAGTGCTTAGGAAATCTATTGGAGGCAGAAGCAGTCAAGGGTAGCCTAGGGTTAGGGTTAGGCTTAGGGTTAGGCTTAGGGTACGGCTTAGGGTACGGGTTCGGGGAGGGGTTCGGGTACGGCGTAGGGTATGGGTTAGGGTTAGGGTTAGGGTTAGTGTTAGGGTTAGGGCTCAGTTTAGGGTACGGGTTAGGATTAGGGTACGTGTTAGGGTTAGGGTAGGGGTTAGGGTTAGGGTACGCGTTAGGGTTAGGGTAGTTATTAAACCTATCCCACTCTCTAGATACCCCTTAGCACGTAAAGGAATATTATTTTGGGGTCCAGCCATGGAGAAGAGTTTAGACACTAGGATAAGATAAGGAACACACCCATTATAAAGAAATCACATTAGGATTCTGTTTTTAAGCCGTTCCTTAAAACACTAGTGCTTAGGAAATCTATTGGAGGCAGAAGCAGTCAAGGGTAGCCTAGGGTTAGGGTTAGGCTTAGGGTTAGGCTTAGGGTACGGCTTAGGGTACGGGTTCGGGGAGGGGTTCGGGTACGGCGTAGGGTATGGGTTAGGGTTAGGGTTAGGGTTAGTGTTAGGGTTAGGGCTCGGTTCAGGGTACGGGTTAGGATTAGGGTACGTGTTAGGGTTAGGGTAGGGGTTAGGGTTAGGGTACGTGTTAGGGTTAGGGTAGTTATTAAACCTATCCCACTCTCTAGATACCCCTTAGCACGTAAAGGAATATTATTTGCGGGTCCAGCCATGGAGAAGAGTTTAGACACTAGGATAAGATAAGGAACACACCCATTATAAAGAAATCACATTAGGATTCTCTTTTTAAGCTGTTCCTTAAAACACTAGTGCTTAGGAAATCTATTGGAGGCAGAAGCAGTCAAGGGTAGCCTAGGGTTAGGGTTAGGCTTAGGGTTAGGCTTAGGGTACGGCTTAGGCTACGGGTTCGGGGAGGGGTTCGGGTACGGCGTAGGGTATGGGTTAGGGTTAGGGTTAGGGTTAGTGTTAGGGTTAGGGCTCGGTTTAGGGTACGGGTTAGGATTAGGGTACGTGTTAGGGTTAGGGTAGGGGTTAGGGTTAGGGTACGCATTAGGGTTAGGGTAGTTAGTAAACCTATCCAACTCTCTAGATACCCCTTAGCACGTAAAGGAATATTATTTGCGGGTCCAGCCATGGAGAAGAGTTTAGACACTAGGATAAGATAAGGAACACACCCATTATAAAGAAATCACATTAGGATTCTCTTTTTAAGCTGTTCCTTCAAACACTAGTGCTTAGGAAATCTATTGGAGGCAGAAGCAGTCAAGGGTAGCCTAGGGTTAGGGTTAGGCTTAGGGTTAGGCTTAGGGTACGGCTTAGGGTACGGGTTCGGGGAGGGGTTCGGGTACGGCGTAGGGTATGGGTTAGGGTTAGGGTTAGGGTTCGTGTTAGGGTTAGGGCTCGGTTTAGGGTACGGGTTAGGATTAGGGTACGTGTTAGGGTTAGGGTAGGGGTTAGGGTTAGGGTACGCGTTAGGGTTAGGGTAGTTATTAAACCTATCCCACTCTCTAGATACCCCTTAGCACGTAAAGGAATATTATTTGGGGGTCCAGCCATGGAGAAGAGTTTAGACACTAGGATAAGATAAGGAACACACCCATTATAAAGAAATCACATTAGGATTCTCTTTTTAAGCTGTTCCTTAAAACACTAGTGCTTAGGAAATCTATTGGAGGCAGAAGCAGTCAAGGGTAGCCTAGGGTTAGGGTTAGGCTTAGGGTTAGGCTTAGGGTACGGCTTAGGGTACGGTTTCGGGGAGGGGTTCGGGTACGGTGTAGGGTATGGGTTAGGGTTAGGGTTAGGGTTAGTGTTAGGGTTAGGGCTCAGTTTAGGGTACGGGTTAGGATTAGGGTACGTGTTAGGGTTAGGGTAGGGTTTAGGGTTAGGGTACGCGTTAGGGTTAGGGTAGTTATTAAACCTATCCCACTCTCTAGATACCCCTTAGCACGTAAAGGAATATTATTTTGGGGTCCAGCCATGGAGAAGAGTTTAGACACTAGGATAAGATAAGGAACACACCCATTATAAAGAAATCACATTAGGATTCTGTTTTTAAGCCGTTCCTTAAAACACTAGTGCTTAGGAAATCTATTGGAGGCAGAAGCAGTCAAGGGTAGCCTAGGGTTAGGGTTAGGCTTAGGGTTAGGCTTAGGGTACGGCTTAGGGTACGGGTTCGGGGAGGGGTTCGGGTACGGCGTAGGGTATGGGTTAGGGTTAGGGTTAGGGTTCGTGTTAGGGTTAGGGCTCGGTTTAGGGTACGGGTTAGGATTAGGGTACGGGTTAGGGTTAGGGTAGGGGTTAGGGTTAGGGTACGCGTTAGGGTTAGGGTAGTTATTAAACCTATCCCACTCTCTAGATACCCCTTAGCACGTAAAGGAATATTATTTGGGGGTCCAGCCATGGAGAAGAGTTTAGACACTAGGATAAGATAAGGAACACACCCATTATAAAGAAATCACATTAGGATTCTCTTTTTAAGCTGTTCCTTAAAACACTAGTGCTTAGGAAATCTATTGGAGGCAGAAGCAGTCAAGGGTAGCCTAGGGTTAGGGTTAGGCTTAGGGTTAGGCTTAGGGTACGGCATAGGGTACGGTTTCGGGGAGGGGTTCGGGTACGGTGTAGGGTATGGGTTAGGGTTAGGGTTAGGGTTAGTGTTAGGGTTAGGGCTCAGTTTAGGGTACGGGTTAGGATTAGGGTACGTGTTAGGGTTAGGGTAGGGGTTAGGGTTAGGGTACGCGTTAGGGTTAGGGTAGTTATTAAACCTATCCCACTCTCTAGATACCCCTTAGCACGTAAAGGAATATTATTTTGGGGTCCAGCCATGGAGAAGAGTTTAGACACTAGGATAAGATAAGGAACACACCCATTATAAAGAAATCACATTAGGATTCTGTTTTTAAGCCGTTCCTTAAAACACTAGTGCTTAGGAAATCTATTGGAGGCAGAAGCAGTCAAGGGTAGCCTAGGGTTAGGGTTAGGCTTAGGGTTAGGCTTAGGGTACGGCTTAGGCTACGGGTTCGGGGAGGGGTTCGGGTACGGCGTAGGGTATGGGTTAGGGTTAGGGTTAGGGTTCGTGTTAGGGTTAGGGCTCGGTTTAGGGTACGGGTTAGGATTAGGGTACGTGTTAGGGTTAGGGTAGGGGTTAGGGTTAGGGTACGCATTAGGGTTAGGGTAGTTATTAAACCTATCCCACTCTCTAGATACCCCTTAGCACGTAAAGGAATATTATTTGCGGGTCCAGCCATGGAGAAGAGTTTAGACACTAGGATAAGATAAGGAACACACCCATTATAAAGAAATCACATTAGGATTCTCTTTTTAAGCTGTTCCTTCAAACACTAGTGCTTAGGAAATCTATTGGAGGCAGAAGCAGTCAAGGGTAGCCTAGGGTTAGGGTTAGGCTTAGGGTTAGGCTTAGGGTACGGCTTAGGGTACGGGTTCGGGGAGGGGTTCGGGTACGGTGTAGGGTATGGGTTAGGGTTAGGGTTAGGGTTAGTGTTAGGGTTAGGGCTCAGTTTAGGGTACGGGTTAGGATTAGGGTACGTGTTAGGGTTAGGGTAGGGGTTAGGGTTAGGGTACGCGTTAGGGTTAGGGTAGTTATTAAACCTATCCCACTCTCTAGATACCCCTTAGCACGTAAAGGAATATTATTTTGGGGTCCAGCCATGGAGAAGAGTTTAGACACTAGGATACGATAAGGAACACACCCATTATAAAGAAATCACATTAGGATTCTGTTTTTAAGCCGTTCCTTAAAACACTAGTGCTTAGGAAATCTATTGGAGGCAGAAGCAGTCAAGGGTAGCCTAGGGTTAGGGTTAGGCTTAGGGTTAGGCTTAGGGTACGGCTTAGGGTACGGGTTCGGGGAGGGGTTCGGGTACGGCGTAGGGTATGGGTTAGGGTTAGGGTTAGGGTTAGTGTTAGGGTTAGGGCTCGGTTCAGGGTACGGGTTAGGATTAGGGTACGTGTTAGGGTTAGGGTAGGGGTTAGGGTTAGGGTACGTGTTAGGGTTAGGGTAGTTATTAAACCTATCCCACTCTCTAGATACCCCTTAGCACGTAAAGGAATATTATTTGGGGGTCCAGCCATGGAGAAGAGTTTAGACACTAGGATAAGATAAGGAACACACCCATTATAAAGAAATCACATTAGGATTCTCTTTTTAAGCTGTTCCTTCAAACACTAGTGCTTAGGAAATCTATTGGAGGCAGAAGCAGTCAAGGGTAGCCTAGGGTTAGGGTTAGGCTTAGGGTTAGGCTTAGGGTACGGCTTAGGCTACGGGTTCGGGGAGGGGTTCGGGTACGGCGTAGGGTATGGGTTAGGGTTAGGGTTAGGGTTAGTGTTAGGGTTAGGGCTCGGTTTAGGGTACGGGTTAGGATTAGGGTACGTGTTAGGGTTAGGGTAGGGGTTAGGGTTAGGGTACGCATTAGGGTTAGGGTAGTTAGTAAACCTATCCCACTCTCTAGATACCCCTTAGCACGTAAAGGAATATTATTTGCGGGTCCAGCCATGGAGAAGAGTTTAGACACTAGGATAAGATAAGGAACACACCCATTATAAAGAAATCACATTAGGATTCTCTTTTTAAGCTGTTCCTTCAAACACTAGTGCTTAGGAAATCTATTGGAGGCAGAAGCAGTCAAGGGTAGCCTAGGGTTAGGGTTAGGCTTAGGGTTAGGCTTAGGGTACGGCTTAGGGTACGGGTTCGGGGAGGGGTTCGGGTACGGCGTAGGGTATGGGTTAGGGTTAGGGTTAGGGTTCGTGTTAGGGTTAGGGCTCGGTTTAGGGTACGGGTTAGGATTAGGGTACGTGTTAGGGTTAGGGTAGGGGTTAGGGTTAGGGTACGCATTAGGGTTAGGGTAGTTATTAAACCTATCCCACTCTCTAGATACCCCTTAGCACGTAAAGGAATATTATTTGGGGGTCCAGCCATGGAGAAGAGTTTAGACACTAGGATAAGATAAGGAACACACCCATTATAAAGAAATCACATTAGGATTCTCTTTTTAAGCTGTTCCTTCAAACACTAGTGCTTAGGAAATCTATTGGAGGCAGAAGCAGTCAAGGGTAGCCTAGGGTTAGGGTTAGGCTTAGGGTTAGGCTTAGGGTACGGCTTAGGGTAGGGGTTAGGGGAGGGGTTCGGGTACGGCGTAGGGTATGGGTTAGGGGTAGGGTTTGAGTTAGGGTTAGGGCTCGGTTTAGTGTACGGGTTAGGATTAGGGTACGTTTTAGGGTTAGGGTAGGGGTTAGGGTTAGGGTACGCGTTAGGGTTAGGGTAGTTATTAAACCTATCCCACTCTCTAGATACCCCTTAGCACGTAAAGGAATATTATTTGCGGGTCCAGCCATGGAGAAGAGTTTAGACACTAGGATAAGATAAGGAACACACCCATTATAAAGAAATCACATTAGGATTCTCTTTTTAAGCTGTTCCTTCAAACACTAGTGCTTAGGAAATCTATTGGAGGCAGAAGCAGTCAAGGGTAGCCTAGGGTTAGGGTTAGGCTTAGGGTTAGGCTTAGGGTACGGCTTAGGGTAGGGGTTCGGGGAGGGGTTCGGGTACGGCGTAGGGTATGGGTTAGGGTTAGGGTTTGAGTTAGGGTTAGGGCTCGGTTTAGTGTACGGGTTAGGATTAGGGTACGTGTTAGGGTTAGGGTAGGGGTTAGGGTTAGGGTACGCATTAGGGTTAGGGTAGTTAGTAAACCTATCCCACTCTCTAGATACCCCTTAGCACGTAAAGGAATATTATTTGCGGGTCCAGCCATGGAGAAGAGTTTAGACACTAGGATAAGATAAGGAACACACCCATTATAAAGAAATCACATTAGGATTCTCTTTTTAAGCTGTTCCTTCAAACACTAGTGCTTAGGAAATCTATTGGAGGCAGAAGCAGTCAAGGGTAGCCTAGGGTTAGGGTTAGGCTTAGGGTTAGGCTTAGGGTACGGCTTAGGGTACGGGTTCGGGGAGGGGTTCGGGTACGGTGTAGGGTATGGGTTAGGGTTAGGGTTAGGGTTAGTGTTAGGGTTAGGGCTCAGTTTAGGGTACGGGTTAGGATTAGGGTACGTGTTAGGGTTAGGGTAGGGGTTAGGGTTAGGGTACGCGTTAGGGTTAGGGTAGTTATTAAACCTATCCCACTCTCTAGATACCCCTTAGCACGTAAAGGAATATTATTTTGGGGTCCAGCCATGGAGAAGAGTTTAGACACTAGGATAAGATAAGGAACACACCCATTATAAAGAAATCACATTAGGATTCTGTTTTTAAGCCGTTCCTTAAAACACTAGTGCTTAGGAAATCTATTGGAGGCAGAAGCAGTCAAGGGTAGCCTAGGGTTAGGGTTAGGCTTAGGGTTAGGCTTAGGGTACGGCTTAGGGTACGGGTTCGGGGAGGGGTTCGGGTACGGCGTAGGGTATGGGTTAGGGTTAGGGTTAGGGTTAGTGTTAGGGTTAGGGCTCGGTTCAGGGTACGGGTTAGGATTAGGGTACGTGTTAGGGTTAGGGTAGGGGTTAGGGTTAGGGTACGTGTTAGGGTTAGGGTAGTTATTAAACCTATCCCACTCTCTAGATACCCCTTAGCACGTAAAGGAATATTATTTGGGGGTCCAGCCATGGAGAAGAGTTTAGACACTAGGATAAGATAAGGAACACACCCATTATAAAGAAATCACATTAGGATTCTCTTTTTAAGCTGTTCCTTCAAACACTAGTGCTTAGGAAATCTATTGGAGGCAGAAGCAGTCAAGGGTAGCCTAGGGTTAGGGTTAGGCTTAGGGTTAGGCTTAGGGTACGGCTTAGGCTACGGGTTCGGGGAGGGGTTCGGGTACGGCGTAGGGTATGGGTTAGGGTTAGGGTTAGGGTTAGTGTTAGGGTTAGGGCTCGGTTTAGGGTACGGGTTAGGATTAGGGTACGTGTTAGGGTTAGGGTAGGGGTTAGGGTTAGGGTACGCATTAGGGTTAGGGTAGTTAGTAAACCTATCCCACTCTCTAGATACCCCTTAGCACGTAAAGGAATATTATTTGCGGGTCCAGCCATGGAGAAGAGTTTAGACACTAGGATAAGATAAGGAACACACCCATTATAAAGAAATCACATTAGGATTCTCTTTTTAAGCTGTTCCTTCAAACACTAGTGCTTAGGAAATCTATTGGAGGCAGAAGCAGTCAAGGGTAGCCTAGGGTTAGGGTTAGGCTTAGGGTTAGGCTTAGGGTACGGCTTAGGGTACGGGTTCGGGGAGGGGTTCGGGTACGGCGTAGGGTATGGGTTAGGGTTAGGGTTAGGGTTCGTGTTAGGGTTAGGGCTCGGTTTAGGGTACGGGTTAGGATTAGGGTACGTGTTAGGGTTAGGGTAGGGGTTAGGGTTAGGGTACGCATTAGGGTTAGGGTAGTTATTAAACCTATCCCACTCTCTAGATACCCCTTAGCACGTAAAGGAATATTATTTGGGGGTCCAGCCATGGAGAAGAGTTTAGACACTAGGATAAGATAAGGAACACACCCATTATAAAGAAATCACATTAGGATTCTCTTTTTAGGCTGTTCCTTCAAACACTAGTGCTTAGGAAATCTATTGGAGGCAGAAGCAGTCAAGGGTAGCCTAGGGTTAGGGTTAGGCTTAGGGTTAGGCTTAGGGTACGGCTTAGGGTAGGGGTTCGGGGAGGGGTTCGGGTACGGCGTAGGGTATGGGTTAGGGTTAGGGTTTGAGTTAGGGTTAGGGCTCGGTTTAGTGTACGGGTTAGGATTAGGGTACGTTTTAGGGTTAGGGTAGGGGTTAGGGTTAGGGTACGCGTTAGGGTTAGGGTAGTTATTAAACCTATCCCACTCTCTAGATACCCCTTAGCACGTAAAGGAATATTATTTGGGGGTCCAGCCATGGAGAAGAGTTTAGACACTAGGATAAGATAAGGAACACACCCATTATAAAGAAATCACATTAGGATTCTCTTTTTAAGCTGTTCCTTCAAACACTAGTGCTTAGGAAATCTATTGGAGGCAGAAGCAGTCAAGGGTAGCCTAGGGTTAGGGTTAGGCTTAGGGTTAGGGTTAGGGTACGGCTTAGGGTACGGGTTCGGGGAGGGGTTCGGGTACGGCGTAGGGTATGGGTTAGGGTTAGGGTTAGGGTTAGTGTTAGGGTTAGGGCTCGGTTCAGGGTACGGGTTAGGATTAGGGTACGTGTTAGGGTTAGGGTAGGGGTTAGGGTTAGGGTACGTGTTAGGGTTAGGGTAGTTATTAAACCTATCCCACTCTCTAGATACCCCTTAGCACGTAAAGGAATATTATTTGGGGGTCCAGCCATGGAGAAGAGTTTAGACACTAGGATAAGATAAGGAACACACCCATTATAAAGAAATCACATTAGGATTCTCTTTTTAAGCTGTTCCTTAAAACACTAGTGCTTAGGAAATCTATTGGAGGCAGAAGCAGTCAAGGGTAGCCTAGGGTTAGGGTTAGGCTTAGGGTTAGGCGTAGGGTACGGCTTAGGCTACGGGTTCGGGGAGGTGTTCGGGTACGGCGTAGGGTATGGGTTAGGGTTAGC
Organism: Balaenoptera ricei; assembly: GCF_028023285.1. Lineage (NCBI taxonomy): Eukaryota > Metazoa > Chordata > Mammalia > Artiodactyla > Balaenopteridae > Balaenoptera > Balaenoptera ricei. The sequence goes on from NW_026777501.1 coordinate 106,365, forward strand.
GTTAGGGTTTGAGTTAGGGTTAGGGCTCGGTTTAGTGTACGGGTTAGGATTAGGGTACGTTTTAGGGTTAGGGTAGGGGTTAGGGTTAGGGTACGCGTTAGGGTTAGGGTAGTTATTAAACCTATCCCACTCTCTAGATACCCCTTAGCATGTAAAGGAATATTATTTGGGGGTCCAGCCATGGAGAAGAGTTTAGACACTAGGATAAGATAAGGAACACACCCATTATAAAGAAATCACATTAGGATTCTCTTTTTAAGCTGTTCCTTAAAACACTAGTGCTTAGGAAATCTATTGGAGGCAGAAGCAGTCAAGGGTAGCCTAGGGTTAGGGTTAGGCTTAGGGTTAGGGTTAGGGTACGGCTTAGGGTACGGGTTCGGGGAGGGGTTCGGGTACGGCGTAGGGTATGGGTTAGGGTTAGGGATAGGGTTAGTGTTTGGGTTAGGGATCGGTTTAGGATACGGGTTAGGATTAGGGTACGTGTTAGGGTTAGGGTAGGGGTTAGGGTTAGGGTACGCGTTAGGGTTAGGATAGTTATTAAACCTATCCCACTCTCTAGATACCCCTTAGCACGTAAAGGAATATTATTTGGGGGTCCAGCCATGGAGAAGAGTTTAGACACTAGGATAAGATAAGGAACACACCCATTATAAAGAAATCACATTAGGATTCTCTTTTTAAGCTGTTCCTTCAAACACTAGTGCTTAGGAAATCTATTGGAGGCAGAAGCAGTCAAGGGTAGCCTAGGGTTAGGGTTAGGCTTAGGGTTAGGCTTAGGGTACGGATTAGGCTACGGGTTCGGGGAGGGGTTCGGGTACGGCGTAGGGTATGGGTTAGGGTTAGGGTTAGGGTTAGTGTTAGGGTTAGGGCTCGGTTTAGGGTACGGGTTAGGATTAGGGTACGTGTTAGGGTTAGGGTAGGGGTTAGGGTTAGGGTACGCATTAGGGTTAGGGTAGTTAGTAAACCTATCCCACTCTCTAGATACCCCTTAGCACGTAAAGGAATATTATTTGGGGGTCCAGCCATGGAGAAGAGTTTAGACACTAGGATAAGATAAGGAACACACCCATTATAAAGAAATCACATTAGGATTCTCTTTTTAAGCTGTTCCTTCAAACACTAGTGCTTAGGAAATCTATTGGAGGCAGAAGCAGTCAAGGGTAGCCTAGGGTTAGGGTTAGGCTTAGGGTTAGGGTTAGGGTACGGCTTAGGGTACGGGTTCGGGGAGGGGTTCGGGTACGGCGTAGGGTATGGGTTAGGGTTAGGGTTAGGGTTTGAGTTAGGGTTAGGGCTCGGTTTTGTGTACGGGTAAGGATTAGGGTACGTTTTAGGGTTAGGGTAGGGGTTAGGGTTAGGGTACGCGTTAGGGTTAGGGTAGTTATTAAACCTATCTCACTCTCTAGATACCCCTTAGCATGTAAAGGAATATTATTTGGGGGTCCAGCCATGGAGAAGAGTTTAGACACTAGGATAAGATAAGGAACACACCCATTATAAAGAAATCACATTAGGATTCTCTTTTTAAGCTGTTCCTTCAAACACTAGTGCTTAGGAAATCTATTGGAGGCAGAAGCAGTCAAGGGTAGCCTAGGGTTAGGGTTAGGCTTAGGGTTAGGCTTAGGGTACGGCTTAGGGTACGGGTTCGGGGAGGGGTTCGGGTACGGCGTAGGGTATGGGTTAGGGTTAGGGTTAGGGTTAGTGTTAGGGTTAGGGCTCGGTTTAGGGTACGGGTTAGGATTAGGGTACGGGTTAGGGTTAGGGTAGGGGTTAGGGTTAGGGTACGCGTTAGGGTTAGGGTAGTTATTAAACCTATCCCACTCTCTAGATACCCCTTAGCACGTAAAGGAATATTATTTGGGGGTCCAGCCATGGAGAAGAGTTTAGACACTAGGATAAGATAAGGAACACACCCATTATAAAGAAATCACATTAGGATTCTCTTTTTAAGCTGTTCCTTCAAACACTAGTGCTTAGGAAATCTATTGGAGGCAGAAGCAGTCAAGGGTAGCCTAGGGTTAGGGTTAGGCTTAGGGTTAGGCTTAGGGTACGGCTTAGGGTACGGGTTCGGGGAGGGGTTCGGGTACGGCGTAGGGTATGGGTTAGGGTTAGGGTTAGGGTTCATGTTAGGGTTAGGGCTCGGTTTAGGGTACGGGTTAGGATTAGGGTACGTGTTAGGGTTAGGGTAGGGGTTAGGGTTAGGGTACGCATTAGGGTTAGGGTAGTTATTAAACCTATCCCACTCTCTAGATACCCCTTAGCACGTAAAGGAATATTATTTGGGGGTCCAGCCATGGAGAAGAGTTTAGACACTAGGATAAGATAAGGAACACACCCATTATAAAGAAATCACATTAGGATTCTCTTTTTAAGCTGTTCCTTCAAACACTAGTGCTTAGGAAATCTATTGGAGGCAGAAGCAGTCAAGGGTAGCCTAGGGTTAGGGTTAGGCTTAGGGTTAGGCTTAGGGTACGGCTTAGGGTACGGGTTCGGGGAGGGGTTCGGGTACGGCGTAGGGTATGGGTTAGGGTTAGGGTTAGGGTTCGTGTTAGGGTTAGGGCTCGGTTTAGGGTACGGGTTAGGATTAGGGTACGTGTTAGGGTTAGGGTAGGGGTTAGGGTTAGGGTACGCATTAGGGTTAGGGTAGTTATTAAACCTATCCCACTCTCTAGATACCCCTTAGCACGTAAAGGAATATTATTTGGGGGTCCAGCCATGGAGAAGAGTTTAGACACTAGGATAAGATAAGGAACACACCCATTATAAAGAAATCACATTAGGATTCTCTTTTTAAGCTGTTCCTTCAAACACTAGTGCTTAGGAAATCTATTGGAGGCAGAAGCAGTCAAGGGTAGCCTAGGGTTAGGGTTAGGCTTAGGGTTAGGCTTAGGGTACGGCTTAGGGTAGGGGTTCGGGGAGGGGTTCGGGTACGGCGTAGGGTATGGGTTAGGGTTAGGGTTTGAGTTAGGGTTAGGGCTCGGTTTAGTGTACGGGTTAGGATTAGGGTACGTTTTAGGGTTAGGGTAGGGGTTAGGGTTAGGGTACGCGTTAGGGTTAGGGTAGTTATTAAACCTATCCCACTCTCTAGATACCCCTTAGCACGTAAAGGAATATTATTTGGGGGTCCAGCCATGGAGAAGAGTTTAGACACTAGGATAAGATAAGGAACACACCCATTATAAAGAAATCACATTAGGATTCTCTTTTTAAGCTGTTCCTTCAAACACTAGTGCTTAGGAAATCTATTGGAGGCAGAAGCAGTCAAGGGTAGCCTAGGGTTAGGGTTAGGCTTAGGGTTAGGGTTAGGGTACGGCTTAGGGTACGGGTTCGGGGAGGGGTTCGGGTACGGCGTAGGGTATGGGTTAGGGTTAGGGTTAGGGTTAGTGTTAGGGTTAGGGCTCGGTTCAGGGTACGGGTTAGGATTAGGGTACGTGTTAGGGTTAGGGTAGGGATTAGGGTTAGGGTACGTGTTAGGGTTAGGGTAGTTATTAAACCTATCCCACTCTCTAGATACCCCTTAGCACGTAAAGGAATATTATTTGGGGGTCCAGCCATGGAGAAGAGTTTAGACACTAGGATAAGATAAGGAACACACCCATTATAAAGAAATCACATTAGGATTCTCTTTTTAAGCTGTTCCTTAAAACACTAGTGCTTAGGAAATCTATTGGAGGCAGAAGCAGTCAAGGGTAGCCTAGGGTTAGGGTTAGGCTTAGGGTTAGGCGTAGGGTACGGCTTAGGCTACGGGTTCAGGGAGGGGTTCGGGTACGGCGTAGGGTATGGGTTAGGGTTAGGTTTAGGGTTAGTGTTAGGGTTAGGGCTCGGTTTAGGGTACGGGTTAGGATTAGGGTACGGGTTAGGGTTAGGGTAGGGGTTAGGGTTAGGGTACGCGTTAGGGTTAGGGTAGTTATTAAACCTATCCCACTCTCTAGATACCCCTTAGCACGTAAAGGAATATTATTTGGGGGTCCAGCCATGGAGAAGAGTTTAGACACTAGGATAAGATAAGGAACACACCCATTATAAAGAAATCACATTAGGATTCTCTTTTTAAGCTGTTCCTTCAAACACTAGTGCTTAGGAAATCTATTGGAGGCAGAAGCAGTCAAGGGTAGCCTAGGGTTAGGGTTAGGCTTAGGGTTAGGCTTAGGGTACGGCTTAGGGTATGGTTTCGGGGAGGGGTTCGGGTACGGTGTAGGGTATGGGTTAGGGTTAGGGTTAGGGTTAGTGTTAGGGTTAGGGCTCAGTTTAGGGTACGGGTTAGGATTAGGGTACGTGTTAGGGTTAGGGTAGGGGTTAGGGTTAGGGTACGCGTTAGGGTTAGGGTAGTTATTAAACCTATCCCACTCTCTAGATACCCCTTAGCACGTAAAGGAATATTATTTGGGGGTCCAGCCATGGAGAAGAGTTTAGACAGTAGGATAAGATAAGGAACACACCCATTATAAAGAAATCACATTAGGATTCTGTTTTTAAGCCGTTCCTTAAAACACTAGTGCTTAGGAAATCTATTGGAGGCAGAAGCAGTCAAGGGTAGCCTAGGGTTAGGGTTAGGCTTAGGGTTAGGCTTAGGGTACGGCTTAGGGTACGGGTTCGGGGAGGGGTTCGGGTACGGCGTAGGGTATGGGTTAGGGTTAGGGTTAGGGTTAGTGTTAGGGTTAGGGCTCGGTTTAGGGTACGGGTTAGGATTAGGGTACGTGTTAGATTTAGGGTAGGTGTTAGGGTTAGGGTACGCATTAGGGGTAGGGTAGTTATTAAACCTATCCCACTCTCTAGATACCCCTTAGCACGTAAAGGAATATTATTTGGGGGTCCAGCCATGGAGAAGAGTTTAGACACTAGGATAAGATAAGGAACACACCCATTATAAAGAAATCACATTAGGATTCTCTTTTTAAGCTGTTCCTTCAAACACTAGTGCTTAGGAAATCTATTGGAGGCAGAAGCAGTCAAGGGTAGCCTAGGGTTAGGGTTAGGCTTAGGGTTAGGGTTAGGGTACGGCTTAGGGTAGGGGTTCGGGTACGGCGTAGGGTATGGGTTAGGGTTAGGGTTAGGGTTCGTGTTAGGGTTAGGGCTCGGTTTAGGGTACGGGTTAGGATTAGGGTACGTGTTAGGGTTAGGGTAGGGGTTAGGGTTAGGGTACGCATTAGGGTTAGGGTAGTTAGTAAACCTATCCCACTCTCTAGATACCCCTTAGCACGTAAAGGAATATTATTTGGGGGTCCAGCCATGGAGAAGCGTTTAGACACTAGGATAAGATAAGGAACACACCCATTATAAAGAAATCACATTAGGATTCTCTTTTTAAGCTGTTCCTTCAAACACTAGTGCTTAGGAAATCTATTGGAGGCAGAAGCAGTCAAGGGTAGCCTAGGGTTAGGGTTAGGCTTAGGGTTAGGCTTAGGGTACGGCTTAGGGTACGGGTTCGGGGAGGGGTTCGGGTACGGCGTAGGGTATGGGTTAGGGTTAGGGTTAGGGTTAGTGTTAGGGTTAGGGCTCGGTTTAGGGTACGGGTTAGGATTAGGGTACGTGTTAGATTTAGGGTAGGTGTTAGGGTTAGGGTACGCATTAGGGGTAGGGTAGTTATTAAACCTATCCCACTCTCTAGATACCCCTTAGCACGTAAAGGAATATTATTTGGGGAGCCAGCCATGGAGAAGAGTTTAGACACTAGGATAAGATAAGGAACACACCCATTATAAAGAAATCACATTAGGATTCTCTTTTTAAGCTGTTCCTTCAAACACTAGTGCTTAGGAAATCTGTTGGAGGCAGAAGCAGTCAAGGGTAGCCTAGGGTTAGGGTTAGGCTTAGGGTTAGGGTTAGGGTACGGCTTAGGGTAGGGGTTCGGGTACGGCGTAGGGCATGGGTTAGGGTTAGGGTTAGGGTTCGTGTTAGGGTTAGGGCTCGGTTTAGGGTACGGGTTAGGATTAGGGTACGTGTTAGGGTTAGGGTAGGGGTTAGGGTTAGGGTACGCATTAGGGTTAGGGTAGTTAGTAAACCTATCCCACTCTCTAGATACCCCTTAGCACGTAAAGGAATATTATTTGGGGGTCCAGCCATGGAGAAGAGTTTAGACACTAGGATAAGATAAGGAACACACCCATTATAAAGAAATCACATTAGGATTCTCTTTTTAAGCTGTTTCTTAAAACACTAGTGCTTAGGAAATCTATTGGAGGCAGAAGCAGTCAAGGGTAGCCTAGGGTTAGGGTTAGGCTTAGGGTTAGGCTTAGGGTACGGCTTAGGGTACGGGTTCGGGGAGGGGTTCGGGTACGGCCTAGGGTATGGGTTAGGGTTAGGGTTAGGGTTAGTGTTAGGGTTAGGGCTCGGTTCAGGGTACGGGTTAGGATTAGGGTACGTGTTAGGGTTAGGGTAGGGGTTAGGGTTAGGGTACGCGTTAGGGTTAGGGTAGTTAGTAAACCTATCCCACTCTCTAGATACCCCTTAGCACGTAAAGGAATATTATTTGCGGGTCCAGCCATGGAGAAGAGTTTAGACACTAGGATAAGATAAGGAACACACCCATTATAAAGAAATCACATTAAGATTCTCTTTTTAAGCTGTTCCTTCAAACACTAGTGCTTAGGAAATCTATTGGAGGCAGAAGCAGTCAAGGGTAGCCTAGGGTTAGGGTTAGGCTTAGGGTTAGGCTTAGGGTACGGCTTAGGGTACGGGTTCGGGGAGGGGTTCGGGTACGGCGTAGGGTATGGGTTAGGGTTAGGGTTAGGGTTAGTGTTAGGGTTAGGGCTCGGTTTAGGGTACGGGTTAGGATTAGGGTACGTGTTAGATTTAGGGTAGGTGTTAGGGTTAGGGTACGCATTAGGGGTAGGGTAGTTATTAAACCTATCCCACTCTCTAGATACCCCTTAGCACGTAAAGGAATATTATTTGGGGGTCCAGCCATGGAGAAGAGTTTAGACACTAGGATAAGATAAGGAACACACCCATTATAAAGAAATCACATTAGGATTCTCTTTTTAAGCTGTTCCTTCAAACACTAGTGCTTAGGAAATCTATTGGAGGCAGAAGCAGTCAAGGGTAGCCTAGGGTTAGGGTTAGGCTTAGGGTTAGGGTTAGGGTACGGCTTAGGGTAGGGGTTCGGGTACGGCGTAGGGTATGGGTTAGGGTTAGGGTTAGGGTTCGTGTTAGGGTTAGGGCTCGGTTTAGGGTACGGGTTAGGATTAGGGTACGTGTTAGGGTTAGGGTAGGGGTTAGGGTTAGGGTACGCATTAGGGTTAGGGTAGTTAGTAAACCTATCCCACTCTCTAGATACCCCTTAGCACGTAAAGGAATATTATTTGGGGGTCCAGCCATGGAGAAGCGTTTAGACACTAGGATAAGATAAGGAACACACCCATTATAAAGAAATCACATTAGGATTCTCTTTTTAAGCTGTTTCTTAAAACACTAGTGCTTAGGAAATCTATTGGAGGCAGAAGCAGTCAAGGGTAGCCTAGGGTTAGGGTTAGGCTTAGGGTTAGGCTTAGGGTACGGCTTAGGGTACGGGTTCGGGGAGGGGTTCGGGTACGGCCTAGGGTATGGGTTAGGGTTAGGGTTAGGGTTAGTGTTAGGGTTAGGGCTCGGTTCAGGGTACGGGTTAGGATTAGGGTACGTGTTAGGGTTAGGGTAGGGGTTAGGGTTAGGGTACGCGTTAGGGTTAGGGTAGTTATTAAACCTATCCCACTCTCTAGATACCCCTTAGCACGTAAAGGAATATTATTTGCGGGTCCAGCCATGGAGAAGAGTTTAGACACTAGGATAAAATAAGGAACACATACATTATAAAGAAATCACATTAGGATTCTCTTTTTAAGCTGTTGCTTAAAACACTAGTGCTTAGGAAATCTATTGGAGGCAGAAGCAGTCAAGGGTAGCCTAGGGTTAGGGTTAGGCTTAGGGTTAGGGTTAGGGTACGGCTTAGGGTAGGGGTTCGGGGAGGGGTTCGGGTACGGCGTAGGGTATGGGTTAGGGTTAGGGTTAGGGTTCGTGTTAGGGTTAGGGCTCGGTTTAGGGTACGGGTTAGGATTAGGGTACGTGTTAGGGTTAGGGTAGGGGTTAGGGTTAGGGTATGCGTTAGGGTTAGGGTAGTTATTAAACCTATCCCACTCTCTAGATACCCCTTAGCATGTAAAGGAATATTATTTGGGGGTCCAGCCATGGAGAAGAGTTTAGACACTAGGATAAGATAAGGAACACACCCATTATAAAGAAATCACATTAGGATTCTCTTTTTAAGCTGTTCCTTCAAACACTAGTGCTTAGGAAATCTATTGGAGGCAGAAGCAGTCAAGGGTAGCCTAGGGTTAGGGTTAGGCTTAGGGTTAGGCTTAGGGTATGGCTTAGGGTACGGGTTCGGGGAGGGGTTCGGGTACGGCGTAAGGTATGGGTTAGGGTTAGGGTTAGGGTTAGTGTTAGGGTTAGGGCTCGGTTCAGGGTACGGGTTAGGATTAGGGTACGTGTTAGGGTTAGGGTAGGGGTTAGGGTTAGGGTACGCATTAGGGTTAGGGTAGTTATTAAACCTATCCCACTCTCTAGATACCCCTTAGCACGTAAAGGAATATTATTTGGGGGTCCAGCCATGGAGAAGAGTTTAGACACTAGGATAAGATAAGGAACACACCCATTATAAAGAAATCACATTAGGATTCTCTTTTTAAGCTGTTCCTTCAAACACTAGTGCTTAGGAAATCTATTGGAGGCAGAAGCAGTCAAGGGTAGCCTAGGGTTAGGGTTAGGCTTAGGGTTAGGCTTAGGGTACGGCTTAGGGTACGGGTTCGGGGAGGGGTTCGGGTACGGCGTAGGGTATGGGTTAGGGTTAGGGTTAGTGTTAGGGTTAGGGCTCGGTTCAGGGTACGCGTTAGGATTAGGGTACGTGTTAGGGTTAGGGTAGGGGTTAGGGTTAGGGTACGCTTTAGGGTTAGGGTAGTTATTAAACCTATCCCACTCTCTAGATACCCCTTAGCACGTAAAGGAATATTATTTGGGGGTCCAGCCATGGAGAAGAGTTTAGACACTAGGATAAATAAGGAACACACCCATTATAAAGAAATCACATTAGGATTCTCTTTTTAAGCTGTTTCTTAAAACACTAGTGCTTACGAAATCTATTGGAGGCAGAAGCAGTCAAGGGTAGCCTAGGGTTAGGGTTAGGCTTAGGGTTAGGGTTAGGGTACGGCTTAGGGTACGGGTTCGGGGAGGGGTTCGGGTACGGCGTAGGGTATGGGTTAGGGTTAGGGTTAGGGTTTGAGTTAGGGTTAGGGCTCGGTTTAGTGTACGGGTTAGGATTAGGGTACGTTTTAGGGTTAGGGTAGGGGTTAGGGTTAGGTTACGCGTTAGGGTTAGGGTAGTTATTAAACCTATCCCACTCTCTGGATACCCCTTAGCATGTAAAGGAATATTATTTGGGGGTCCAGCCATGGAGAAGAGTTTAGACACTAGGATAAGATAAGGAACACACCCATTATAAAGAAATCACATTAGGATTCTCTTTTCAAGCTGTTCCTTCAAACAGTAGTGCTTAGGAAATCTATTGGAGGCAGAAGCAGTCAAGGGTAGCCTTCGGTTAGGGTTAGGCTTAGGGTTAGGCTTAGGGTACGGCTTAGGGTACGGGTTCGGGGAGGGGTTCGGGTACGGCGTAGGGTATGGGTTAGGGTTAGGGTTAGGGTTCGTGTTAGGGTTAGGGCTCGGTTTAGGGTACGGGTTAGGATTAGGGTACGTGTTAGGGTTAGGGTAGGGGTTAGGGTTAGGGTACGCATTAGGGTTAGGGTAGTTAGTAAACCTATCCCACTCTCTAGATACCCCTTAGCACGTAAAGGAATATTATTTGGGGGTCCAGCCATGGAGAAGAGTTTAGACACTAGGATAAGATAAGGAACACACCCATTATAAAGAAATCACATTAGGATTCTCTTTTTAAGCTGTTCCTTCAAACACTAGTGCTTAGGAAATCTATTGGAGGCAGAAGCAGTCAAGGGTAGCCTAGGGTTAGGGTTAGGCTTAGGGTTAGGCTTAGGGTACGGCTTAGGGTACGGGTTCGGGGAGGGGTTCGGGTACGGCGTAGGGTATGGGTTAGGGTTAGGGTTAGGGTTAGTGTTAGGGTTAGGGCTCGGTTCAGGGTACGGGTTAGGATTAGGGTACGTGTTAGGGTTAGGGTAGGGGTTAGGGTTAGGGTACGCTTTAGGGTTAGGGTAGTTATTAAACCTATCCCACTCTCTAGATACCCCTTAGCACGTAAAGGAATATTATATGGGGGTCCAGCCATGGAGAAGAGTTTAGACACTAGGATAAATAAGGAACACACCCATTATAAAGAAATCACATTAGGATTCTCTTTTTAAGCTGTTTCTTAAAACACTAGTGCTTAGGAAATCTATTGGAGGCAGAAGCAGTCAAGGATAGCCTAGGGTTAGGGTTAGGCTTAGGGTTAGGGTTAGGGTACGGCTTAGGGTACGGGTTCGGGGAGGGGTTCGGGTACGGCGTAGGGTATGGGTTAGGGTTAGGGTTAGGGTTTGAGTTAGGGTTAGGGCTCGGTTTAGTGTACGGGTTAGGATTAGGGTACGTTTTAGGGTTAGGGTAGGGGTTAAGGTTAGGTTACGCGTTAGGGTTAGGGTAGTTATTAAACCTATCCCACTCTCTGGATACCCCTTAGCATGTAAAGGAATATTATTTGGGGGTCCAGCCATGGAGAAGAGTTTAGACACTAGGATAAGATAAGGAACACACCCATTATAAAGAAATCACATTAGGATTCTCTTTTCAAGCTGTTCCTTCAAACACTAGTGCTTAGGAAATCTATTGGAGGCAGAAGCAGTCAAGGGTAGCCTAGGGTTAGGGTTAGGCTTAGGGTTAGGCTTAGGGTACGGCTTAGGGTACGGGTTCGGGGAGGGGTTCGGGTACGGCGTAGGGTATGGGTTAGGGTTAGGGTTAGGGTTCGTGTTAGGGTTAGGGCTCGGTTTAGGGTACGGGTTAGGATTAGGGTACGTGTTAGGGTTAGGGTAGGGGTTAGGGTTAGGGTACGCATTAGGGTTAGGGTAGTTAGTAAACCTATCCCACTCTCTAGATACCCCTTAGCACGTAAAGGAATATTATTTGCGGGTCCAGCCATGGAGAAGAGTTTAGACAGTAGGATAAGATAAGGAACACACCCATTATAAAGAAATCACATTAGGATTCATTTTTAAGCTGTTCCTTCAAACACTAGTGCTTAGGAAATCTATTGGAGGCAGAAGCAGTCAAGGGTAGCCTAGGGTTAGGGTTAGGCTTAGGGTTAGGGTTAGGGTACGGCTTAGGGTACGGGTTCGGGGAGGGGTTCGGGTACGGCGTAGGGTATGGGTTAGGGTTAGGGTTAGGGTTTGAGTTAGGGTTAGGGCTCGGTTTAGTGTACGGGTTAGGATTAGGGTACGTTTTAGGGTTAGGGTAGGGGTTAGGGTTAGGGTATGCGTTAGGGTTAGGGTAGTTATTAAACCTATCCCACTCTCTAGATACCCCTTAGCATGTAAAGGAATATTATTTGGGGGTCCAGCCATGGAGAAGAGTTTAGACACTAGGATAAGATAAGGAACACACCCATTATAAAGAAATCACATTAGGATTCTCTTTTTAAGCTGTTTCTTAAAACACTAGTGCTTAGGAAATCTATTGGAGGCAGAAGCAGTCAAGGGTAGCCTAGGGTTAGGGTTAGGCTTAGGGTTAGGGTTAGGGTACGGCTTAGGGTACGGGTTCGGGGAGGGGTTCGGGTACGGCGTAGGGTATGGGTTAGGGTTAGGGTTAGGGTTTGAGTTAGGGTTAGGGCTCGGTTTAGTGTACGGGTTAGGATTAGGGTACGTTATAGGGTTAGGGTACGGGTTAGGGTTAGGGTACGCGTTAGGGTTAGGGTAGTTATTAAACCTATCCCACTCTCTAGATACCCCTTAGCATGTAAAGGAATATTATTTGTGGGTCCAGCCATGGAGAAGAGTTTAGACACTAGGATAAGATAAGGAACACACCCATTATAAAGAAATCACATTAGGATTCTCTTTTCAAGCTGTTCCTTCAAACACTAGTGCTTAGGAAATCTATTGGAGGCAGAAGCAGTCAAGGGTAGCCTAGGGTTAGGGTTAGGCTTAGGGTTAGGCTTAGGGTACGGCTTAGGGTACGGGTTCGGGGAGGGGTTCGGGTACGGCGTAGGGTATGGGTTAGGGTTAGGGTTAGGGTTTGAGTTAGGGTTAGGGCTCGGTTTAGTGTACGGGTTAGGATTAGGGTACGTTTATAGGGTTAGGGTAGGGGTTAGGGTTAGGGTACGCGTTAGGGTTAGGGTAGTTATTAAACCTATCCCACTCTCTAGATACCCCTTAGCATGTAAAGGAATATTATTTGGGGGTCTAGCCATGGAGAAGAGTTTAGACACTAGGATAAGATAAGGAACACACCCATTATAAAGAAATCACATTAGGATTCTCTTTTCAAGCTGTTCCTTCAAACACTAGTGCTTAGGAAATCTATTGGAGGCAGAAGCAGTCAAGGGTAGCCTAGGGTTAGGGTTAGGCTTAGGGTTAGGCTTAGGGTACGGCTTAGGGTACGGGTTCGGGGAGGGGTTCGGGTACGGCGTAGGGTATGGGTTAGGGTTAGGGTTAGGGTTAGTGTTAGGGTTAGGGCTCGGTTCAGGGTACGGGTTAGTATTAGGGTACGTGTTAGGTTTAGGGTAGGGGTTAGGGTTAGGGTACGCGTTAGGGTTAGGGTAGTTATTAAACCTATCCCACTCTCTAGATACCCCTTAGCACGTAAAGGAATATTATTTGGGGGTCCAGCCATGGAGAAGAGTTTAGACACTAGGATAAGAAAAGGAACACACCCATTATAAAGAAATCACATTATGATTCTCTTTTTAAGCTGTTCCTTAAAACACTAGTGCTTAGGAAATCTATTGGAGGCAGAAGCAGTCAAGGGTAGCCTAGGGTTAGGGTTAGGCTTAGGGTTAGGGTTAGGGTACGGCTTAGGGTACGGGTTCGGGGAGGGGTTCGGGTACGGCGTAGGGTATGGGTTAGGGTTAGGGTTAGGGTTAGTGTTAGGGTTAGGGATCGGTTTAGGGTACGGGTTAGGATTAGGGTACGTGTTAGGGTTAGGGTAGGGGTTAGGGTTAGGGTACGCGTTAGGGTTAGGATAGTTATTGAACCTATCCCACTCTCTAGATACACCTTAGCACGTAAAGGAATATTATTTGGGGGTCCAGCCATGGAGAAGAGTTTAGACACTAGGATAAGATAAGGAACACACCCATTATAAAGAAATCACATTAGGATTCTCTTTTTAAGCTGTTCCTTCAAACACTAGTGCTTAGGAAATCTATTGGAGGCAGAAGCAGTCAAGGGTAGCCTAGGGTTAGGGTTAGGCTTAGGTTTAGGGTTAGGGTACGGCTTAGGGTACGGGTTCGGGGAGGGGTTCGGGTACGGCGTAGGGTATGGGTTAGGGTTAGGGTTAGGGTTAGTGTTAGGGTTAGGGCTCAGTTTAGGGTACGGGTTAGGATTAGGGTACGTGTTAGGGTTAGGGTAGGGGTTAGGGTTAGGGTACGCGTTAGGTTTAGGGTAGTTATTAAACCTATCCCACTCTCTAGATACCCCTTAGCACGTAAAGGAATATTATTTGCGGGTCCAGCCATGGAGAAGAGTTTAGACACAAGATAAAATAAGGAACACATACATTATAAAGAAATCACATTAGGATTCTCTTTTTAAGCTGTTCCTTAAAACACTAGTGCTTAGGAAATCTATTGGAGGCAGAAGCAGTCAAGGGTAGCCTAGGGTTAGGGTTAGGCTTAGGGTTAGGGTTAGGGTACGGCTTAGGGTAGGGGTTCGGGGAGGGGTTCGGGTACGGCGTAGGGTATGGGTTAGGGTTAGGGTTAGGGTTCGTGTTAGGGTTACGGCTCGGTTTAGGGTACGGGTTAGGATTAGGGTACGTGTTAGGGTAAGGGTAGGGGTTAGGGATAGGGTACGCATTAGGGTTAGGGTAGTTAGTAAACCTATCCCACTCTCTAGATACCCCTTAGCAGGTAAAGGAATATTATTTGGGGGTCCAGCCATGGAGAAGAGTTTAGACACTAGGATAAGATAAGGAACACACCCATTATAAAGAAATCACATTAGGATTCTCTTTTTAAGCTGTTCCTTCAAACACTAGTGCTTAGGAAATCTATTGGAGGCAGAAGCAGTCAAGGGTAGCCTAGGGTTAGGGTTAGGGTTAGGGTTAGGCTTAGGGTACGGCTTAGGGTACGGGTTCGGGGAGGGGTTCGAGTACGGTGTAGGGTATGGGTTAGGGTTAGGGTTAGGGTTAGTGTTAGGGTTAGGGCTCAGTTTAGGGTACGGGTTAGGATTAGGGTACGTGTTAGGGTTAGGGTAGGGGTTAGGGTTAGGGTACGCGTTAGGGTTAGGGTAGTTATTAAACCTATCCCACTCTCTAGATACCCCTTAGCACGTAAAGGAATATTATTTGGGGGTCTAGCCATGGAGAAGAGTTTAGACACTAGGATAAGATAAGGAACACACCCATTATAAAGAAATCACATTAGGATTCTGTTTTTAAGCCGTTCCTTAAAACACTAGTGCTTAGGAAATCTATTGGAGGCAGAAGCAGTCAAGGGTAGCCTAGGGTTAGGGTTAGGCTTAGGGTTAGGCTTAGGGTTAGGCTTAGGGTACGGGTTCGGGGAGGGGTTCGGGTACGGCGTAGGGTATGGGTTAGGGTTAGGGTTAGTGTTAGTGTTAGGGTTAGGGCTCGGTTCAGGGTACGGGTTAGGATTAGGGTACGTGTTAGGGTTAGGGTAGGGGTTAGGGTTAGGGTACGCGTTAGGGTTAGGGTAGTTATTAAACCTATCCCACTCTCTAGATACCCCTTAGCACGTAAAGGAATATTATTTGCGGGTCCAGCCATGGAGAAGAGTTTAGACACTAGGATAAGATAAGGAACACACCCATTATAAAGAAATCACATTAGGATTCTCTTTTTAAGCTGTTCCTTCAAACACTAGTGCTTAGGAAATCTATTGGAGGCAGAAGCAGTCAAGGGTAGCCTAGGGTTAGGGTTAGGCTTAGGGTTAGGCTTAGGGTACGGCTTAGGGTACGGGTTCGGGGAGGGGTTCGGGTACGGCGTAGGGTATGGGTTAGGGTTAGGGTTAGGGTTAGTGTTAGGGTTAGGGCTCAGTTTAGGGTACGGGTTAGGATTAGGGTACGTGTTAGATTTAGGGTAGGTGTTAGGGTTAGGGTACGCATTAGGGGTAGGGTAGTTATTAAACCTATCCCACTCTCTAGATACCCCTTAGCACGTAAAGGAATATTATTTGGGGGTCCAGCCATGGAGAAGAGTTTAGACACTAGGATAAGATAAGGAACACACCCATTATAAAGAAATCACATTAGGATTCTCTTTTTAAGCTGTTCCTTCAAACACTAGTGCTTAGGAAATCTATTGGAGGCAGAAGCAGTCAAGGGTAGCCTAGGGTTAGGGTTAGGCTTAGGGTTAGGGTTAGGGTACGGCTTAGGGTAGGGGTTCGGGTACGGCGTAGGGTATGGGTTAGGGTTAGGGTTAGGGTTAGTGTTAGGGTTAGGGCTCGGTTTAGGGTACGGGTTAGGATTAGGGTACGTGTTAGGGTTAGGGTAGGGGTTAGGGTTAGGGTACGCATTAGGGTTAGGGTAGTTAGTAAACCTATCCCACTCTCTAGATACCCCTTAGCACGTAAAGGAATATTATTTGGGGGTCCAGCCATGGAGAAGCGTTTAGACACTAGGATAAGATAAGGAACACACCCATTATAAAGAAATCACATTAGGATTCTCTTTTTAAGCTGTTTCTTAAAACACTAGTGCTTAGGAAATCTATTGGAGGCAGAAGCAGTCAAGGGTAGCCTAGGGTTAGGGTTAGGCTTAGGGTTAGGCTTAGGGTACGGCTTAGGGTACGGGTTCGGGGAGGGGTTCGGGTACGGCGTAGGGTATGGGTTAGGGTTAGGGTTAGGGTTAGTGTTAGGGTTAGGGCTCGGTTCAGGGTACGGGTTAGGATTAGGGTACGTGTTAGGGTTAGGGTAGGGGTTAGGGTTAGGGTACGCATTAGGGTTAGGGTAGTTAGTAAACCTATCCCACTCTCTAGATACCCCTTAGCACGTAAAGGAATATTATTTGCGGGTCCAGCCATGGAGAAGAGTTTAGACACTTGGATAAGATAAGGAACACACCCATTATAAAGAAATCACATTAAGATTCTCTTTTTAAGCTGTTCCTTCAAACACTAGTGCTTAGGAAATCTATTGGAGGCAGAAGCAGTCAAGGGTAGCCTAGGGTTAGGGTTAGGCTTAGGGTTAGGCTTAGGGTACGGCTTAGGGTACGGGTTCGGGGAGGGGTTCGGGTACGGCGTAGGGTATGGGTTAGGGTTAGGGTTAGGGTTAGTGTTAGGGTTAGGGCTCGGTTTAGGGTACGGGTTAGGATTAGGGTACGTGTTAGATTTAGGGTAGGTGTTAGGGTTAGGGTACGCATTAGGGGTAGGGTAGTTATTAAACGTATCCCACTCTCTAGATACCCCTTAGCACGTAAAGGAATATTATTTGGGGGTCCAGCCATGGAGAAGAGTTTAGACACTAGGATAAGATAAGGAACACACCCATTATAAAGAAATCACATTAGGATTCTCTTTTTAAGCTGTTCCTTCAAACACTAGTGCTTAGGAAATCTATTGGAGGCAGAAGCAGTCAAGGGTAGCCTAGGGTTAGGGTTAGGCTTAGGGTTAGGGTTAGGGTACGGCTTAGGGTAGGGGTTCGGGTACGGCGTAGGGTATGGGTTAGGGTTAGGGTTAGGGTTCGTGTTAGGGTTAGGGCTCGGTTTAGGGTACGGGTTAGGATTAGGGTACGTGTTAGGGTTAGGGTAGGGGTTAGGGTTAGGGTACGCATTAGGGTTAGGGTAGTTAGTAAACCTATCCCACTCTCTAGATACCCCTTAGCACGTAAAGGAATATTATTTGGGGGTCCAGCCATGGAGAAGCGTTTAGACACTAGGATAAGATAAGGAACACACCCATTATAAAGAAATCACATTAGGATTCTCTTTTTAAGCTGTTCCTTCAAACACTAGTGCTTAGGAAATCTATTGGAGGCAGAAGCAGTCAAGGGTAGCCTAGGGTTAGGGTTAGGCTTAGGGTTAGGCTTAGGGTACGGCTTAGGGTACGGGTTCGGGGAGGGGTTCGGGTACGGCGTAGGGTATGGGTTAGGGTTAGGGTTAGGGTTAGTGTTAGGGTTAGGGCTCGGTTTAGGGTACGGGTTAGGATTAGGGTACGTGTTAGATTTAGGGTAGGTGTTAGGGTTAGGGTACGCATTAGGGGTAGGGTAGTTATTAAACCTATCCCACTCTCTAGATACCCCTTAGCACGTAAAGGAATATTATTTGGGGAGCCAGCCATGGAGAAGAGTTTAGACACTAGGATAAGATAAGGAACACACCCATTATAAAGAAATCACATTAGGATTCTCTTTTTAAGCTGTTCCTTCAAACACTAGTGCTTAGGAAATCTGTTGGAGGCAGAAGCAGTCAAGGGTAGCCTAGGGTTAGGGTTAGGCTTAGGGTTAGGGTTAGGGTACGGCTTAGGGTAGGGGTTCGGGTACGGCGTAGGGCATGGGTTAGGGTTAGGGTTAGGGTTCGTGTTAGGGTTAGGGCTCGGTTTAGGGTACGGGTTAGGATTAGGGTACGTGTTAGGGTTAGGGTAGGGGTTAGGGTTAGGGTACGCATTAGGGTTAGGGTAGTTAGTAAACCTATCCCACTCTCTAGATACCCCTTAGCACGTAAAGGAATATTATTTGGGGGTCCAGCCATGGAGAAGAGTTTAGACACTAGGATAAGATAAGGAACACACCCATTATAAAGAAATCACATTAGGATTCTCTTTTTAAGCTGTTTCTTAAAACACTAGTGCTTAGGAAATCTATTGGAGGCAGAAGCAGTCAAGGGTAGCCTAGGGTTAGGGTTAGGCTTAGGGTTAGGCTTAGGGTACGGCTTAGGGTACGGGTTCGGGGAGGGGTTCGGGTACGGCCTAGGGTATGGGTTAGGGTTAGGGTTAGGGTTAGTGTTAGGGTTAGGGCTCGGTTCAGGGTACGGGTTAGGATTAGGGTACGTGTTAGGGTTAGGGTAGGGGTTAGGGTTAGGGTACGCGTTAGGGTTAGGGTAGTTATTAAACCTATCCCACTCTCTAGATACCCCTTAGCACGTAAAGGAATATTATTTGCGGGTCCAGCCATGGAGAAGAGTTTAGACACTAGGATAAAATAAGGAACACATACATTATAAAGAAATCACATTAGGATTCTCTTTTTAAGCTGTTCCTTAAAACACTAGTGCTTAGGAAATCTGTTGGAGGCAGAAGCAGTCAAGGGTAGCCTAGGGTTAGGGTTAGGCTTAGGGTTAGGCTTAGGGTATGGCTTAGGGTACGGGTTCGGGGAGGGGTTCGTGTACGGCGTAAGGTATGGGTTAGGGTTAGGGTTAGGGTTAGTGTTAGGGTTAGGGCTCGGTTCAGGGTACGGGTTAGGATTAGGGTACGTGTTAGGGTTAGGGTAGGGGTTAGGGTTAGGGTACGCATTAGGGTTAGGGTAGTTATTAAACCTATCCCACTCTCTAGATACCCCTTAGCACGTAAAGGAATATTATTTGGGGGTCCAGCCATGGAGAAGAGTTTAGACACTAGGATAAGATAAGGAACACACCCATTATAAAGAAATCACATTAGGATTCTCTTTTTAAGCTGTTCCTTCAAACACTAGTGCTTAGGAAATCTATTGGAGGCAGAAGCAGTCAAGGGTAGCCTAGGGTTAGGGTTAGGCTTAGGGTTAGGCTTAGGGTACGGCTTAGGGTACGGGTTCGGGGAGGGGTTCGGGTACGGCGTAGGGTATGGGTTAGGGTTAGGGTTAGGGTTAGTGTTAGGGTTAGGGCTCGGTTCAGGGTACGGGTTAGGATTAGGGTACGTGTTAGGGTTAGGGTAGGGGTTAGGGTTAGGGTACGCTTTAGGGTTAGGGTAGTTAGTAAACCTATCCCACTCTCTAGATACCCCTTAGCACGTAAAGGAATATTATTTGGGGGTCCAGCCATGGAGAAGAGTTTAGACACTAGGATAAATAAGGAACACACCCATTATAAAGAAATCACATTAGGATTCTCTTTTTAAGCTGTTTCTTAAAACACTAGTGCTTAGGAAATCTATTGGAGGCAGAAGCAGTCAAGGGTAGCCTAGGGTTAGGGTTAGGCTTAGGGTTAGGGTTAGGGTACGGCTTAGGGTACGGGTTCGGGGAGGGGTTCGGGTACGGCGTAGGGTATGGGTTAGGGTTAGGGTTAGGGTTTGAGTTAGGGTTAGGGCTCGGTTTAGTGTACGGGTTAGGATTAGGGTACGTTTTAGGGTTAGGGTAGGGGTTAGGGTTAGGTTACGCGTTAGGGTTAGGGTAGTTATTAAACCTATCCCACTCTCTGGATACCCCTTAGCATGTAAAGGAATATTATTTGGGGGTCCAGCCATGGAGAAGAGTTTAGACACTAGGATAAGATAAGGAACACACCCATTATAAAGAAATCACATTAGGATTCTCTTTTCAAGCTGTTCCTTCAAACAGTAGTGCTTAGGAAATCTATTGGAGGCAGAAGCAGTCAAGGGTAGCCTTCGGTTAGGGTTAGGCTTAGGGTTAGGCTTAGGGTACGGCTTAGGGTACGGGTTCGGGGAGGGGTTCGGGTACGGCGTAGGGTATGGGTTAGGGTTAGGGTTAGGGTTCGTGTTAGGGTTAGGGCTCGGTTTAGGGTACGGGTTAGGATTAGGGTACGTGTTAGGGTTAGGGTAGGGGTTAGGGTTAGGGTACGCATTAGGGTTAGGGTAGTTAGTAAACCTATCCCACTCTCTAGATACCCCTTAGCACGTAAAGGAATATTATTTGGGGGTCCAGCCATGGAGAAGAGTTTAGACACTAGGATAAGATAAGGAACACACCCATTATAAAGAAATCACATTAGGATTCTCTTTTTAAGCTGTTCCTTCAAACACTAGTGCTTAGGAAATCTATTGGAGGCAGAAGCAGTCAAGGGTAGCCTAGGGTTAGGGTTAGGCTTAGGGTTAGGCTTAGGGTACGGCTTAGGGTACGGGTTCGGGGAGGGGTTCGGGTACGGCGTAGGGTATGGGTTAGGGTTAGGGTTAGGGTTAGTGTTAGGGTTAGGGCTCGGTTCAGGGTACGGGTTAGGATTAGGGTACGTGTTAGGGTTAGGGTAGGGGTTAGGGTTAGGGTACGCTTTAGGGTTAGGGTAGTTATTAAACCTATCCCACTCTCTAGATACCCCTTAGCACGTAAAGGAATATTATATGGGGGTCCAGCCATGGAGAAGAGTTTAGACACTAGGATAAATAAGGAACACACCCATTATAAAGAAATCACATTAGGATTCTCTTTTTAAGCTGTTTCTTAAAACACTAGTGCTTAGGAAATCTATTGGAGGCAGAAGCAGTCAAGGGTAGCCTAGGGTTAGGGTTAGGCTTAGGGTTAGGGTTAGGGTACGGCTTAGGGTACGGGTTCGGGGAGGGGTTCGGGTACGGCGTAGGGTATGGGTTAGGGTTAGGGTTAGGGTTTGAGTTAGGGTTAGGGCTCGGTTTAGTGTACGGGTTAGGATTAGGGTACGTTTTAGGGTTAGGGTAGGGGTTAGGGTTAGGTTACGCGTTAGGGTTAGGGTAGTTATTAAACCTATCCCACTCTCTGGATACCCCTTAGCATGTAAAGGAATATTATTTGGGGGTCCAGCCATGGAGAAGAGTTTAGACACTAGGATAAGATAAGGAACACACCCATTATAAAGAAATCACATTAGGATTCTCTTTTCAAGCTGTTCCTTCAAACACTAGTGCTTAGGAAATCTATTGGAGGCAGAAGCAGTCAAGGGTAGCCTAGGGTTAGGGTTAGGCTTAGGGTTAGGCTTAGGGTACGGCTTAGGGTACGGGTTCGGGGAGGGGTTCGGGTACGGCGTAGGGTATGGGTTAGGGTTAGGGTTAGGGTTCGTGTTAGGGTTAGGGCTCGGTTTAGGGTACGGGTTAGGATTAGGGTACGTGTTAGGGTTAGGGTAGGGGTTAGGGTTAGGGTACGCATTAGGGTTAGGGTAGTTAGTAAACTTATCCCACTCTCTAGATACCCCTTAGCACGTAAAGGAATATTATTTGCGGGTCCAGCCATGGAGAAGAGTTTAGACACTAGGATAAGATAAGGAACACACCCATTATAAAGAAATCACATTAGGATTCTCTTTTTAAGCTGTTCCTTCAAACACTAGTGCTTAGGAAATCTATTGGAGGCAGAAGCAGTCAAGGGTAGCCTAGGGTTAGGGTTAGGCTTAGGGTTAGGCTTAGGGTACGGCTTAGGGTACGGGTTCGGGGAGGGGTTCGGGTACGGCGTAGGGTATGGGTTAGGGTTAGGGTTAGGGTTTGAGTTAGGGTTAGGGCTCGGTTTAGTGTACGGGTTAGGATTAGGGTACGTTTTAGGGTTAGGGTAGGGGTTAGGGTTAGGGTATGCGTTAGGGTTAGGGTAGTTATTAAACCTATCCCACTCTCTAGATACCCCTTAGCATGTAAAGGAATATTATTTGGGGGTCCAGCCATGGAGAAGAGTTTAGACACTAGGATAAGATAAGGAACACACCCATTATAAAGAAATCACATTAGGATTCTCTTTTTAAGCTGTTCCTTCAAACACTAGTGCTTAGGAAATCTATTGGAGGCAGAAGCAGTCAAGGGTAGCCTAGGGTTAGGGTTAGGCTTAGGGTTAGGCTTAGGGTACGGCTTAGGGTACGGGTTCGGGGAGGGGTTCGGGTACGGCGTAGGGTATGGGTTAGGGTTAGGGTTAGGGTTAGTGTTAGGGTTAGGGCTCGGTTCAGGGTACGGGTTAGGATTAGGGTACGTGTTAGGGTTAGGGTAGGGGTTAGGGTTAGGGTACGCTTTAGGGTTAGGGTAGTTATTAAACCTATCCCACTCTCTAGATACCCCTTAGCACGTAAAGGAATATTATATGGGGGTCCAGCCATGGAGAAGAGTTTAGACACTAGGATAAATAAGGAACACACCCATTATAAAGAAATCACATTAGGATTCTCTTTTTAAGCTGTTTCTTAAAACACTAGTGCTTAGGAAATCTATTGGAGGCAGAAGCAGTCAAGGGTAGCCTAGGGTTAGGGTTAGGCTTAGGGTTAGGGTTAGGGTACGGCTTAGGGTACGGGTTCGGGGAGGGGTTCGGGTACGGCGTAGGGTATGGGTTAGGGTTAGGGTTAGGGTTTGAGTTAGGGTTAGGGCTCGGTTTAGTGTACGGGTTAGGATTAGGGTACGTTTTAGGGTTAGGGTAGGGGTTAGGGTTAGGTTACGCGTTAGGGTTAGGGTAGTTATTAAACCTATCCCACTCTCTGGATACCCCTTAGCATGTAAAGGAATATTATTTGGGGGTCCAGCCATGGAGAAGAGTTTAGACACTAGGATAAGATAAGGAACACACCCATTATAAAGAAATCACATTAGGATTCTCTTTTCAAGCTGTTCCTTCAAACACTAGTGCTTAGGAAATCTATTGGAGGCAGAAGCAGTCAAGGGTAGCCTAGGGTTACGGTTAGGCTTAGGGTTAGGCTTAGGGTACGGCTTAGGGTACGGGTTCGGGGAGGGGTTCGGGTACGGCGTAGGGTATGGGTTAGGGTTAGGGTTAGGGTTCGTGTTAGGGTTAGGGCTCGGTTTAGGGTACGGGTTAGGATTAGGGTACGTGTTAGGGTTAGGGTAGGGGTTAGGGTTAGGGTACGCATTAGGGTTAGGGTAGTTAGTAAACCTATCCCACTCTCTAGATACCCCTTAGCACGTAAAGGAATATTATTTGCGGGTCCAGCCATGGAGAAGAGTTTAGACACTAGGATAAGATAAGGAACACACCCATTATAAAGAAATCACATTAGGATTCTCTTTTTAAGCTGTTCCTTAAAACACTAGTGCTTAGGAAATCTATTGGAGGCAGAAGCAGTCAAGGGTAGCCTAGGGTTAGGGTTAGGCTTAGGGTTAGGGTTAGGGTACGGCTTAGGGTACGGGTTCGGGGAGGGGTTCGGGTACGGCGTAGGGTATGGGTTAGGGTTAGGGTTAGGGTTTGAGTTAGGGTTAGGGCTCGGTTTAGTGTACGGGGTAGGATTAGGGTACGTTTTAGGGTTAGGGTAGGGGTTAGGGTTAGGGTATGCGTTAGGGTTAGGGTAGTTATTAAACCTATCCCACTCTCTAGATACCCCTTAGCATGTAAAGGAATATTATTTGGGGGTCCAGCCATGGAGAAGAGTTTAGACACTAGGATAAGATAAGGAACACACCCATTATAAAGAAATCACATTAGGATTCTCTTTTTAAGCTGTTCCTTCAAACACTAGTGCTTAGGAAATCTATTGGAGGCAGAAGCAGTCAAGGGTAGCCTAGGGTTAGGGTTAGGCTTAGGGTTAGGCTTAGGGTACGGCTTAGGGTACGGGTTCGGGGAGGGGTTCGGGTACGGCGTAGGGTATGGGTTAGGGTTAGGGTTAGGGTTAGTGTTAGGGTTAGGGCTCGGTTCAGGGTATGGGTTAGGATTAGGGTACGTGTTAGGTTTAGGGTAGGGGTTAGGGTTAGGGTACGCATTAGGGTTAGGGTAGTTATTAAACCTATCCCACTCTCTAGATACCCCTTAGCACGTAAAGGAATATTATTTGGGGGTCCAGCCATGGAGAAGAGTTTAGACACTAGGATAAGATAAGGAACACACCCATTATAAAGAAATCACATTAGGATTCTCTTTTTAAGCTGTTTCTTAAAACACTAGTGCTTAGGAAATCTATTGGAGGCAGAAGCAGTCAAGGGTAGCCTAGGGTTAGGGTTAGGCTTAGGGTTAGGCTTAGGGTACGGCTTAGGGTACGGGTTCGGGGAGGGGTTCGGGTACGGCGTAGGGTATGGGTTAGGGTTAGGGTTAGGGTTAGTGTTAGGGTTAGGGCTCGGTTCAGGGTACGGGTTAGGATTAGGGTACGTGTTAGGGTTAGGGTAGGGGTTAGGGTTAGGGTACGCGTTAGGGTTAGGGTAGTTATTAAACCTATCCCACTCTCTAGATACCCCTTAGCACGTAAAGGAATATTATTTGGGGGTCCAGCCATGGAGAAGAGTTTAGACACTAGGATAAAATAAGGAACACATACATTATAAAGAAATCACATTAGGATTCTCTTTTTAAGCTGTTCCTTAAAACACTAGTGCTTAGGAAATCTATTGGAGGCAGAAGCAGTCAAGGGTAGCCTAGGGTTAGGGTTAGGCTTAGGGTTAGGGTTAGGGTACGGCTTAGGGTAGGGGTTCGGGGAGGGGTTCGGGTACGGCGTAGGGTATGGGTTAGGGTTAGGGTTAGGGTTCGTGTTAGGGTTAGGGCTCGGTTTAGGGTACGGGTTAGGATTAGGGTACGTGTTAGGGTTAGGGTAGGGGTTAGGGTTAGGGTACGCATTAGGGTTAGGGTAGTTAGTAAACCTATCCCACTCTCTAGATACCCCTTAGCACGTAAAGGAATATTATTTGCGGGTCCAGCCATGGAGAAGAGTTTAGACAGTAGGATAAGATAAGGAACACACCCATTATAAAGAAATCACATTAGGATTCTCTTTTTAAGCTGTTCCTTCAAACACTAGTGCTTAGGAAATCTATTGGAGGCAGAAGCAGTCAAGGGTAGCCTAGGGTTAGGGTTAGGCTTAGGGTTAGGGTTAGGGTACGGCTTAGGGTACGGGTTCGGGGAGGGGTTCGGGTACGGCGTAGGGTATGGGTTAGGGTTAGGGTTAGGGTTTGAGTTAGGGTTAGGGCTCGGTTTAGTGTACGGGTTAGGATTAGGGTACGTTTTAGGGTTAGGGTAGGGGTTAGGGTTAGGGTATGCGTTAGGGTTAGGGTAGTTATTAAACCTATCCCACTCTCTAGATACCCCTTAGCATGTAAAGGAATATTATTTGGGGGTCCAGCCATGGAGAAGAGTTTAGACACTAGGATAAGATAAGGAACACACCCATTATAAAGAAATCACATTAGGATTCTCTTTTTAAGCTGTTTCTTAAAACACTAGTGCTTAGGAAATCTATTGGAGGCAGAAGCAGTCAAGGGTAGCCTAGGGTTAGGGTTAGGCTTAGGGTTAGGGTTAGGGTACGGCTTAGGGTACGGGTTCGGGGAGGGGTTCGGGTACGGCGTAGGGTATGGGTTAGGGTTAGGGTTAGGGTTTGAGTTAGGGTTAGGGCTCGGTTTAGTGTACGGGTTAGGATTAGGGTACGTTATAGGGTTAGGGTAGGGGTTAGGGTTAGGGTACGCGTTAGGGTTAGGGTAGTTATTAAACCTATCCCACTCTCTAGATACCCCTTAGCATGTAAAGGAATATTATTTGGGGGTCCAGCCATGGAGAAGAGTTTAGACACTAGGATAAGATAAGGAACACACCCATTATAAAGAAATCACATTAGGATTCTCTTTTCAAGCTGTTCCTTCAAACACTAGTGCTTAGGAAATCTATTGGAGGCAGAAGCAGTCAAGGGTAGCCTAGGGTTAGGGTTAGGCTTAGGGTTAGGCTTAGGGTACGGCTTAGGGTACGGGTTCGGGGAGGGGTTCGGGTACGGCGTAGGGTATGGGTTAGGGTTAGGGTTAGGGTTAGTGTTAGGGTTAGGGCTCGGTTCAGGGTACGGGTTAGGATTAGGGTACGTGTTAGATTTAGGGTAGGGGTTAGGGTTAGGGTACGCGTTAGGGTTAGGGTAGTTATTAAACCTCTCCCACTCTCTAGATACCCCTTAGCACGTAAAGGAATATTATTTGGGGGTCCAGCCATGGAGAAGAGTTTAGACACTAGGATAAGAAAAGGAACACACCCATTATAAAGAAATCACATTATGATTCTCTTTTTAAGCTGTTCCTTAAAACACTAGTGCTTAGGAAATCTATTGGAGGCAGAAGCAGTCAAGGGTAGCCTAGGGTTAGGGTTAGGCTTAGGGTTAGGGTTAGGGTACGGCTTAGGGTACGGGTTCGGGGAGGGGTTCGGGTACGGCGTAGGGTATGGGTTAGGGTTAGGGTTAGGGTTAGTGTTAGGGTTAGGGATCGGTTTAGGGTACGGGTTAGGATTAGGGTACGTGTTAGGGTTAGGGTAGGGGTTAGGGTTAGGGTACGCGTTAGGGTTAGGATAGTTATTGAACCTATCCCACTCTCTAGATACACCTTAGCACGTAAAGGAATATTATTTGCGGGTCCAGCCATGGAGAAGAGTTTAGACACTAGGATAAGATAAGGAACACACCCATTATAAAGAAATCACATTAGGATTCTCTTTTTAAGCTGTTCCTTCAAACACTAGTGCTTAGGAAATCTGTTGGAGGCAGAAGCAGTCAAGGGTAGCCTAGGGTTAGGGTTAGGCTTAGGGTTAGGGTTAGGGTACGGCTTAGGGTAGGGGTTCGGGGAGGGGTTCGGGTACGGCTTAGGGTATGGGTTAGGGTTAGGGTTAGGGTTCGTGTTAGGGTTACGGCTCGGTTTAGGGTACGGGTTAGGATTAGGGTACGTGTTATGGTAAGGGTAGGGGTTAGGGATAGGGTACGCATTAGGGTTAGGGTAGTTAGTAAACCTATCCCACTCTCTAGATACCCCTTAGCAGGTAAAGGAATATTATTTGGGGGTCCAGCCATGGAGAAGAGTTTAGACACTAGGATAAGATAAGGAACACACCCATTATAAAGAAATCACATTAGGATTCTCTTTTTAAGCTGTTCCTTCAAACACTAGTGCTTAGGAAATCTATTGGAGGCAGAAGCAGTCAAGGGTAGCCTAGGGTTAGGGTTAGGGTTAGGGTTAGGCTTAGGGTACGGCTTAGGGTACGGGTTCGGGGAGGGGTTCGAGTACGGTGTAGGGTATGGGTTAGGGTTAGGGTTAGGGTTAGTGTTAGGGTTAGGGCTCAGTTTAGGGTACGGGTTAGGATTAGGGTAGGGGTTAGGGTTAGGGTACGCGTTAGGGTTAGGGTAGTTATTAAACCTATCCCACTCTCTAGATACCCCTTAGCACGTAAAGGAATATTATTTGGGGGTCTAGCCATGGAGAAGAGTTTAGACACTAGGATAAGATAAGGAACACACCCATTATAAAGAAATCACATTAGGATTCTGTTTTTAAGACGTTCCTTAAAACACTAGTGCTTAGGAAATCTATTGGAGGCAGAAGCAGTCAAGGGTAGCCTAGGGTTAGGGTTAGGCTTAGGGTTAGGCTTAGGGAACGGCTTAGGGTACGCGTTCGGGGAGGGGTTCGGGTACGGCGTAGGGTATGGGTTAGGGTTAGGGTTAGGGTTAGTTTTAGGGTTAGGGCTCGGTTCAGGGTACGGGTTAGGATTAGGGTACGTGTTAGGGTTAGGGTAGGGGTTAGGGTTAGGGTACGCGTTAGGGTTAGGGTAGTTATTAAACCTATCCCACTCTCTAGATACCCCTTAGCACGTAAGGGAATATTATTTGCGGGTCCAGCCATGGAGAAGAGTTTAGACACTAGGATAAGATAAGGAACACACCCATTATAAAGAAATCACATTAGGATTCTCTTTTTAAGCTGTTCCTTCAAACACTAGTGCTTAGGAAATCTATTGGAGGCAGAAGCAGTCAAGGGTAGCCTAGGGTTAGGGTTAGGCTTAGGGTTAGGCTTAGGGTACGGCTTAGGGTACGGGTTCGGGGAGGGGTTCGGGTACGGCGTAGGGTATGGGTTAGGGTTAGGGTTAGGGTTAGTGTTAGGGTTAGGGCTCAGTTTAGGGTACGGGTTAGGATTAGGGTACGTGTTAGATTTAGGGTAGGTGTTAGGGTTAGGGTACGCATTAGGGGTAGGGTAGTTATTAAACCTATCCCACTCTCTAGATACCCCTTAGCACGTAAAGGAATATTATTTGGGGGTCCAGCCATGGAGAAGAGTTTAGACACTAGGATAAGATAAGGAACACACCCATTATAAAGAAATCACATTAGGATTCTCTTTTTAAGCTGTTCCTTCAAACACTAGTGCTTAGGAAATCTATTGGAGGCAGAAGCAGTCAAGGGTAGCCTAGGGTTAGGGTTAGGCTTAGGGTTAGGGTTAGGGTACGGCTTAGGGTAGGGGTTCGGGTACGGCGTAGGGTATGGGTTAGGGTTAGGGTTAGGGTTAGTGTTAGGGTTAGGGCTCGGTTTAGGGTACGGGTTAGGATTAGGGTACGTGTTAGGGTTAGGGTAGGGGTTAGGGTTAGGGTACGCATTAGGGTTAGGGTAGTTAGTAAACCTATCCCACTCTCTAGATACCCCTTAGCACGTAAAGGAATATTATTTGGGGGTCCAGCCATGGAGAAGCGTTTAGACACTAGGATAAGATAAGGAACACACCCATTATAAAGAAATCACATTAGGATTCTCTTTTTAAGCTGTTTCTTAAAACACTAGTGCTTAGGAAATCTATTGGAGGCAGAAGCAGTCAAGGGTAGCCTAGGGTTAGGGTTAGGCTTAGGGTTAGGCTTAGGGTACGGCTTAGGGTACGGGTTCGGGGAGGGGTTCGGGAACGGCGTAGGGTATGGGTTAGGGTTAGGGTTAGGGTTAGTGTTAGGGTTAGGGCTCGGTTTAGGGTACGGGTTAGGATTAGGGTACGTGTTAGGGTTAGGGTAGGGGTTAGGGTTAGGGTACGCATTAGGGTTAGGGTAGTTAGTAAACCTATCCCACTCTCTAGATACCCCTTAGCACGTAAAGGAATATTATTTGCGGGTCCAGCCATGGAGAAGAGTTTAGACACTAGGATAAGATAAGGAACACACCCATTATAAAGAAATCACATTAGGATTCTCTTTTTAAGCTGTTCCTTCAAACACTAGTGCTTAGGAAATCTATTGGAGGCAGAAGCAGTCAAGGGTAGCCTAGGGTTAGGGTTAGGCTTAGGGTTAGGCTTAGGGTACGGCTTAGGGTACGGGTTCGGGGAGGGGTTCGGGTACGGCGTAGGGTATGGGTTAGGGTTAGGGTTAGTGTTAGGGTTAGGGCTCGGTTTAGGGTACGGGTTAGGATTAGGGTACGTGTTAGATTTAGGGTAGGGGTTAGGGTTAGGGTACGCATTAGGGTTAGGGTAGTTATTAAACCTATCCCACTCTCTAGATACCCCTTAGCACGTAAAGGAATATTATTTGGGGGTCCAGCCATGGAGAAGAGTTTAGACACTAGGATAAGATAAGGAACACACCCATTATAAAGAAATCACATTAGGATTCTCTTTTTAAGCTGTTTCTTCAAACACTAGTGCTTAGGAAATCTATTGGAGGCAGAAGCAGTCAAGGGTAGCCTAGGGTTAGGGTTAGGCTTAGGGTTAGGCTTAGGGTACGGCTTAGGGTACGGGTTCGGGGAGGGGTTCGGGTACGGCGTAGGGTATGGGTTAGGGTTAGGGTTAGGGTTAGTGTTAGGGTTAGGGCTCGGTTCAGGGTACGGGTTAGGATTAGGGTACGTGTTAGGGTTAGGGTAGGGGTTAGGGTTAGGGTACGCGTTAGGGTTAGGGTAGTTATTAAACCTATCCCACTCTCTAGATACCCCTTAGCACGTAAAGGAATATTATTTGGGGGTCCAGCCATGGAGAAGAGTTTAGACACTAGGATAAAATAAGGAACACATACATTATAAAGAAATCACATTAGGATTCTCTTTTTAAGCTGTTCCTTAAAACACTAGTGCTTAGGAAATCTATTGGAGGCAGAAGCAGTCAAGGGTAGCCTAGGGTTAGGGTTAGGCTTAGTGTTAGGGTTAGGGTACGGCTTAGGGTAGGGGTTCGGGGAGGGGTTCGGGTACGGCGTAGGGTATGGGTTAGGGTTAGGGTTAGGGTTCGTGTTAGGGTTAGGGCTCGGTTTAGGGTACGGGTTAGGATTAGGGTACGTGTTAGGGTTAGGGTAGGGGTTAGGGTTAGGGTACGCATTAGGGTTAGGGTAGTTAGTAAACCTATCCCACTCTCTAGATACCCCTTAGCACGTAAAGGAATATTATTTGCGGGTCCAGCCATGGAGAAGAGTTTAGACAGTAGGATAAGATAAGGAACACACCCATTATAAAGAAATCACATTAGGATTCTCTTTTTAAGCTGTTCCTTCAAACACTAGTGCTTAGGAAATCTATTGGAGGCAGAAGCAGTCAAGGGTAGCCTAGGGTTAGGGTTAGGCTTAGGGTTAGGGTTAGGGTACGGCTTAGGGTACGGGTTCGGGGAGGGGTTCGGGTACGGCGTAGGGTATGGGTTAGGGTTAGGGTTAGGGTTTGAGTTAGGGTTAGGGCTCGGTTTAGTGTACGGGTTAGGATTAGGGTACGTTTTAGGGTTAGGGTAGGGGTTAGGGTTAGGGTATGCGTTAGGGTTAGGGTAGTTATTAAACCTATCCCACTCTCTAGATACCCCTTAGCATGTAAAGGAATATTATTTGGGGGTCCAGCCATGGAGAAGAGTTTAGACACTAGGATAAGATAAGGAACACACCCATTATAAAGAAATCACATTAGGATTCTCTTTTTAAGCTGTTTCTTAAAACACTAGTGCTTAGGAAATCTATTGGAGGCAGAAGCAGTCAAGGGTAGCCTAGGGTTAGGGTTAGGCTTAGGGTTAGGGTTAGGGTACGGCTTAGGGTACGGGTTCGGGGAGGGGTTCGGGTACGGCGTAGGGTATGGGTTAGGGTTAGGGTTAGGGTTTGAGTTAGGGTTAGGGCTCGGTTTAGTGTACGGGTTAGGATTAGGGTACGTTATAGGGTTAGGGTAGGGGTTAGGGTTAGGGTACGCGTTAGGGTTAGGGTAGTTATTAAACCTATCCCACTCTCTAGATACCCCTTAGCATGTAAAGGAATATTATTTGGGGGTCCAGCCATGGAGAAGAGTTTAGACACTAGGATAAGATAAGGAACACACCCATTATAAAGAAATCACATTAGGATTCTCTTTTCAAGCTGTTCCTTCAAACACTAGTGCTTAGGAAATCTATTGGAGGCAGAAGCAGTCAAGGGTAGCCTAGGGTTAGGGTTAGGCTTAGGGTTAGGCTTAGGGTACGGCTTAGGGTACGGGTTCGGGGAGGGGTTCGGGTACGGCGTAGGGTATGGGTTAGGGTTAGGTTTAGGGTTAGTGTTAGGGTTAGGGCTCGGTTCAGGGTACGGGTTAGGATTAGGGTACGTGTTAGATTTAGGGTAGGGGTTAGGGTTAGGGTACGCGTTAGGGTTAGGGTAGTTATTAAACCTCTCCCACTCTCTAGATACCCTTAGCACGTAAAGGAATATTATTTGGGGGTCCAGCCATGGAGAAGAGTTTAGACACTAGGATAAGAAAAGGAACACACCCATTATAAAGAAATCACATTATGATTCTCTTTTTAAGCTGTTCCTTAAAACACTAGTGCTTAGGAAATCTATTGGAGGCAGAAGCAGTCAAGGGTAGCCTAGGGTTAGGGTTAGGCTTAGGGTTAGGGTTAGGGTACGGCTTAGGGTACGGGTTCGGGGAGGGGTTCGGGTACGGCGTAGGGTATGGGTTAGGGTTAGGGTTAGGGTTAGTGTTAGGGTTAGGGATCGGTTTAGGGTACGGGTTAGGATTAGGGTACGTGTTAGGGTTAGGGTAGGGGTTAGGGTTAGGGTACGCGTTAGGGTTAGGATAGTTATTGAACCTATCCCACTCTCTAGATACACCTTAGCACGTAAAGGAATATTATTTGCGGGTCCAGCCATGGAGAAGAGTTTAGACACTAGGATAAGATAAGGAACACACCCATTATAAAGAAATCACATTAGGATTCTCTTTTTAAGCTGTTCCTTCAAACACTAGTGCTTAGGAAATCTGTTGGAGGCAGAAGCAGTCAAGGGTAGCCTAGGGTTAGGGTTAGGCTTAGGGTTAGGGTTAGGGTACGGCTTAGGGTAGGGGTTCGGGGAGGGGTTCGGGTACGGCTTAGGGTATGGGTTAGGGTTAGGGTTAGGGTTCGTGTTAGGGTTACGGCTCGGTTTAGGGTACGGGTTAGGATTAGGGTACGTGTTATGGTAAGGGTAGGGGTTAGGGATAGGGTACGCATTAGGGTTAGGGTAGTTAGTAAACCTATCCCACTCTCTAGATACCCCTTAGCAGGTAAAGGAATATTATTTGGGGGTCCAGCCATGGAGAAGAGTTTAGACACTAGGATAAGATAAGGAACACACCCATTATAAAGAAATCACATTAGGATTCTCTTTTTAAGCTGTTCCTTCAAACACTAGTGCTTAGGAAATCTATTGGAGGCAGAAGCAGTCAAGGGTAGCCTAGGGTTAGGGTTAGGGTTAGGGTTAGGCTTAGGGTACGGCTTAGGGTACGGGTTCGGGGAGGGGTTCGAGTACGGTGTAGGGTATGGGTTAGGGTTAGGGTTAGGGTTAGTGTTAGGGTTAGGGCTCAGTTTAGGGTACGGGTTAGGATTAGGGTAGGGGTTAGGGTTAGGGTACGCGTTAGGGTTAGGGTAGTTATTAAACCTATCCCACTCTCTAGATACCCCTTAGCACGTAAAGGAATATTATTTGGGGGTCTAGCCATGGAGAAGAGTTTAGACACTAGGATAAGATAAGGAACACACCCATTATAAAGAAATCACATTAGGATTCTGTTTTTAAGACGTTCCTTAAAACACTAGTGCTTAGGAAATCTATTGGAGGCAGAAGCAGTCAAGGGTAGCCTAGGGTTAGGGTTAGGCTTAGGGTTAGGCTTAGGGAACGGCTTAGGGTACGCGTTCGGGGAGGGGTTCGGGTACGGCGTAGGGTATGGGTTAGGGTTAGGGTTAGGGTTAGTTTTAGGGTTAGGGCTCGGTTCAGGGTACGGGTTAGGATTAGGGTACGTGTTAGGGTTAGGGTAGGGGTTAGGGTTAGGGTACGCGTTAGGTTTAGGGTAGTTATTAAACCTATCCCACTCTCTAGATACCCCTTAGCACGTAAGGGAATATTATTTGCGGGTCCAGCCATGGAGAAGAGTTTAGACACTAGGATAAGATAAGGAACACACCCATTATAAAGAAATCACATTAGGATTCTCTTTTTAAGCTGTTCCTTCAAACACTAGTGCTTAGGAAATCTATTGGAGGCAGAAGCAGTCAAGGGTAGCCTAGGGTTAGGGTTAGGCTTAGGGTTAGGCTTAGGGTACGGCTTAGGGTACGGGTTCGGGGAGGGGTTCGGGTACGGCGTAGGGTATGGGTTAGGGTTAGGGTTAGGGTTAGTGTTAGGGTTAGGGCTCAGTTTAGGGTACGGGTTAGGATTAGGGTACGTGTTAGATTTAGGGTAGGTGTTAGGGTTAGGGTACGCATTAGGGGTAGGGTAGTTATTAAACCTATCCCACTCTCTAGATACCCCTTAGCACGTAAAGGAATATTATTTGGGGGTCCAGCCATGGAGAAGCGTTTAGACACTAGGATAAGATAAGGAACACACCCATTATAAAGAAATCACATTAGGATTCTCTTTTTAAGCTGTTTCTTAAAACACTAGTGCTTAGGAAATCTATTGGAGGCAGAAGCAGTCAAGGGTAGCCTAGGGTTAGGGTTAGGCTTAGGGTTAGGCTTAGGGTACGGCTTAGGGTACGGGTTCGGGGAGGGGTTCGGGAACGGCGTAGGGTATGGGTTAGGGTTAGGGTTAGGGTTAGTGTTAGGGTTAGGGCTCGGTTTAGGGTACGGGTTAGGATTAGGGTACGTGTTAGGGTTAGGGTAGGGGTTAGGGTTAGGGTACGCATTAGGGTTAGGGTAGTTAGTAAACCTATCCCACTCTCTAGATACCCCTTAGCACGTAAAGGAATGTTATTTGCGGGTCCAGCCATGGAGAAGAGTTTAGACACTAGGATAAGATAAGGAACACACCCATTATAAAGAAATCACATTAGGATTCTCTTTTTAAGCTGTTCCTTCAAACACTAGTGCTTAGGAAATCTATTGGAGGCAGAAGCAGTCAAGGGTAGCCTAGGGTTAGGGTTAGGCTTAGGGTTAGGCTTAGGGTACGGCTTAGGGTACGGGTTCGGGGAGGGGTTCGGGTACGGCGTAGGGTATGGGTTAGGGTTAGGGTTAGTGTTAGGGTTAGGGCTCGGTTTAGGGTACGGGTTAGGATTAGGGTACGTGTTAGATTTAGGGTAGGTGTTAGGGTTAGGGTACGCATTAGGGGTAGGGTAGTTATTAAACCTATCCCACTCTCTAGATACCCCTTAGCACGTAAAGGAATATTATTTGGGGGTCCAGCCATGGAGAAGAGTTAAGACACTAGGATAAGATAAGGAACACACCCATTATAAAGAAATCACATTAGGATTCTCTTTTTAAGCTGTTCCTTCAAACACTAGTGCTTAGGAAATATATTGGAGGCAGAAGCAGTCAAGGGTAGCCTAGGGTTAGGGTTAGGCTTAGGGTTAGGGTTAGGGTACGGCTTAGGGTAGGGGTTCGGGTACGGCGTAGGGTATGGGTTAGGGTTAGGGTTAGGATTCGTGTTAGGGTTAGGGCTCGGTTTAGGGTACGGGTTAGGATTAGGGTACGTGTTAGGGTTAGGGTAGGGGTTAGGGTTAGGGTACGCATTAGGGTTAGGGTAGTTAGTAAACCTATCCCACTCTCTAGATACCCCTTAGCACGTAAAGGAATATTATTTGGGGGTCCAGCCATGGAGAAGCGTTTAGACACTAGGATAAGATAAGGAACACAACCATTATAAAGAAATCACATTAGGATTCTCTTTTTAAGCTGTTCCTTCAAACACTAGTGCTTAGGAAATCTATTGGAGGGAGAAGCAGTCAAGGGTAGCCTAGGGTTAGGGTTAGGCTTAGGGTTAGGCTTAGGGTACGGCTTAGGGTACGGGTTCGGGCAGGGGTTCGGGTACGGCGTAGGGTATGGGTTAGGGTTAGGGTTAGGGTTAGTGTTAGGGTTAGGGCTCGGTTTAGGGTACGGGTTAGGATTAGGGTACGTGTTAGATTTAGGGTAGGTGTTAGGGTTAGGGTACGCATTAGGGGTAGGGTAGTTATTAAACCTATCCCACTCTCTAGATACCCCTTAGCACGTAAAGGAATATTATTTGGGGAGCCAGCCATGGAGAAGAGTTTAGACACTAGGATAAGATAAGGAACACACCCATTATAAAGAAATCACATTAGGATTCTCTTTTTAAGCTGTTTCTTAAAACACTAGTGCTTAGGAAATCTATTGGAGGCAGAAGCAGTCAAGGGTAGCCTAGGGTTAGGGTTAGGCTTAGGGTTAGGGTTAGGGTACGGCTTAGGGTACGGGTTCGGGGAGGGGTTCGGGTACGGCGTAGGGTATGGGTTAGGGTTAGAGTTACGGTTTGAGTTAGGGTTAGGGCTCGGTTTAGTGTACGGGTTAGGATTAGGGTACGTGTTAGGGTTAGGGTAGGGGTTAGGGTTAGGTTACGCGTTAGGGTTAGGGTAGTTATTAAACCTATCCCACTCTCTAGATACCCCTTAGCATGTAAAGGAATATT
Organism: Balaenoptera ricei; assembly: GCF_028023285.1. NCBI lineage: Eukaryota > Metazoa > Chordata > Mammalia > Artiodactyla > Balaenopteridae > Balaenoptera > Balaenoptera ricei. The sequence continues at coordinate 141,814 of NW_026777501.1, forward strand.
ATTTGGGGGTCCAGCCATGGAGAAGAGTTTAGACACTAGGATAAGATAAGGAACACACCCATTATAAAGAAATCACATTAGGATTCTCTTTTCAAGCTGTTCCTTCAAACACTAGTGCTTAGGAAATCTATTGGAGGCAGAAGCAGTCAAGGGTAGCCTAGGGTTAGGGTTAGGCTTAGGGTTAGGCTTAGGGTACGGCTTAGGGTACGGGTTCGGGGAGGGGTTCGGGTACGGCGTAGGGTATGGGTTAGGGTTAGGGTTAGGGTTCGTGTTAGGGTTAGGGCTCGGTTTAGGGTACGGGTTAGGATTAGGGTACGTGTTAGGGTTAGGGTAGGGGTTAGGGTTAGGGTACGCATTAGGGTTAGGGTAGTTAGTAAACCTATCCCACTCTCTAGATACCCCTTAGCACGTAAAGGAATATTATTTGCGGGTCCAGCCATGGAGAAGAGTTTAGACACTAGGATAAGATAAGGAACACACCCATTATAAAGAAATCACATTAGGATTCTCTTTTTAAGCTGTTCCTTAAAACACTAGTGCTTAGGAAATCTATTGGAGGCAGAAGCAGTCAAGGGTAGCCTAGGGTTAGGGTTAGGCTTAGGGTTAGGGTTAGGGTACGGCTTAGGGTACGGGTTCGGGGAGGGGTTCGGGTACGGCGTAGGGTATGGGTTAGGGTTAGGGTTAGGGTTTGAGTTAGGGTTAGGGCTCGGTTTAGTGTACGGGTTAGGATTAGGGTACGTTTTAGGGTTAGGGTAGGGGTTAGGGTTAGGGTATGCGTTAGGGTTAGGGTAGTTATTAAACCTATCCCACTCTCTAGATACCCCTTAGCATGTAAAGGAATATTATTTGGGGGTCCAGCCATGGAGAAGAGTTTAGACACTAGGATAAGATAAGGAACACACCCATTATAAAGAAATCACATTAGGATTCTCTTTTTAAGCTGTTCCTTCAAACACTAGTGCTTAGGAAATCTATTGGAGGCAGAAGCAGTCAAGGGTAGCCTAGGGTTAGGGTTAGGCTTAGGGTTAGGCTTAGGGTACGGCTTAGGGTACGGGTTCGGGGAGGGGTTCGGGTACGGCGTAGGGTATGGGTTAGGGTTAGGGTTAGGGTTAGTGTTAGGGTTAGGGCTCGGTTCAGGGTACGGGTTAGGATTAGGGTACGTGTTAGGGTTAGGGTAGGGGTTAGGGTTAGGGTACGCGTTAGGGTTAGGGTAGTTATTAAACCTATCCCACTCTCTAGATACCCCTTAGCACGTAAAGGAATATTATTTGGGGGTCCAGCCATGGAGAAGAGTTTAGACACTAGGATAAAATAAGGAACACATACATTATAAAGAAATCACATTAGGATTCTCTTTTTAAGCTGTTCCTTAAAACACTAGTGCTTAGGAAATCTATTGGAGGCAGAAGCAGTCAAGGGTAGCCTAGGGTTAGGGTTAGGCTTAGGGTTAGGGTTAGGGTACGGCTTAGGGTAGGGGTTCGGGGAGGGGTTCGGGTACGGCGTAGGGTATGGGTTAGGGTTAGGGTTAGGGTTCGTGTTAGGGTTAGGGCTCGGTTTAGGGTACGGGTTAGGATTAGGGTACGTGTTAGGGTTAGGGTAGGGGTTAGGGTTAGGGTACGCATTAGGGTTAGGGTAGTTAGTAAACCTATCCCACTCTCTAGATACCCCTTAGCACGTAAAGGAATATTATTTGCGGGTCCAGCCATGGAGAAGAGTTCAGACAGTAGGATAAGATAAGGAACACACCCATTATAAAGAAATCACATTAGGATTCTCTTTTTAAGCTGTTCCTTCAAACACTAGTGCTTAGGAAATCTATTGGAGGCAGAAGCAGTCAAGGGTAGCCTAGGGTTAGGGTTAGGCTTAGGGTTAGGGTTAGGGTACGGCTTAGGGTACGGGTTCGGGGAGGGGTTCGGGTACGGCGTAGGGTATGGGTTAGGGTTAGGGTTAGGGTTTGAGTTAGGGTTAGGGCTCGGTTTAGTGTACGGGTTAGGATTAGGGTACGTTTTAGGGTTAGGGTAGGGGTTAGGGTTAGGGTATGCGTTAGGGTTAGGGTAGTTATTAAACCTATCCCACTCTCTAGATACCCCTTAGCATGTAAAGGAATATTATTTGGGGGTCCAGCCATGGAGAAGAGTTTAGACACTAGGATAAGATAAGGAACACACCCATTATAAAGAAATCACATTAGGATTCTCTTTTTAAGCTGTTTCTTAAAACACTAGTGCTTAGGAAATCTATTGGAGGCAGAAGCAGTCAAGGGTAGCCTAGGGTTAGGGTTAGGCTTAGGGTTAGGGTTAGGGTACGGCTTAGGGTACGGGTTCGGGGAGGGGTTCGGGTACGGCGTAGGGTATGGGTTAGGGTTAGGGTTAGGGTTTGAGTTAGGGTTAGGGCTCGGTTTAGTGTACGGGTTAGGATTAGGGTACGTTATAGGGTTAGGGTAGGGGTTAGGGTTAGGGTACGCGTTAGGGTTAGGGTAGTTATTAAACCTATCCCACTCTCTAGATACCCCTTAGCATGTAAAGGAATATTATTTGGGGGTCCAGCCATGGAGAAGAGTTTAGACACTAGGATAAGATAAGGAACACACCCATTATAAAGAAATCACATTAGGATTCTCTTTTCAAGCTGTTCCTTCAAACACTAGTGCTTAGGAAATCTATTGGAGGCAGAAGCAGTCAAGGGTAGCCTAGGGTTAGGGTTAGGCTTAGGGTTAGGCTTAGGGTACGGCTTAGGGTACGGGTTCGGGGAGGGGTTCGGGTACGGCGTAGGGTATGGGTTAGGGTTAGGGTTAGGGTTCGTGTTAGGGTTACGGCTCGGTTTAGGGTACGGGTTAGGATTAGGGTACGTGTTAGGGTAAGGGTAGGGGTTAGGGATAGGGTACGCATTAGGGTTAGGGTAGTTAGTAAACCTATCCCACTCTCTAGATACCCCTTAGCAGGTAAAGGAATATTATTTGGGGGTCCAGCCATGGAGAAGAGTTTAGACACTAGGATAAGATAAGGAACACACCCATTATAAAGAAATCACATTAGGATTCTCTTTTTAAGCTGTTCCTTCAAACACTAGTGCTTAGGAAATCTATTGGAGGCAGAAGCAGTCAAGGGTAGCCTAGGGTTAGGGTTAGGGTTAGGGTTAGGCTTAGGGTACGGCTTAGGGTACGGGTTCGGGGAGGGGTTCGAGTACGGTGTAGGGTATGGGTTAGGGTTAGGGTTAGGGTTAGTGTTAGGGTTAGGGCTCAGTTTAGGGTACGGGTTAGGATTAGGGTACGTGTTAGGGTTAGGGTAGGGGTTAGGGTTAGGGTACGCGTTAGGGTTAGGGTAGTTATTAAACCTATCCCACTCTCTAGATACCCCTTAGCACGTAAAGGAATATTATTTGGGGGTCTAGCCATGGAGAAGAGTTTAGACACTAGGATAAGATAAGGAACACACCCATTATAAAGAAATCACATTAGGATTCTGTTTTTAAGCCGTTCCTTAAAACACTAGTGCTTAGGAAATCTATTGGAGGCAGAAGCAGTCAAGGGTAGCCTAGGGTTAGGGTTAGGCTTAGGGTTAGGCTTAGGGAACGGCTTAGGGTACGGGTTCGGGGAGGGGTTCGGGTACGGCGTAGGGTATGTGTTAGGGTTAGGGTTAGGGTTAGTGTTAGGGTTAGGGCTCGGTTCAGGGTACGGGTTAGGATTAGGGTACGTGTTAGGGTTAGGGTAGGGGTTAGGGTTAGGGTACGCGTTAGGGTTAGGGTAGTTATTAAACCTATCCCACTCTCTAGATACCCCTTAGCACGTAAAGGAATATTATTTGCGGGTCCAGCCATGGAGAAGAGTTTAGACACTAGGATAAGATAAGGAACACACCCATTATAAAGAAATCACATTAGGATTCTCTTTTTAAGCTGTTCCTTCAAACACTAGTGCTTAGGAAATCTATTGGAGGCAGAAGCAGTCAAGGGTAGCCTAGGGTTAGGGTTAGGCTTAGGGTTAGGCTTAGGGTACGGCTTAGGGTACGGGTTCGGGGAGGGGTTCGGGTACGGCGTAGGGTATGGGTTAGGGTTAGGGTTAGGGTTAGTGTTAGGGTTAGGGCTCAGTTTAGGGTACGGGTTAGGATTAGGGTACGTGTTAGATTTAGGGTAGGTGTTAGGGTTAGGGTACGCATTAGGGGTAGGGTAGTTATTAAACCTATCCCACTCTCTAGATACCCCTTAGCACGTAAAGGAATATTATTTGGGGGTCCAGCCATGGAGAAGAGTTTAGACACTAGGATAAGATAAGGAACACACCCATTATAAAGAAATCACATTAGGATTCTCTTTTTAAGCTGTTCCTTCAAACACTAGTGCTTAGGAAATCTATTGGAGGCAGAAGCAGTCAAGGGTAGCCTAGGGTTAGTGTTAGGCTTAGGGTTAGGGTTAGGGTACGGCTTAGGGTAGGGGTTCGGGTACGGCGTAGGGTATGGGTTAGGGTTAGGGTTAGGGTTAGTGTTAGGGTTAGGGCTCGGTTTAGGGTACGGGTTAGGATTAGGGTACGTGTTAGGGTTAGGGTAGGGGTTAGGGTTAGGGTACGCATTAGGGTTAGGGTAGTTAGTAAACCTATCCCACTCTCTAGATACCCCTTAGCACGTAAAGGAATATTATTTGGGGGTCCAGCCATGGAGAAGCGTTTAGACACTAGGATAAGATAAGGAACACACCCATTATAAAGAAATCACATTAGGATTCTCTTTTTAAGCTGTTTCTTAAAACACTAGTGCTTAGGAAATCTATTGGAGGCAGAAGCAGTCAAGGGTAGCCTAGGGTTAGGGTTAGGCTTAGGGTTAGGCTTAGGGTACGGCTTAGGGTACGGGTTCGGGGAGGGGTTCGGGTACGGCGTAGGGTATGGGTTAGGGTTAGGGTTAGGGTTAGTGTTAGGGTTAGGGCTCGGTTCAGGGTACGGGTTAGGATTAGGGTACGTGTTAGGGTTAGGGTAGGGGTTAGGGTTAGGGTACGCATTAGGGTTAGGGTAGTTAGTAAACCTATCCCACTCTCTAGATACCCCTTAGCACGTAAAGGAATATTATTTGCGGGTCCAGCCATGGAGAAGAGTTTAGACACTAGGATAAGATAAGGAACACACCCATTATAAAGAAATCACATTAGGATTCTCTTTTTAAGCTGTTCCTTCAAACACTAGTGCTTAGGAAATCTATTGGAGGCAGAAGCAGTCAAGGGTAGCCTAGGGTTAGGGTTAGGCTTAGGGTTAGGCTTAGGGTACGGCTTAGGGTACGGGTTCGGGGAGGGGTTCGGGTACGGCGTAGGGTATGGGTTAGGGTTAGGGTTAGGGTTAGTGTTAGGGTTAGGGCTCGGTTTAGGGTACGGGTTAGGATTAGGGTACGTGTTAGATTTAGGGTAGGTGTTAGGGTTAGGGTACGCATTAGGGGTAGGATAGTTATTAAACCTATCCCACTCTCTAGATACCCCTTAGCACGTAAAGGAATATTATTTGGGGGTCCAGCCATGGAGAAGAGTTTAGACACTAGGATAAGATAAGGAACACACCCATTATAAAGAAATCACATTAGGATTCTCTTTTTAAGCTGTTCCTTCAAACACTAGTGCTTAGGAAATCTATTGGAGGCAGAAGCAGTCAAGGGTAGCCTAGGGTTAGGGTTAGGCTTAGGGTTAGGGTTAGGGTACGGCTTAGGGTAGGGGTTCGGGTACGGCGTAGGGTATGGGTTAGGGTTAGGGTTAGGGTTCGTGTTAGGGTTAGGGCTCGGTTTAGGGTACGGGTTAGGATTAGGGTACGTGTTAGGGTTAGGGTAGGGGTTAGGGTTAGGGTACGCATTAGGGTTAGGGTAGTTAGTAAACCTATCCCACTCTCTAGATACCCCTTAGCACGTAAAGGAATATTATTTGCGGGTCCAGCCATGGAGAAGAGTTTAGACACTAGGATAAGATAAGGAACACACCCATTATAAAGAAATCACATTAGGATTCTCTTTTTAAGCTGTTCCTTCAAACACTAGTGCTTAGGAAATCTATTGGAGGCAGAAGCAGTCAAGGGTAGCCTAGGGTTAGGGTTAGGCTTAGGGTTAGGCTTAGGGTACGGCTTAGGGTACGGGTTCGGGGAGGGGTTCGGGTACGGCGTAGGGTATGGGTTAGGGTTAGGGTTAGGGTTAGTGTTAGGGTTAGGGCTCGGTTTAGGGTACGGGTTAGGATTAGGGTACGTGTTAGATTTAGGGTAGGTGTTAGGGTTAGGGTACGCATTAGGGGTAGGGTAGTTATTAAACCTATCCCACTCTCTAGATACCCCTTAGCACGTAAAGGAATATTATTTGGGGAGCCAGCCATGGAGAAGAGTTTAGACACTAGGATAAGATAAGGAACACACCCATTATAAAGAAATCACATTAGGATTCTCTTTTTAAGCTGTTCCTTCAAACACTAGTGCTTAGGAAATCTATTGGAGGCAGAAGCAGTCAAGGGTAGCCTAGGGTTAGGGTTAGGCTTAGGGTTAGGGTTAGGGTACGGCTTAGGGTAGGGGTTCGGATACGGCGTAGGGCATGGGTTAGGGTTAGGGTTAGGGTTCGTGTTAGGGTTAGGGCTCGGTTTAGGGTACGGGTTAGGATTAGGGTACGTGTTAGGGTTAGGGTAGGGGTTAGGGTTAGGGTACGCATTAGGGTTAGGGTAGTTAGTAAACCTATCCCACTCTCTAGATACCCCTTAGCACGTAAAGGAATATTATTTGGGGGTCCAGCCATGGAGAAGAGTTTAGACACTAGGATAAGATAAGGAACACACCCATTATAAAGAAATCACATTAGGATTCTCTTTTTAAGCTGTTTCTTAAAACACTAGTGCTTAGGAAATCTATTGGAGGCAGAAGCAGTCAAGGGTAGCCTAGGGTTAGGGTTAGGCTTAGGGTTAGGGTTAGGGTACGGCTTAGGGTACGGGTTCGGGGAGGGGTTCGGGTACGGCGTAGGGTATGGGTTAGGGTTAGGGTTAGGGTTAGTGTTAGGGTTAGGGATCGGTTTAGGGTACGGGTTAGGATTAGGGTACGTGTTAGGGTTAGGGTAGGGGTTAGGGTTAGGGTACGCGTTAGGGTTAGGATAGTTATTGAACCTATCCCACTCTCTAGATACACCTTAGCACGTAAAGGAATATTATTTGCGGGTCCAGCCATGGAGAAGAGTTTAGACACTAGGATAAGATAAGGAACACACCCATTATAAAGAAATCACATTAGGATTCTCTTTTTAAGCTGTTCCTTCAAACACTAGTGCTTAGGAAATCTGTTGGAGGCAGAAGCAGTCAAGGGTAGCCTAGGGTTAGGGTTAGGCTTAGGGTTAGGGTTAGGGTACGGCTTAGGGTAGGGGTTCGGGGAGGGGTTCGGGTACGGCTTAGGGTATGGGTTAGGGTTAGGGTTAGGGTTCGTGTTAGGGTTACGGCTCGGTTTAGGGTACGGGTTAGGATTAGGGTACGTGTTATGGTAAGGGTAGGGGTTAGGGATAGGGTACGCATTAGGGTTAGGGTAGTTAGTAAACCTATCCCACTCTCTAGATACCCCTTAGCAGGTAAAGGAATATTATTTGGGGGTCCAGCCATGGAGAAGAGTTTAGACACTAGGATAAGATAAGGAACACACCCATTATAAAGAAATCACATTAGGATTCTCTTTTTAAGCTGTTCCTTCAAACACTAGTGCTTAGGAAATCTATTGGAGGCAGAAGCAGTCAAGGGTAGCCTAGGGTTAGGGTTAGGGTTAGGGTTAGGCTTAGGGTACGGCTTAGGGTACGGGTTCGGGGAGGGGTTCGAGTACGGTGTAGGGTATGGGTTAGGGTTAGGGTTAGGGTTAGTGTTAGGGTTAGGGCTCAGTTTAGGGTACAGGTTAGGATTAGGGTACGTGTTAGGGTTAGGGTAGGGGTTAGGGTTAGGGTACGCGTTAGGGTTAGGGTAGTTATTAAACCTATCCCACTCTCTAGATACCCCTTAGCACGTAAAGGAATATTATTTGGAGGTCTAGCCATGGAGAAGAGTTTAGACACTAGGATAAGATAAGGAACACACCCATTATAAAGAAATCACATTAGGATTCTGTTTTTAAGACGTTCCTTAAAACACTAGTGCTTAGGAAATCTATTGGAGGCAGAAGCAGTCAAGGGTAGCCTAGGGTTAGGGTTAGGCTTAGGGTTAGGCTTAGGGAACGGCTTAGGGTACGCGTTCGGGGAGGGGTTCGGGTACGGCGTAGGGTATGGGTTAGGGTTAGGGTTAGGGTTAGTTTTAGGGTTAGGGCTCGGTTCAGGGTACGGGTTAGGATTAGGGTACGTGTTAGGGTTAGGGTAGGGGTTAGGGTTAGGGTACGCGTTAGGGTTAGGGTAGTTATTAAACCTATCCCACTCTCTAGATACCCCTTAGCACGTAAGGGAATATTATTTGCGGGTCCAGCCATGGAGAAGAGTTTAGACACTAGGATAAGATAAGGAACACACCCATTATAAAGAAATCACATTAGGATTCTCTTTTTAAGCTGTTCCTTCAAACACTAGTGCTTAGGAAATCTATTGGAGGCAGAAGCAGTCAAGGGTAGCCTAGGGTTAGGGTTAGGCTTAGGGTTAGGCTTAGGGTACGGCTTAGGGTACGGGTTCGGGGAGGGGTTCGGGTACGGCGTAGGGTATGGGTTAGGGTTAGGGTTAGGGTTAGTGTTAGGGTTAGGGCTCAGTTTAGGGTACGGGTTAGGATTAGGGTACGTGTTAGATTTAGGGTAGGTGTTAGGGTTAGGGTACGCATTAGGGGTAGGGTAGTTATTAAACCTATCCCACTCTCTAGATACCCCTTAGCACGTAAAGGAATATTATTTGGGGGTCCAGCCATGGAGAAGAGTTTAGACACTAGGATAAGATAAGGAACACACCCATTATAAAGAAATCACATTAGGATTCTCTTTTTAAGCTGTTCCTTCAAACACTAGTGCTTAGGAAATCTATTGGAGGCAGAAGCAGTCAAGGGTAGCCTAGGGTTAGGGTTAGGCTTAGGGTTAGGGTTAGGGTACGGCTTAGGGTAGGGGTTCGGGTACGGCGTAGGGTATGGGTTAGGGTTAGGGTTAGGGTTAGTGTTAGGGTTAGGGCTCGGTTTAGGGTACGGGTTAGGATTAGGGTACGTGTTAGGGTTAGGGTAGGGGTTAGGGTTAGGGTACGCATTAGGGTTAGGGTAGTTAGTAAACCTATCCCACTCTCTAGATACCCCTTAGCACGTAAAGGAATATTATTTGGGGGTCCAGCCGTGGAGAAGCGTTTAGACACTAGGATAAGATAAGGAACACACCCATTATAAAGAAATCACATTAGGATTCTCTTTTTAAGCTGTTTCTTAAAACACTAGTGCTTAGGAAATCTATTGGAGGCAGAAGCAGTCAAGGGTAGCCTAGGGTTAGGGTTAGGCTTAGGGTTAGGCTTAGGGTACGGCTTAGGGTACGGGTTCGGGGAGGGGTTCGGGAACGGCGTAGGGTATGGGTTAGGGTTAGGGTTAGGGTTAGTGTTAGGGTTAGGGCTCGGTTTAGGGTACGGGTTAGGATTAGGGTACGTGTTAGGGTTAGGGTAGGGGTTAGGGTTAGGGTACGCATTAGGGTTAGGGTAGTTAGTAAACCTATCCCACTCTCTAGATACCCCTTAGCACGTAAAGGAATATTATTTGCGGGTCCAGCCATGGAGAAGAGTTTAGACACTAGGATAAGATAAGGAACACACCCATTATAAAGAAATCACATTAGGATTCTCTTTTTAAGCTGTTCCTTCAAACACTAGTGCTTAGGAAATCTATTGGAGGCAGAAGCAGTCAAGGGTAGCCTAGGGTTAGGGTTAGGCTTAGGGTTAGGCTTAGGGTACGGCTTAGGGTACGGGTTCGGGGAGGGGTTCGGGTACGGCGTAGGGTATGGGTTAGGGTTAGGGTTAGTGTTAGGGTTAGGGCTCGGTTTAGGGTACGGGTTAGGATTAGGGTACGTGTTAGATTTAGGGTAGGTGTTAGGGTTAGGGTACGCATTAGGGGTAGGGTAGTTATTAAACCTATCCCACTCTCTAGATACCCCTTAGCACGTAAAGGAATATTATTTGGGGGTCCAGCCATGGAGAAGAGTTAAGACACTAGGATAAGATAAGGAACACACCCATTATAAAGAAATCACATTAGGATTCTCTTTTTAAGCTGTTCCTTCAAACACTAGTGCTTAGGAAATATATTGGAGGCAGAAGCAGTCAAGGGTAGCCTAGGGTTAGGGTTAGGCTTAGGGTTAGGGTTAGGGTACGGCTTAGGGTAGGGGTTCAGGTACGGCGTAGGGTATGGGTTAGGGTTAGGGTTAGGATTCGTGTTAGGGTTAGGGCTCGGTTTAGGGTACGGGTTAGGATTAGGGTACGTGTTAGGGTTAGGGTAGGGGTTAGGGTTAGGGTACGCATTAGGGTTAGGGTAGTTAGTAAACCTATCCCACTCTCTAGATACCCCTTAGCACGTAAAGGAATATTATTTGGGGGTCCAGCCATGGAGAAGCGTTTAGACACTAGGATAAGATAAGGAACACAACCATTATAAAGAAATCACATTAGGATTCTCTTTTTAAGCTGTTCCTTCAAACACTAGTGCTTAGGAAATCTATTGGAGGGAGAAGCAGTCAAGGGTAGCCTAGGGTTAGGGTTAGGCTTAGGGTTAGGCTTAGGGTACGGCTTAGGGTACGGGTTCGGGCAGGGGTTCGGGTACGGCGTAGGGTATGGGTTAGGGTTAGGGTTAGGGTTAGTGTTAGGGTTAGGGCTCGGTTTAGGGTACGGGTTAGGATTAGGGTACGTGTTAGATTTAGGGTAGGTGTTAGGGTTAGGGTACGCATTAGGGGTAGGGTAGTTATTAAACCTATCCCACTCTCTAGATACCCCTTAGCACGTAAAGGAATATTATTTGGGGAGCCAGCCATGGAGAAGAGTTTAGACACTAGGATAAGATAAGGAACACACCCATTATAAAGAAATCACATTAGGATTCTCTTTTTAAGCTGTTTCTTAAAACACTAGTGCTTAGGAAATCTATTGGAGGCAGAAGCAGTCAAGGGTAGCCTAGGGTTAGGGTTAGGCTTAGGGTTAGGGTTAGGGTACGGCTTAGGGTACGGGTTCGGGGAGGGGTTCGGGTACGGCGTAGGGTATGGGTTAGGGTTAGAGTTACGGTTTGAGTTAGGGTTAGGGCTCGGTTTAGTGTACGGGTTAGGATTAGGGTACGTGTTAGGGTTAGGGTAGGGGTTAGGGTTAGGTTACGCGTTAGGGTTAGGGTAGTTATTAAACCTATCCCACTTTCTGGATACCCCTTAGCATGTAAAGGAATATTATTTGGGGGTCCAGCCATGGAGAAGAGTTTAGACACTAGGATAAGATAAGGAACACACCCATTATAAAGAAATCACATTAGGATTCTCTTTTCAAGCTGTTCCTTCAAACACTAGTGCTTAGGAAATCTATTGGAGGCAGAAGCAGTCAAGGGTAGCCTAGGGTTAGGGTTAGGCTTAGGGTTAGGCTTAGGGTACGGCTTAGGGTACGGGTTCGGGGAGGGGTTCGGGTACGGCGTAGGGTATGGGTTAGGGTTAGGGTTAGGGTTCGTGTTAGGGTTAGGGCTCGGTTTAGGGTACGGGTTAGGATTAGGGTACGTGTTAGGGTTAGGGTAGGGGTTAGGGTTAGGGTACGCATTAGGGTTAGGGTAGTTAGTAAACCTATCCCACTCTCTAGATACCCCTTAGCACGTAAAGGAATATTATTTGCGGGTCCAGCCATGGAGAAGAGTTTAGACACTAGGATAAGATAAGGAACACACCCATTATAAAGAAATCACATTAGGATTCTCTTTTTAAGCTGTTCCTTAAAACACTAGTGCTTAGGAAATCTATTGGAGGCAGAAGCAGTCAAGGGTAGCCTAGGGTTAGGGTTAGGCTTAGGGTTAGGGTTAGGGTACGGCTTAGGGTACGGGTTCGGGGAGGGGTTCGGGTACGGCGTAGGGTATGGGTTAGGGTTAGGGTTAGGGTTTGAGTTAGGGTTAGGGCTCGGTTTAGTGTACGGGTTAGGATTAGGGTACGTTTTAGGGTTAGGGTAGGGGTTAGGGTTAGGGTATGCGTTAGGGTTAGGGTAGTTATTAAACCTATCCCACTCTCTAGATACCCCTTAGCATGTAAAGGAATATTATTTGGGGGTCCAGCCATGGAGAAGAGTTTAGACACTAGGATAAGATAAGGAACACACCCATTATAAAGAAATCACATTAGGATTCTCTTTTTAAGCTGTTCCTTCAAACACTAGTGCTTAGGAAATCTATTGGAGGCAGAAGCAGTCAAGGGTAGCCTAGGGTTAGGGTTAGGCTTAGGGTTAGGCTTAGGGTACGGCTTAGGGTACGGGTTCGGGGAGGGGTTCGGGTACGGCGTAGGGTATGGGTTAGGGTTAGGGTTAGGGTTAGTGTTAGGGTTAGGGCTCGGTTCAGGGTATGGGTTAGGATTAGGGTACGTGTTAGGTTTAGGGTAGGGGTTAGGGTTAGGGTACGCATTAGGGTTAGGGTAGTTATTAAACCTATCCCACTCTCTAGATACCCCTTAGCACGTAAAGGAATATTATTTGGGGGTCCAGCCATGGAGAAGAGTTTAGACACTAGGATAAGATAAGGAACACACCCATTATAAAGAAATCACATTAGGATTCTCTTTTTAAGCTGTTTCTTAAAACACTAGTGCTTAGGAAATCTATTGGAGGCAGAAGCAGTCAAGGGTAGCCTAGGGTTAGGGTTACGCTTAGGGTTAGGCTTAGGGTACGGCTTAGGGTACGGGTTCGGGGAGGGGTTCGGGTACGGCGTAGGGTATGGGTTAGGGTTAGGGTTAGGGTTAGTGTTAGGGTTAGGGCTCGGTTCAGGGTACGGGTTAGGATTAGGGTACGTGTTAGGGTTAGGGTAGGGGTTAGGGTTAGGGTACGCGTTAGGGTTAGGGTAGTTATTAAACCTATCCCACTCTCTAGATACCCCTTAGCACGTAAAGGAATATTATTTGGGGGTCCAGCCATGGAGAAGAGTTTAGACACTAGGATAAAATAAGGAACACATACATTATAAAGAAATCACATTAGGATTCTCTTTTTAAGCTGTTCCTTAAAACACTAGTGCTTAGGAAATCTATTGGAGGCAGAAGCAGTCAAGGGTAGCCTAGGGTTAGGGTTAGGCTTAGGGTTAGGGTTAGGGTACGGCTTAGGGTAGGGGTTCGGGGAGGGGTTCGGGTACGGCGTAGGGTATGGGTTAGGGTTAGGGTTAGGGTTCGTGTTAGGGTTAGGGCTCGGTTTAGGGTACGGGTTAGGATTAGGGTACGTGTTAGGGTTAGGGTAGGGGTTAGGGTTAGGGTACGCATTAGGGTTAGGGTAGTTAGTAAACCTATCCCACTCTCTAGATACCCCTTAGCACGTAAAGGAATATTATTTGCGGGTCCAGCCATGGAGAAGAGTTTAGACAGTAGGATAAGATAAGGAACACACCCATTATAAAGAAATCACATTAGGATTCTCTTTTTAAGCTGTTCCTTCAAACACTAGTGCTTAGGAAATCTATTGGAGGCAGAAGCAGTCAAGGGTAGCCTAGGGTTAGGGTTAGGCTTAGGGTTAGGGTTAGGGTACGGCTTAGGGTACGGGTTCGGGGAGGGGTTCGGGTACGGCGTAGGGTATGGGTTAGGGTTAGGGTTAGGGTTTGAGTTAGGGTTAGGGCTCGGTTTAGTGTACGGGTTAGGATTAGGGTACGTTTTAGGGTTAGGGTAGGGGTTAGGGTTAGGGTATGCGTTAGGGTTAGGGTAGTTATTAAACCTATCCCACTCTCTAGATACCCCTTAGCATGTAAAGGAATATTATTTGGGGGTCCAGCCATGGAGAAGAGTTTAGACACTAGGATAAGATAAGGAACACACCCATTATAAAGAAATCACATTAGGATTCTCTTTTTAAGCTGTTTCTTAAAACACTAGTGCTTAGGAAATCTATTGGAGGCAGAAGCAGTCAAGGGTAGCCTAGGGTTAGGGTTAGGCTTAGGGTTAGGGTTAGGGTACGGCTTAGGGTACGGGTTCGGGGAGGGGTTCGGGTACGGCGTAGGGTATGGGTTAGGGTTAGGGTTAGGGTTTGAGTTAGGGTTAGGGCTCGGTTTAGTGTACGGGTTAGGATTAGGGTACGTTATAGGGTTAGGGTAGGGGTTAGGGTTAGGGTACACGTTAGGGTTAGGGTAGTTATTAAACCTATCCCACTCTCTAGATACCCCTTAGCATGTAAAGGAATATTATTTGGGGGTCCAGCCATGGAGAAGAGTTTAGACACTAGGATAAGATAAGGAACACACCCATTATAAAGAAATCACATTAGGATTCTCTTTTCAAGCTGTTCCTTCAAACACTAGTGCTTAGGAAATCTATTGGAGGCAGAAGCAGTCAAGGGTAGCCTAGGGTTAGTGTTAGGCTTAGGGTTAGGGTTAGGGTACGGCTTAGGGTAGGGGTTCGGGTACGGCGTAGGGTATGGGTTAGGGTTAGGGTTAGGGTTAGTGTTAGGGTTAGGGCTCGGTTTAGGGTACGGGTTAGGATTAGGGTACGTGTTAGGGTTAGGGTAGGGGTTAGGGTTAGGGTACGCATTAGGGTTAGGGTAGTTAGTAAACCTATCCCACTCTCTAGATACCCCTTAGCACGTAAAGGAATATTATTTGGGGGTCCAGCCATGGAGAAGCGTTTAGACACTAGGATAAGATAAGGAACACACCCATTATAAAGAAATCACATTAGGATTCTCTTTTTAAGCTGTTTCTTAAAACACTAGTGCTTAGGAAATCTATTGGAGGCAGAAGCAGTCAAGGGTAGCCTAGGGTTAGGGTTAGGCTTAGGGTTAGGCTTAGGGTACGGCTTAGGGTACGGGTTCGGGGAGGGGTTCGGGTACGGCGTAGGGTATGGGTTAGGGTTAGGGTTAGGGTTAGTGTTAGGGTTAGGGCTCGGTTCAGGGTACGGGTTAGGATTAGGGTACGTGTTAGGGTTAGGGTAGGGGTTAGGGTTAGGGTACGCATTAGGGTTAGGGTAGTTAGTAAACCTATCCCACTCTCTAGATACCCCTTAGCACGTAAAGGAATATTATTTGCGGGTCCAGCCATGGAGAAGAGTTTAGACACTAGGATAAGATAAGGAACACACCCATTATAAAGAAATCACATTAGGATTCTCTTTTTAAGCTGTTCCTTCAAACACTAGTGCTTAGGAAATCTATTGGAGGCAGAAGCAGTCAAGGGTAGCCTAGGGTTAGGGTTAGGCTTAGGGTTAGGCTTAGGGTACGGCTTAGGGTACGGGTTCGGGGAGGGGTTCGGGTACGGCGTAGGGTATGGGTTAGGGTTAGGGTTAGGGTTAGTGTTAGGGTTAGGGCTCGGTTTAGGGTACGGGTTAGGGCTCGGTTTAGGTTACGGGTTAGGATTAGGGTACGTGTTAGATTTAGGGTAGGTGTTAGGGTTAGGGTACGCATTAGGGGTAGGGTAGTTATTAAACCTATCCCACTCTCTAGATACCCCTTAGCACGTAAAGGAATATTATTTGGGGGTCCAGCCATGGAGAAGAGTTTAGACACTAGGATAAGATAAGGAACACACCCATTATAAAGAAATCACATTAGGATTCTCTTTTTAAGCTGTTCCTTCAAACACTAGTGCTTAGGAAATCTATTGGAGGCAGAAGCAGTCAAGGGTAGCCTAGGGTTAGGGTTAGGCTTAGGGTTAGGGTTAGGGTACGGCTTAGGGTAGGGGTTCGGGTACGGCGTAGGGTATGGGTTAGGGTTAGGGTTAGGGTTCGTGTTAGGGTTAGGGCTCGGTTTAGGGTACGGGTTAGGATTAGGGTACGTGTTAGGGTTAGGGTAGGGGTTAGGGTTAGGGTACGCATTAGGGTTAGGGTAGTTAGTAAACCTATCCCACTCTCTAGATACCCCTTAGCACGTAAAGGAATATTATTTGCGGGTCCAGCCATGGAGAAGAGTTTAGACACTAGGATAAGATAAGGAACACACCCATTATAAAGAAATCACATTAGGATTCTCTTTTTAAGCTGTTCCTTCAAACACTAGTGCTTAGGAAATCTATTGGAGGCAGAAGCAGTCAAGGGTAGCCTAGGGTTAGGGTTAGGCTTAGGGTTAGGCTTAGGGTACGGCTTAGGGTACGGGTTCGGGGAGGGGTTCGGGTACGGCGTAGGGTATGGGTTAGGGTTAGGGTTAGGGTTAGTGTTAGGGTTAGGGCTCGGTTTAGGGTACGGGTTAGGATTAGGGTACGTGTTAGATTTAGGGTAGGTGTTAGGGTTAGGGTACGCATTAGGGGTAGGGTAGTTATTAAACCTATCCCACTCTCTAGATACCCCTTAGCACGTAAAGGAATATTATTTGGGGAGCCAGCCATGGAGAAGAGTTTAGACACTAGGATAAGATAAGGAACACACCCATTATAAAGAAATCACATTAGGATTCTCTTTTTAAGCTGTTCCTTCAAACACTAGTGCTTAGGAAATCTATTGGAGGCAGAAGCAGTCAAGGGTAGCCTAGGGTTAGGGTTAGGCTTAGGGTTAGGGTTAGGGTACGGCTTAGGGTAGGGGTTCGGATACGGCGTAGGGCATGGGTTAGGGTTAGGGTTAGGGTTCGTGTTAGGGTTAGGGCTCGGTTTAGGGTACGGGTTAGGATTAGGGTACGTGTTAGGGTTAGGGTAGGGGTTAGGGTTAGGGTACGCATTAGGGTTAGGGTAGTTAGTAAACCTATCCCACTCTCTAGATACCCCTTAGCACGTAAAGGAATATTATTTGGGGGTCCAGCCATGGAGAAGAGTTTAGACACTAGGATAAGATAAGGAACACACCCATTATAAAGAAATCACATTAGGATTCTCTTTTTAAGCTGTTTCTTAAAACACTAGTGCTTAGGAAATCTATTGGAGGCAGAAGCAGTCAAGGGTAGCCTAGGGTTAGGGTTAGGCTTAGGGTTAGGGTTAGGGTACGGCTTAGGGTACGGGTTCGGGGAGGGGTTCGGGTACGGCGTAGGGTATGGGTTAGGGTTAGGGTTAGGGTTAGTGTTAGGGTTAGGGATCGGTTTAGGGTACGGGTTAGGATTAGGGTACGTGTTAGGGTTAGGGTAGGGGTTAGGGTTAGGGTACGCGTTAGGGTTAGGATAGTTATTGAACCTATCCCACTCTCTAGATACACCTTAGCACGTAAAGGAATATTA
This sequence comes from Balaenoptera ricei, assembly GCF_028023285.1. Taxonomy (NCBI): domain Eukaryota; kingdom Metazoa; phylum Chordata; class Mammalia; order Artiodactyla; family Balaenopteridae; genus Balaenoptera; species Balaenoptera ricei. Next base: position 159,039 of record NW_026777501.1, read on the forward strand.
TTTGCGGGTCCAGCCATGGAGAAGAGTTTAGACACTAGGATAAGATAAGGAACACACCCATTATAAAGAAATCACATTAGGATTCTCTTTTTAAGCTGTTCCTTCAAACACTAGTGCTTAGGAAATCTGTTGGAGGCAGAAGCAGTCAAGGGTAGCCTAGGGTTAGGGTTAGGCTTAGGGTTAGGGTTAGGGTACGGCTTAGGGTAGGGGTTCGGGGAGGGGTTCGGGTACGGCTTAGGGTATGGGTTAGGGTTAGGGTTAGGGTTCGTGTTAGGGTTACGGCTCGGTTTAGGGTACGGGTTAGGATTAGGGTACGTGTTATGGTAAGGGTAGGGGTTAGGGATAGGGTACGCATTAGGGTTAGGGTAGTTAGTAAACCTATCCCACTCTCTAGATACCCCTTAGCAGGTAAAGGAATATTATTTGGGGGTCCAGCCATGGAGAAGAGTTTAGACACTAGGATAAGATAAGGAACACACCCATTATAAAGAAATCACATTAGGATTCTCTTTTTAAGCTGTTCCTTCAAACACTAGTGCTTAGGAAATCTATTGGAGGCAGAAGCAGTCAAGGGTAGCCTAGGGTTAGGGTTAGGGTTAGGGTTAGGCTTAGGGTACGGCTTAGGGTACGGGTTCGGGGAGGGGTTCGAGTACGGTGTAGGGTATGGGTTAGGGTTAGGGTTAGGGTTAGTGTTAGGGTTAGGGCTCAGTTTAGGGTACAGGTTAGGATTAGGGTACGTGTTAGGGTTAGGGTAGGGGTTAGGGTTAGGGTACGCGTTAGGGTTAGGGTAGTTATTAAACCTATCCCACTCTCTAGATACCCCTTAGCACGTAAAGGAATATTATTTGGAGGTCTAGCCATGGAGAAGAGTTTAGACACTAGGATAAGATAAGGAACACACCCATTATAAAGAAATCACATTAGGATTCTGTTTTTAAGACGTTCCTTAAAACACTAGTGCTTAGGAAATCTATTGGAGGCAGAAGCAGTCAAGGGTAGCCTAGGGTTAGGGTTAGGCTTAGGGTTAGGCTTAGGGAACGGCTTAGGGTACGCGTTCGGGGAGGGGTTCGGGTACGGCGTAGGGTATGGGTTAGGGTTAGGGTTAGGGTTAGTTTTAGGGTTAGGGCTCGGTTCAGGGTACGGGTTAGGATTAGGGTACGTGTTAGGGTTAGGGTAGGGGTTAGGGTTAGGGTACGCGTTAGGGTTAGGGTAGTTATTAAACCTATCCCACTCTCTAGATACCCCTTAGCACGTAAGGGAATATTATTTGCGGGTCCAGCCATGGAGAAGAGTTTAGACACTAGGATAAGATAAGGAACACACCCATTATAAAGAAATCACATTAGGATTCTCTTTTTAAGCTGTTCCTTCAAACACTAGTGCTTAGGAAATCTATTGGAGGCAGAAGCAGTCAAGGGTAGCCTAGGGTTAGGGTTAGGCTTAGGGTTAGGCTTAGGGTACGGCTTAGGGTACGGGTTCGGGGAGGGGTTCGGGTACGGCGTAGGGTATGGGTTAGGGTTAGGGTTAGGGTTAGTGTTAGGGTTAGGGCTCAGTTTAGGGTACGGGTTAGGATTAGGGTACGTGTTAGATTTAGGGTAGGTGTTAGGGTTAGGGTACGCATTAGGGGTAGGGTAGTTATTAAACCTATCCCACTCTCTAGATACCCCTTAGCACGTAAAGGAATATTATTTGGGGGTCCAGCCATGGAGAAGAGTTTAGACACTAGGATAAGATAAGGAACACACCCATTATAAAGAAATCACATTAGGATTCTCTTTTTAAGCTGTTCCTTCAAACACTAGTGCTTAGGAAATCTATTGGAGGCAGAAGCAGTCAAGGGTAGCCTAGGGTTAGGGTTAGGCTTAGGGTTAGGGTTAGGGTACGGCTTAGGGTAGGGGTTCGGGTACGGCGTAGGGTATGGGTTAGGGTTAGGGTTAGGGTTAGTGTTAGGGTTAGGGCTCGGTTTAGGGTACGGGTTAGGATTAGGGTACGTGTTAGGGTTAGGGTAGGGGTTAGGGTTAGGGTACGCATTAGGGTTAGGGTAGTTAGTAAACCTATCCCACTCTCTAGATACCCCTTAGCACGTAAAGGAATATTATTTGGGGGTCCAGCCGTGGAGAAGCGTTTAGACACTAGGATAAGATAAGGAACACACCCATTATAAAGAAATCACATTAGGATTCTCTTTTTAAGCTGTTTCTTAAAACACTAGTGCTTAGGAAATCTATTGGAGGCAGAAGCAGTCAAGGGTAGCCTAGGGTTAGGGTTAGGCTTAGGGTTAGGCTTAGGGTACGGCTTAGGGTACGGGTTCGGGGAGGGGTTCGGGAACGGCGTAGGGTATGGGTTAGGGTTAGGGTTAGGGTTAGTGTTAGGGTTAGGGCTCGGTTTAGGGTACGGGTTAGGATTAGGGTACGTGTTAGGGTTAGGGTAGGGGTTAGGGTTAGGGTACGCATTAGGGTTAGGGTAGTTAGTAAACCTATCCCACTCTCTAGATACCCCTTAGCACGTAAAGGAATATTATTTGCGGGTCCAGCCATGGAGAAGAGTTTAGACACTAGGATAAGATAAGGAACACACCCATTATAAAGAAATCACATTAGGATTCTCTTTTTAAGCTGTTCCTTCAAACACTAGTGCTTAGGAAATCTATTGGAGGCAGAAGCAGTCAAGGGTAGCCTAGGGTTAGGGTTAGGCTTAGGGTTAGGCTTAGGGTACGGCTTAGGGTACGGGTTCGGGGAGGGGTTCGGGTACGGCGTAGGGTATGGGTTAGGGTTAGGGTTAGTGTTAGGGTTAGGGCTCGGTTTAGGGTACGGGTTAGGATTAGGGTACGTGTTAGATTTAGGGTAGGTGTTAGGGTTAGGGTACGCATTAGGGGTAGGGTAGTTATTAAACCTATCCCACTCTCTAGATACCCCTTAGCACGTAAAGGAATATTATTTGGGGGTCCAGCCATGGAGAAGAGTTAAGACACTAGGATAAGATAAGGAACACACCCATTATAAAGAAATCACATTAGGATTCTCTTTTTAAGCTGTTCCTTCAAACACTAGTGCTTAGGAAATATATTGGAGGCAGAAGCAGTCAAGGGTAGCCTAGGGTTAGGGTTAGGCTTAGGGTTAGGGTTAGGGTACGGCTTAGGGTAGGGGTTCAGGTACGGCGTAGGGTATGGGTTAGGGTTAGGGTTAGGATTCGTGTTAGGGTTAGGGCTCGGTTTAGGGTACGGGTTAGGATTAGGGTACGTGTTAGGGTTAGGGTAGGGGTTAGGGTTAGGGTACGCATTAGGGTTAGGGTAGTTAGTAAACCTATCCCACTCTCTAGATACCCCTTAGCACGTAAAGGAATATTATTTGGGGGTCCAGCCATGGAGAAGCGTTTAGACACTAGGATAAGATAAGGAACACAACCATTATAAAGAAATCACATTAGGATTCTCTTTTTAAGCTGTTCCTTCAAACACTAGTGCTTAGGAAATCTATTGGAGGGAGAAGCAGTCAAGGGTAGCCTAGGGTTAGGGTTAGGCTTAGGGTTAGGCTTAGGGTACGGCTTAGGGTACGGGTTCGGGCAGGGGTTCGGGTACGGCGTAGGGTATGGGTTAGGGTTAGGGTTAGGGTTAGTGTTAGGGTTAGGGCTCGGTTTAGGGTACGGGTTAGGATTAGGGTACGTGTTAGATTTAGGGTAGGTGTTAGGGTTAGGGTACGCATTAGGGGTAGGGTAGTTATTAAACCTATCCCACTCTCTAGATACCCCTTAGCACGTAAAGGAATATTATTTGGGGAGCCAGCCATGGAGAAGAGTTTAGACACTAGGATAAGATAAGGAACACACCCATTATAAAGAAATCACATTAGGATTCTCTTTTTAAGCTGTTTCTTAAAACACTAGTGCTTAGGAAATCTATTGGAGGCAGAAGCAGTCAAGGGTAGCCTAGGGTTAGGGTTAGGCTTAGGGTTAGGGTTAGGGTACGGCTTAGGGTACGGGTTCGGGGAGGGGTTCGGGTACGGCGTAGGGTATGGGTTAGGGTTAGAGTTACGGTTTGAGTTAGGGTTACGGCTCGGTTTAGTGTACGGGTTAGGATTAGGGTACGTGTTAGGGTTAGGGTAGGGGTTAGGGTTAGGTTACGCGTTAGGGTTAGGGTAGTTATTAAACCTATCCCACTCTCTGGATACCCCTTAGCATGTAAAGGAATATTATTTGGGGGTCCAGCCATGGAGAAGAGTTTAGACACTAGGATAAGATAAGGAACACACCCATTATAAAGAAATCACATTAGGATTCTCTTTTCAAGCTGTTCCTTCAAACACTAGTGCTTAGGAAATCTATTGGAGGCAGAAGCAGTCAAGGGTAGCCTAGGGTTAGGGTTAGGCTTAGGGTTAGGCTTAGGGTACGGCTTAGGGTACGGGTTCGGGGAGGGGTTCGGGTACGGCGTAGGGTATGGGTTAGGGTTAGGGTTAGGGTTCGTGTTAGGGTTAGGGCTCGGTTTAGGGTACGGGTTAGGATTAGGGTACGTGTTAGGGTTAGGGTAGGGGTTAGGGTTAGGGTACGCATTAGGGTTAGGGTAGTTAGTAAACCTATCCCACTCTCTAGATACCCCTTAGCACGTAAAGGAATATTATTTGCGGGTCCAGCCATGGAGAAGAGTTTAGACACTAGGATAAGATAAGGAACACACCCATTATAAAGAAATCACATTAGGATTCTCTTTTTAAGCTGTTCCTTAAAACACTAGTGCTTAGGAAATCTATTGGAGGCAGAAGCAGTCAAGGGTAGCCTAGGGTTAGGGTTAGGCTTAGGGTTAGGGTTAGGGTACGGCTTAGGGTACGGGTTCGGGGAGGGGTTCGGGTACGGCGTAGGGTATGGGTTAGGGTTAGGGTTAGGGTTTGAGTTAGGGTTAGGGCTCGGTTTAGTGTACGGGTTAGGATTAGGGTACGTTTTAGGGTTAGGGTAGGGGTTAGGGTTAGGGTATGCGTTAGGGTTAGGGTAGTTATTAAACCTATCCCACTCTCTAGATACCCCTTAGCATGTAAAGGAATATTATTTGGGGGTCCAGCCATGGAGAAGAGTTTAGACACTAGGATAAGATAAGGAACACACCCATTATAAAGAAATCACATTAGGATTCTCTTTTTAAGCTGTTCCTTCAAACACTAGTGCTTAGGAAATCTATTGGAGGCAGAAGCAGTCAAGGGTAGCCTAGGGTTAGGGTTAGGCTTAGGGTTAGGCTTAGGGTACGGCTTAGGGTACGGGTTCGGGGAGGGGTTCGGGTACGGCGTAGGGTATGGGTTAGGGTTAGGGTTAGGGTTAGTGTTAGGGTTAGGGCTCGGTTCAGGGTATGGGTTAGGATTAGGGTACGTGTTAGGTTTAGGGTAGGGGTTAGGGTTAGGGTACGCATTAGGGTTAGGGTAGTTATTAAACCTATCCCACTCTCTAGATACCCCTTAGCACGTAAAGGAATATTATTTGGGGGTCCAGCCATGGAGAAGAGTTTAGACACTAGGATAAGATAAGGAACACACCCATTATAAAGAAATCACATTAGGATTCTCTTTTTAAGCTGTTTCTTAAAACACTAGTGCTTAGGAAATCTATTGGAGGCAGAAGCAGTCAAGGGTAGCCTAGGGTTAGGGTTACGCTTAGGGTTAGGCTTAGGGTACGGCTTAGGGTACGGGTTCGGGGAGGGGTTCGGGTACGGCGTAGGGTATGGGTTAGGGTTAGGGTTAGGGTTAGTGTTAGGGTTAGGGCTCGGTTCAGGGTACGGGTTAGGATTAGGGTACGTGTTAGGGTTAGGGTAGGGGTTAGGGTTAGGGTACGCGTTAGGGTTAGGGTAGTTATTAAACCTATCCCACTCTCTAGATACCCCTTAGCACGTAAAGGAATATTATTTGGGGGTCCAGCCATGGAGAAGAGTTTAGACACTAGGATAAAATAAGGAACACATACATTATAAAGAAATCACATTAGGATTCTCTTTTTAAGCTGTTCCTTAAAACACTAGTGCTTAGGAAATCTATTGGAGGCAGAAGCAGTCAAGGGTAGCCTAGGGTTAGGGTTAGGCTTAGGGTTAGGGTTAGGGTACGGCTTAGGGTAGGGGTTCGGGGAGGGGTTCGGGTACGGCGTAGGGTATGGGTTAGGGTTAGGGTTAGGGTTCGTGTTAGGGTTAGGGCTCGGTTTAGGGTACGGGTTAGGATTAGGGTACGTGTTAGGGTTAGGGTAGGGGTTAGGGTTAGGGTACGCATTAGGGTTAGGGTAGTTAGTAAACCTATCCCACTCTCTAGATACCCCTTAGCACGTAAAGGAATATTATTTGCGGGTCCAGCCATGGAGAAGAGTTTAGACAGTAGGATAAGATAAGGAACACACCCATTATAAAGAAATCACATTAGGATTCTCTTTTTAAGCTGTTCCTTCAAACACTAGTGCTTAGGAAATCTATTGGAGGCAGAAGCAGTCAAGGGTAGCCTAGGGTTAGGGTTAGGCTTAGGGTTAGGGTTAGGGTACGGCTTAGGGTACGGGTTCGGGGAGGGGTTCGGGTACGGCGTAGGGTATGGGTTAGGGTTAGGGTTAGGGTTTGAGTTAGGGTTAGGGCTCGGTTTAGTGTACGGGTTAGGATTAGGGTACGTTTTAGGGTTAGGGTAGGGGTTAGGGTTAGGGTATGCGTTAGGGTTAGGGTAGTTATTAAACCTATCCCACTCTCTAGATACCCCTTAGCATGTAAAGGAATATTATTTGGGGGTCCAGCCATGGAGAAGAGTTTAGACACTAGGATAAGATAAGGAACACACCCATTATAAAGAAATCACATTAGGATTCTCTTTTTAAGCTGTTTCTTAAAACACTAGTGCTTAGGAAATCTATTGGAGGCAGAAGCAGTCAAGGGTAGCCTAGGGTTAGGGTTAGGCTTAGGGTTAGGGTTAGGGTACGGCTTAGGGTACGGGTTCGGGGAGGGGTTCGGGTACGGCGTAGGGTATGGGTTAGGGTTAGGGTTAGGGTTTGAGTTAGGGTTAGGGCTCGGTTTAGTGTACGGGTTAGGATTAGGGTACGTTATAGGGTTAGGGTAGGGGTTAGGGTTAGGGTACACGTTAGGGTTAGGGTAGTTATTAAACCTATCCCACTCTCTAGATACCCCTTAGCATGTAAAGGAATATTATTTGGGGGTCCAGCCATGGAGAAGAGTTTAGACACTAGGATAAGATAAGGAACACACCCATTATAAAGAAATCACATTAGGATTCTCTTTTCAAGCTGTTCCTTCAAACACTAGTGCTTAGGAAATCTATTGGAGGCAGAAGCAGTCAAGGGTAGCCTAGGGTTAGGGTTAGGCTTAGGGTTAGGCTTAGGGTACGGCTTAGGGTACGGGTTCGGGGAGGGGTTCGGGTACGGCGTAGGGTATGGGTTAGGGTTAGGGTTAGGGTTAGTGTTAGGGTTAGGGCTCGGTTCAGGGTACGGGTTAGGATTAGGGTACGTGTTAGGTTTAGGGTAGGGGTTAGGGTTAGGGTACGCGTTAGGGTTAGGGTAGTTATTAAACCTCTCCCACTCTCTAGATACCCCTTAGCACGTAAAGGAATATTATTTGGGGGTCCAGCCATGGAGAAGAGTTTAGACACTAGGATAAGAAAAGGAACACACCCATTATAAAGAAATCACATTATGATTCTCTTTTTAAGCTGTTCCTTAAAACACTAGTGCTTAGGAAATCTATTGGAGGCAGAAGCAGTCAAGGGTAGCCTAGGGTTAGGGTTAGGCTTAGGGTTAGGCTTAGGGTACGGCTTAGGGTACGGGTTCGGGGAGGGGTTCGGGTACGGCGTAGGGTATGGGTTAGGGTTAGGGTTAGGGTTCGTGTTAGGGTTACGGCTCGGTTTAGGGTACGGGTTAGGATTAGGGTACGTGTTAGGGTAAGGGTAGGGGTTAGGGATAGGGTACGCATTAGGGTTAGGGTAGTTAGTAAACCTATCCCACTCTCTAGATACCCCTTAGCAGGTAAAGGAATATTATTTGGGGGTCCAGCCATGGAGAAGAGTTTAGACACTAGGATAAGATAAGGAACACACCCATTATAAAGAAATCACATTAGGATTCTCTTTTTAAGCTGTTCCTTCAAACACTAGTGCTTAGGAAATCTATTGGAGGCAGAAGCAGTCAAGGGTAGCCTAGGGTTAGGGTTAGGGTTAGGGTTAGGCTTAGGGTACGGCTTAGGGTACGGGTTCGGGGAGGGGTTCGAGTACGGTGTAGGGTATGGGTTAGGGTTAGGGTTAGGGTTAGTGTTAGGGTTAGGGCTCAGTTTAGGGTACGGGTTAGGATTAGGGTACGTGTTAGGGTTAGGGTAGGGGTTAGGGTTAGGGTACGCGTTAGGGTTAGGGTAGTTATTAAACCTATCCCACTCTCTAGATACCCCTTAGCACGTAAAGGAATATTATTTGGGGGTCTAGCCATGGAGAAGAGTTTAGACACTAGGATAAGATAAGGAACACACCCATTATAAAGAAATCACATTAGGATTCTGTTTTTAAGCCGTTCCTTAAAACACTAGTGCTTAGGAAATCTATTGGAGGCAGAAGCAGTCAAGGGTAGCCTAGGGTTAGGGTTAGGCTTAGGGTTAGGCTTAGGGAACGGCTTAGGGTACGGGTTCGGGGAGGGGTTCGGGTACGGCGTAGGGTATGGGTTAGGGTTAGGGTTAGGGTTAGTGTTAGGGTTAGGGCTCGGTTCAGGGTACGGGTTAGGATTAGGGTACGTGTTAGATTTAGGGTAGGTGTTAGGGTTAGGGTACGCATTAGGGGTAGGGTAGTTATTAAACCTATCCCACTCTCTAGATACCCCTTAGCACGTAAAGGAATATTATTTGGGGGTCCAGCCATGGAGAAGAGTTTAGACACTAGGATAAGATAAGGAACACACCCATTATAAAGAAATCACATTAGGATTCTCTTTTTAAGCTGTTCCTTCAAACACTAGTGCTTAGGAAATCTATTGGAGGCAGAAGCAGTCAAGGGTAGCCTAGGGTTAGTGTTAGGCTTAGGGTTAGGGTTAGGGTACGGCTTAGGGTAGGGGTTCGGGTACGGCGTAGGGTATGGGTTAGGGTTAGGGTTAGGGTTAGTGTTAGGGTTAGGGCTCGGTTTAGGGTACGGGTTAGGATTAGAGTACGTGTTAGGGTTAGGGTAGGGGTTAGGGTTAGGGTACGCATTAGGGTTAGGGTAGTTAGTAAACCTATCCCACTCTCTAGATACCCCTTAGCACGTAAAGGAATATTATTTGGGGGTCCAGCCATGGAGAAGCGTTTAGACACTAGGATAAGATAAGGAACACACCCATTATAAAGAAATCACATTAGGATTCTCTTTTTAAGCTGTTTCTTAAAACACTAGTGCTTAGGAAATCTATTGGAGGCAGAAGCAGTCAAGGGTAGCCTAGGGTTAGGGTTAGGCTTAGGGTTAGGCTTAGGGTACGGCTTAGGGTACGGGTTCGGGGAGGGGTTCGGGTACGGCGTAGGGTATGGGTTAGGGTTAGGGTTAGGGTTAGTGTTAGGGTTAGGGCTCGGTTCAGGGTACGGGTTAGGATTAGGGTACGTGTTAGGGTTAGGGTAGGGGTTAGGGTTAGGGTACGCATTAGGGTTAGGGTAGTTAGTAAACCTATCCCACTCTCTAGATACCCCTTAGCACGTAAAGGAATATTATTTGCGGGTCCAGCCATGGAGAAGAGTTTAGACACTAGGATAAGATAAGGAACACACCCATTATAAAGAAATCACATTAGGATTCTCTTTTTAAGCTGTTCCTTCAAACACTAGTGCTTAGGAAATCTATTGGAGGCAGAAGCAGTCAAGGGTAGCCTAGGGTTAGGGTTAGGCTTAGGGTTAGGCTTAGGGTACGGCTTAGGGTACGGGTTCGGGGAGGGGTTCGGGTACGGCGTAGGGTATGGGTTAGGGTTAGGGTTAGGGTTAGTGTTAGGGTTAGGGCTCGGTTTAGGGTACGGGTTAGGATTAGGGTACGTGTTAGATTTAGGGTAGGTGTTAGGGTTAGGGTACGCATTAGGGGTAGGGTAGTTATTAAACCTATCCCACTCTCTAGATACCCCTTAGCACGTAAAGGAATATTATTTGGGGGTCCAGCCATGGAGAAGAGTTTAGACACTAGGATAAGATAAGGAACACACCCATTATAAAGAAATCACATTAGGATTCTCTTTTTAAGCTGTTCCTTCAAACACTAGTGCTTAGGAAATCTATTGGAGGCAGAAGCAGTCAAGGGTAGCCTAGGGTTAGGGTTAGGCTTAGGGTTAGGGTTAGGGTACGGCTTAGGGTAGGGGTTCGGATACGGCGTAGGGCATGGGTTAGGGTTAGGGTTAGGGTTCGTGTTAGGGTTAGGGCTCGGTTTAGGGTACGGGTTAGGATTAGGGTACGTGTTAGGGTTAGGGTAGGGGTTAGGGTTAGGGTACGCATTAGGGTTAGGGTAGTTAGTAAACCTATCCCACTCTCTAGATACCCCTTAGCACGTAAAGGAATATTATTTGGGGGTCCAGCCATGGAGAAGAGTTTAGACACTAGGATAAGATAAGGAACACACCCATTATAAAGAAATCACATTAGGATTCTCTTTTTAAGCTGTTTCTTAAAACACTAGTGCTTAGGAAATCTATTGGAGGCAGAAGCAGTCAAGGGTAGCCTAGGGTTAGGGTTAGGCTTAGGGTTAGGCTTAGGGTACGGCTTAGGGTACGGGTTCGGGGAGGGGTTCGGGTACGGCCTAGGGTATGGGTTAGGGTTAGGGTTAGGGTTAGTGTTAGTGTTAGGGCTCGGTTCAGGGTACGGGTTAGGATTAGGGTACGTGTTAGGGTTAGGGTAGGGGTTAGGGTTAGGGTACGCGTTAGGGTTAGGGTAGTTATTAAACCTATCCCACTCTCTAGATACCCCTTAGCACGTAAAGGAATATTATTTGCGGGTCCAGCCATGGAGAAGAGTTTAGACACTAGGATAAAATAAGGAACACATACATTATAAAGAAATCACATTAGGATTCTCTTTTTAAGCTGTTCCTTAAAACACTAGTGCTTAGGAAATCTATTGGAGGCAGAAGCAGTCAAGGGTAGCCTAGGGTTAGGGTTAGGCTTAGGGTTAGGGTTAGGGTACGGCTTAGGGTAGGGGTTCGGGGAGGGGTTCGGGTACGGCGTAGGGTATGGGTTAGGGTTAGGGTTAGGGTTCGTGTTAGGGTTAGGGCTCGGTTTAGGGTACGGGTTAGGATTAGGGTACGTGTTAGGGTTAGGGTAGGGGTTAGGGTTAGGGTACACATTAGGGTTAGGGTAGTTAGTAAACCTATCCCACTCTCTAGATACCCCTTAGCACGTAAAGGAATATTATTTGCGAGTCCAGCCATGGAGAAGAGTTTAGACACTAGGATAAGATAAGGAACACACCCATTATAAAGAAATCACATTAGGATTCTCTTTTTAAGCTGTTCCTTCAAACACTAGTGCTTAGGAAATCTATTGGAGGCAGAAGCAGTCAAGGGTAGCCTAGGGTTAGGGTTAGGCTTAGGGTTAGGGTTAGGGTACGGCTTAGGGTACGGGTTCGGGGAGGGGTTCGGGTACGGCGTAGGGTATGGGTTAGGGTTAGGGTTAGGGTTTGAGTTAGGGTTAGGGCTCGGTTTAGTGTACGGGTTAGGATTAGGGTACGTTTTAGGGTTAGGGTAGGGGTTAGGGATAGGGTATGCGTTAGGGTTAGGGTAGTTATTAAACCTATCCCACTCTCTAGATACCCCTTAGCATGTAAAGGAATATTATTTGGGGGTCCAGCCATGGAGAAGAGTTTAGACACTAGGATAAGATAAGGAACACACCCATTATAAAGAAATCACATTAGGATTCTCTTTTTAAGCTGTTCCTTCAAACACTAGTGCTTAGGAAATCTATTGGAGGCAGAAGCAGTCAAGGGTAGCCTAGGGTTAGGGTTAGGCTTAGGGTTAGGGTTAGGGTACGGCTTAGGGTACGGGTTCGGGGAGGGGTTCGGGTACGGCGTAGGGTATGGGTTAGGGTTAGGGTTAGGGTTAGTGTTAGGGTTAGGGCTCGGTTCAGGGTACGGGTTAGGATTAGGGTACGTGTTAGGGTTAGGGTAGGGGTTAGGGTTAGGGTACGCATTAGGGTTAGGGTAGTTATTAAACCTATCCCACTCTCTAGATACCCCTTAGCACGTAAAGGAATATTATTTGGGGGTCCAGCCATGGAGAAGAGTTTAGACTCTAGGATAAATAAGGAACACACCCATTATAAAGAAATCACATTAGGATTCTCTTTTTAAGCTGTTTCTTAAAACACTAGTGCTTAGGAAATCTATTGGAGGCAGAAGCAGTCAAGGGTAGCCTAGGGTTAGGGTTAGGCTTAGGGTTAGGGTTAGGGTACGGCTTAGGGTACGGGTTCGGGGAGGGGTTCGGGTACGGCGTAGGGTATGGGTTAGGGTTAGGGTTAGGGTTTGAGTTAGGGTTAGGGCTCGGTTTAGTGTACCGGTTAGGATTAGGGTACGTTTTAGGGTTAGGGTAGGGGTTAGGGTTAGGGTACGCGTTAGGGTTAGGGTAGTTATTAAACCTATCCCACTCTCTGGATACCCCTTATCATGTAAAGGAATATTATTTGGGGGTCCAGCCATGGAGAAGAGTTTAGACACTAGGATAAGATAAGGAACACACCCATTATAAAGAAATCACATTAGGATTCTCTTTTCAAGCTGTTCCTTCAAACACTAGTGCTTAGGAAATCTATTGGAGGCAGAAGCAGTCAAGGGTAGCCTAGGGTTAGGGTTAGGCTTAGGGTTAGGCTTAGGGTACGGCTTAGGGTACGGGTTCGGGGAGGGGTTCGGGTACGGCGTAGGGTATGGGTTAGGGTTAGGGTTAGGGTTAGTGTTAGGGTTAGGGCTCGGTTTAGGGTACGGGTTAGGATTAGAGTACGTGTTAGGGTTAGGGTAGGGGTTAGGGTTAGGGTACGCGTTAGGGTTAGGGTAGTTATTAAACCTATCCCACTCTCTAGATACCCCTTAGCACATAAAGGAATATTATTTGGGGGTCCAGCCATGGAGAAGAGTTTAGACACTAGGATAAGATAAGGAACACACCCATTATAAAGAAATCACATTAGGATTCCCTTTTTAAGCTGTTCCTTCAAACACTAGTGCTTAGGAAATCTGTTGGAGGCAGAAGCAGTCAAGGGTAGCCTAGGGTTAGGGTTAGGCTTAGGGTACGGCTTAGGGTACGGGTTCGGTGAGGGGTTCGGGTACGGCGTAGGTTATGGGGTAGAGTTAGGGTTAGGGTTAGTGTTAGGGTTAGGGCTCGGTTCAGGGTACGGGTTAGGATTACGGTACGTTTTAGGGTTAGGTTAGGGGTTAGGGTTAGGGTACGTGTTAGGGTTAGGGTAGTTATTAAACCTATCCCACTCTCTAGATACCCCTTAGCACGTAAAGGAATATTATTTGGGGGTCCAGCCATGGAGAAGAGTTTAGACACTAGGATAAGATAAGGAACACACCCATTATAAAGAAATCACATTAGGATTCTCTTTTTAAGCTGTTTCTTAAAACACTAGTGCTTAGGAAATCTATTGGAGGCAGAAGCAGTCAAGGGTAGCCTAGGGTTAGGGTTAGGCTTAGGATTAGGCTTAGGGTACGGCTTAGGGTACGGGTTCGGGGAGGGGTTCGGGTACGGCCTAGGGTATGGGTTAGGGTTAGGGTTAGGGTTAGTGTTAGGGTTAGGGCTCGGTTCAGGGTACGGGTTAGGATTAGGGTACGTGTTAGGGTTAGGGTAGGGGTTAGGGTTAGGGTACGCGTTAGGGTTAGGGTAGTTATTAAACCTATCCCACTCTCTAGATACCCCTTAGCACGTAAAGGAATATTATTTGCGGGTCCAGCCATGGAGAAGAGTTTAGACACTAGGATAAAATAAGGAACACATACATTATAAAGAAATCACATTAGGATTCTCTTTTTAAGCTGTTCCTTAAAACACTAGTGCTTAGGAAATCTATTGGAGGCAGAAGCAGTCAAGGGTAGCCTAGGGTTAGGGTTAGGCTTAGGGTTAGGGTTAGGGTACGGCTTAGGGTAGGGGTTCGGGGAGGGGTTCGGGTACGGCGTAGGGTATGGGTTAGGGTTAGGGTTAGGGTTCGTGTTAGGGTTAGGGCTCGGTTTAGGGTACGGGTTAGGATTAGGGTACGTGTTAGGGTTAGGGTAGGGGTTAGGGTTAGGGTACGCATTAGGGTTAGGGTAGTTAGTAAACCTATCACACTCTCTAGATACCCCTTAGCACGTAAAGGAATATTATTTGCGGGTCCAGCCATGGAGAAGAGTTTAGACACTAGGATAAGATAAGGAACACACCCATTATAAAGAAATCACATTAGGATTCTCTTTTTAAGCTGTTCCTTCAAACACTAGTGCTTAGGAAATCTATTGGAGGCAGAAGCAGTCAAGGGTAGCCTAGGGTTAGGGTTAGGCTTAGGGTTAGGGTTAGGGTACGGCTTAGGGTACGGGTTCGGGGAGGGGTTCGGGTACGGCGTAGGGTATGGGTTAGGGTTAGGGTTAGGGTTTGAGTTAGGGTTAGGGCTCGGTTTAGTGTACGGATTAGGATTAGGGTACGTTTTAGGGTTAGGGTAGGGGTTAGGGTTAGGGTATGCGTTAGGGTTAGGGTAGTTATTAAACCTATCCCACTCTCTAGATACCCCTTAGCATGTAAAGGAATATTATTTGGGGGTCCAGCCATGGAGAAGAGTTTAGACACTAGGATAAGATAAGAACACACCCATTATAAAGAAATCACATTAGGATTCTCTTTTTAAGCTGTTCCTTCAAACACTAGTGCTTAGGAAATCTATTGGAGGCAGAAGCAGTCAAGGGTAGCCTAGGGTTAGGGTTAGGCTTAGGGTTAGGGTTAGGGTACGGCTTAGGGTACGGGTTCGGGGAGGGGTTCGGGTACGGCGTAGGGTATGGGTTAGGGTTAGGGTTAGGGTTAGTGTTAGGGTTAGGGCTCAGTTTAGGGTACGGGTTAGGATTAGGGTACGTGTTAGGGTTAGGGTAGGGGTTAGGGTTAGGGTACGCGTTAGGGTTAGGGTAGTTATTAAACCTATCCCACTCTCTAGATACCCCTTAGCACGTAAAGGAATATTATTTGCGGGTCCAGCCATGGAGAAGAGTTTAGACACTAGGATAAAATAAGGAACACATACATTATAAAGAAATCACATTAGGATTCTCTTTTTAAGCTGTTCCTTAAAACACTAATGCTTAGGAAATCTATTGGAGGCAGAAGCAGTCAAGGGTAGCCTAGGGTTAGGGTTAGGCTTAGGGTTAGGGTTAGGGTACGGCTTAGGGTAGGGGTTCGGGGAGGGGTTCGGGTACGGCGTAGGGTATGGGTTAGGGTTAGGGTTAGGGTTCGTGTTAGGGTTACGGCTCGGTTTAGGGTACGGGTTAGGATTAGGGTACGTGTTAGTGTAAGGGTAGGGGTTAGGGATAGGGTACGCATTAGGGTTAGGGTAGTTAGTAAACCTATCCCACTCTCTAGATACCCCTTAGCAGGTAAAGGAATATTATTTGGGGGCCCAGCCATGGAGAAGAGTTTAGACACTAGGATAAGATAAGGAACACACCCATTAAAAAGAAATCACATTAGGATTCTCTTTTTAAGCTGTTCCTTCAAACACTAGTGCTTAGGAAATCTATTGGAGGCAGAAGCAGTCAAGGGTAGCCTAGGGTTAGGGTTAGGGTTAGGGTTAGGCTTAGGGTACGGCTTAGGGTACGGGTTCGGGGAGGGGTTCGAGTACGGTGTAGGGTATGGGTTAGGGTTAGGGTTAGGGTTAGTGTTAGGGTTAGGGCTCAGTTTAGGGTACGGGTTAGGATTAGGGTACGTGTTAGGGTTAGGGTAGGGGTTAGGGTTAGGGTACGCGTTAGGGTTAGGGTAGTTATTAAACCTATCCCACTCTCTAGATACCCCTTAGCACGTAAAGGAATATTATTTGGGGGTCTAGCCATGGAGAAGAGTTTAGACACTAGGATAAGATAAGGAACACACCCATTATAAAGAAATCACATTAGGATTCTGTTTTTAAGCCGTTCCTTAAAACACTAGTGCTTAGGAAATCTATTGGAGGCAGAAGCAGTCAAGGGTAGCCTAGGGTTAGGGTTAGGCTTAGGGTTAGGCTTAGGGAACGGCTTAGGGTACGGGTTCGGGGAGGGGTTCGGGTACGGCGTAGGGTATGGGTTAGGGTTAGGGTTAGGGTTAGTGTTAGGGTTAGGGCTCGGTTCAGGGTACGGGTTAGGATTAGGGTACGTGTTAGGGTTAGGGTAGGGGTTAGGGTTAGGGTACGCGTTAGGGTTAGGGTAGTTATTAAACCTATCCCACTCTCTAGATACCCCTTAGCACGTAAAGGAATATTATTTGCGGGTCCAGCCATGGAGAAGAGTTTAGACACTAGGATAAGATAAGGAACACACCCATTATAAAGAAATCACATTAGGATTCTCTTTTTAAGCTGTTCCTTCAAACACTAGTGCTTAGGAAATCTATTGGAGGCAGAAGCAGTCAAGGGTAGCCTAGGGTTAGGGTTAGGCTTAGGGTTAGGCTTAGGGTACGGCTTAGGGTACAGGTTCGGGGAGGGGTTCGGGTACGGCGTAGGGTATGGGTTAGGGTTAGGGTTAGGGTTAGTGTTAGGGTTAGGGCTCAGTTTAGGGTACGGGTTAGGATTAGGGTACGTGTTAGATTTAGGGTAGGTGTTAGGGTTAGGGTACGCATTAGGGGTAGGGTAGTTATTAAACCTATCCCACTCTCTAGATACCCCTTAGCACGTAAAGGAATATTATTTGGGGGTCCAGCCATGGAGAAGAGTTTAGACACTAGGATAAGATAAGGAACACACCCATTATAAAGAAATCACATTAGGATTCTCTTTTTAAGCTGTTCCTTCAAACACTAGTGCTTAGGAAATCTATTGGAGGCAGAAGCAGTCAAGGGTAGCCTAGGGTTAGGGTTAGGCTTAGGGTTAGGGTTAGGGTACGGCTTAGGGTAGGGGTTCGGGTACGGCGTAGGGTATGGGTTAGGGTTAGGGTTAGGGTTAGTGTTAGGGTTAGGGCTCGGTTTAGGGTACGGGTTAGGATTAGGGTACGTGTTAGGGTTAGGGTAGGGGTTAGGGTTAGGGTACGCATTAGGGTTAGGGTAGTTAGTAAACCTATCCCACTCTCTAGATACCCCTTAGCACGTAAAGGAATATTATTTGGGGGTCCAGCCATGGAGAAGCGTTTAGACACTAGGATAAGATAAGGAACACACCCATTATAAAGAAATCACATTAGGATTCTCTTTTTAAGCTGTTCCTTCAAACACTAGTGCTTAGGAAATCTATTGGAGGCAGAAGCAGTCAAGGGTAGCCTAGGGTTAGGGTTAGGCTTAGGGTTAGGGTTAGGGTACGGCTTAGGGTACGGGTTCGGGGAGGGGTTCGGGTACGGCGTAGGGTATGGGTTAGGGTTAGGGTTAGGGTTTGAGTTAGGGTTAGGGCTCGGTTTAGTGTACGGGTTAGGATTAGGGTACGTTTTAGGGTTAGGGTAGGGGTTAGGGTTAGGGTATGCGTTAGGGTTAGGGTAGTTATTAAACCTATCCCACTCTCTAGATACCCCTTAGCATGTAAAGGAATATTATTTGGGGGTCCAGCCATGGAGAAGAGTTTAGACACTAGGATAAGATAAGGAACACACCCATTATAAAGAAATCACATTAGGATTCTCTTTTTAAGCTGTTCCTTCAAACACTAGTGCTTAGGAAATCTATTGGAGGCAGAAGCAGTCAAGGGTAGCCTAGGGTTAGGGTTAGGCTTAGGGTTAGGGTTAGGGTACGGCTTAGGGTACGGGTTCGGGGAGGGGTTCGGGTACGGCGTAGGGTATGGGTTAGGGTTAGGGTTAGGGTTAGTGTTAGGGTTAGGGCTCGGTTCAGGGTACGGGTTAGGATTAGGGTACGTGTTAGGGTTAGGGTAGGGGTTAGGGTTAGGGTACGCATTAGGGTTAGGGTAGTTATTAAACCTATCCCACTCTCTAGATACCCCTTAGCACGTAAAGGAATATTATTTGGGGGTCCAGCCATGGAGAAGAGTTTAGACACTAGGATAAATAAGGAACACACCCATTATAAAGAAATCACATTAGGATTCTCTTTTTAAGCTGTTTCTTAAAACACTAGTGCTTAGGAAATCTATTGGAGGCAGAAGCAGTCAAGGGTAGCCTAGGGTTAGGGTTAGGCTTAGGGTTAGGGTTAGGGTACGGCTTAGGGTACGGGTTCGGGGAGGGGTTCGGGTACGGCGTAGGGTATGGGTTAGGGTTAGGGTTAGGGTTTGAGTTAGGGTTAGGGCTCGGTTTAGTGTACGGGTTAGGATTAGGGTACGTTTTAGGATTAGGGTAGGGGTTAGGGTTAGGGTACGCGTTAGGGTTAGGGTAGTTATTAAACCTATCCCACTCTCTGGATACCCCTTAGCATGTAAAGGAATATTATTTGGGGGTCCAGCCATGGAGAAGAGTTTAGACACTAGGATAAGATAAGGAACACACCCATTATAAAGAAATCACATTAGGATTCTCTTTTCAAGCTGTTCCTTCAAACACTAGTGCTTAGGAAATCTATTGGAGGCAGAAGCAGTCAAGGGTAGCCTAGGGTTAGGGTTAGGCTTAGGGTTAGGCTTAGGGTACGGCTTAGGGTACGGGTTCGGGGAGGGGTTCGGGTACGGCGTAGGGTATGGGTTAGGGTTAGGGTTAGGGTTAGTGTTAGGGTTAGGGCTCGGTTTAGGGTACGGGTTAGGATTAGGGTACGTGTTAGGGTTAGGGTAGGGGTTAGGGTTAGGGTACGCGTTAGGGTTAGGGTAGTTATTAAACCTATCCCACTCTCTAGATACCCCTTAGCACATAAAGGAATATTATTTGGGGGTCCAGCCATGGAGAAGAGTTTAGACACTAGGATAAGATAAGGAACACACCCATTATAAAGAAATCACATTAGGATTCCCTTTTTAAGCTGTTCCTTCAAACACTAGTGCTTAGGAAATCTATTGGAGGCAGAAGCAGTCAAGGGTAGCCTAGGGTTAGGGTTAGGCTTAGGGTACGGCTTAGGGTACGGGTTCGGGGAGGGGTTCGGGTACGGCGTAGGTTATGGGGTAGAGTTAGGGTTAGGGTTAGTGTTAGGGTTAGGGCTCGGTTCAGGGTACGGGTTAGGATTACGGTACGTTTTAGGGTTAGGTTAGGGGTTAGGGTTAGGGTACGTGTTAGGGTTAGGGTAGTTATTAAACCTATCCCACTCTCTAGATACCCCTTAGCACGTAAAGGAATATTATTTGGGGGTCCAGCCATGGAGAAGAGTTTAGACACTAGGATAAGATAAGGAACACACCCATTATAAAGAAATCACATTAGGATTCTCTTTTTAAGCTGTTTCTTAAAACACTAGTGCTTAGGAAATCTATTGGAGGCAGAAGCAGTCAAGGGTAGCCTAGGGTTAGGGTTAGGCTTAGGATTAGGCTTAGGGTACGGCTTAGGGTACGGGTTCGGGGAGGGGTTCGGGTACGGCCTAGGGTATGGGTTAGGGTTAGGGTTAGGGTTAGTGTTAGGGTTAGGGCTCGGTTCAGGGTACGGGTTAGGATTAGGGTACGTGTTAGGGTTAGGGTAGGGGTTAGGGTTAGGGTACGCGTTAGGGTTAGGGTAGTTATTAAACCTATCCCACTCTCTAGATACCCCTTAGCACGTAAAGGAATATTATTTGCGGGTCCAGCCATGGAGAAGAGTTTAGACACTAGGATAAAATAAGGAACACATACATTATAAAGAAATCACATTAGGATTCTCTTTTTAAGCTGTTCCTTAAAACACTAGTGCTTAGGAAATCTATTGGAGGCAGAAGCAGTCAAGGGTAGCCTAGGGTTAGGGTTAGGCTTAGGGTTAGGGTTAGGGTACGGCTTAGGGTAGGGGTTCGGGGAGGGGTTCGGGTACGGCGTAGGGTATGGGTTAGGGTTAGGGTTAGGGTTCGTGTTAGGGTTAGGGCTCGGTTTAGGGTACGGGTTAGGATTAGGGTACGTGTTAGGGTTAGGGTAGGGGTTAGGGTTAGGGTACGCATTAGGGTTAGGGTAGTTAGTAAACCTATCACACTCTCTAGATACCCCTTAGCACGTAAAGGAATATTATTTGCGGGTCCAGCCATGGAGAAGAGTTTAGACACTAGGATAAGATAAGGAACACACCCATTATAAAGAAATCACATTAGGATTCTCTTTTTAAGCTGTTCCTTCAAACACTAGTGCTTAGGAAATCTATTGGAGGCAGAAGCAGTCAAGGGTAGCCTAGGGTTAGGGTTAGGCTTAGGGTTAGGGTTAGGGTACGGCTTAGGGTACGGGTTCGGGGAGGGGTTCGGGTACGGCGTAGGGTATGGGTTAGGGTTAGGGTTAGGGTTTGAGTTAGGGTTAGGGCTCAGTTTAGGGTACGGGTTAGGATTAGGGTACGTGTTAGGGTTAGGGTAGGGGTTAGGGTTAGGGTACGCGTTAGGGTTAGGGTAGTTATTAAACCTATCCCACTCTCTAGATACCCCTTAGCACGTAAAGGAATATTATTTGCGGGTCCAGCCATGGAGAAGAGTTTAGACACTAGGATAAAATAAGGAACACATACATTATAAAGAAATCACATTAGGATTCTCTTTTTAAGCTGTTCCTTAAAACACTAGTGCTTAGGAAATCTATTGGAGGCAGAAGCAGTCAAGGGTAGCCTAGGGTTAGGGTTAGGCTTAGGGTTAGGGTTAGGGTACGGCTTAGGGTAGGGGTTCGGGGAGGGGTTCGGGTACGGCGTAGGGTATGGGTTAGGGTTAGGGTTAGGGTTCGTGTTAGGGTTACGGCTCGGTTTAGGGTACGGGTTAGGATTAGGGTACGTGTTAGTGTAAGGGTAGGGGTTAGGGATAGGGTACGCATTAGGGTTAGGGTAGTTAGTAAACCTATCCCACTCTCTAGATACCCCTTAGCAGGTAAAGGAATATTATTTGGGGGCCCAGCCATGGAGAAGAGTTTAGACACTAGGATAAGATAAGGAACACACCCATTAAAAAGAAATCACATTAGGATTCTCTTTTTAAGCTGTTCCTTCAAACACTAGTGCTTAGGAAATCTATTGGAGGCAGAAGCAGTCAAGGGTAGCCTAGGGTTAGGGTTAGGGTTAGGGTTAGGCTTAGGGTACGGCTTAGGGTACGGGTTCGGGGAGGGGTTCGAGTACGGTGTAGGGTATGGGTTAGGGTTAGGGTTAGGGTTAGTGTTAGGGTTAGGGCTCAGTTTAGGGTACGGGTTAGGATTAGGGTACGTGTTAGGGTTAGGGTAGGGGTTAGGGTTAGGGTACGCGTTAGGGTTAGGGTAGTTATTAAACCTATCCCACTCTCTAGATACCCCTTAGCACGTAAAGGAATATTATTTGGGGGTCTAGCCATGGAGAAGAGTTTAGACACTAGGATAAGATAAGGAACACACCCATTATAAAGAAATCACATTAGGATTCTGTTTTTAAGCCGTTCCTTAAAACACTAGTGCTTAGGAAATCTATTGGAGGCAGAAGCAGTCAAGGGTAGCCTAGGGTTAGGGTTAGGCTTAGGGTTAGGCTTAGGGAACGGCTTAGGGTACGGGTTCGGGGAGGGGTTCGGGTACGGCGTAGGGTATGGGTTAGGGTTAGGGTTAGGGTTAGTGTTAGGGTTAGGGCTCGGTTCAGGGTACGGGTTAGGATTAGGGTACGTGTTAGGGTTAGGGTAGGGGTTAGGGTTAGGGTACGCGTTAGGGTTAGGGTAGTTATTAAACCTATCCCACTCTCTAGATACCCCTTAGCACGTAAAGGAATATTATTTGCGGGTCCAGCCATGGAGAAGAGTTTAGACACTAGGATAAGATAAGGAACACACCCATTATAAAGAAATCACATTAGGATTCTCTTTTTAAGCTGTTCCTTCAAACACTAGTGCTTAGGAAATCTATTGGAGGCAGAAGCAGTCAAGGGTAGCCTAGGGTTAGGGTTAGGCTTAGGGTTAGGCTTAGGGTACGGCTTAGGGTACGGGTTCGGGGAGGGGTTCGGGTACGGCGTAGGGTATGGGTTAGGGTTAGGGTTAGGGTTAGTGTTAGGGTTAGGGCTCAGTTTAGGGTACGGGTTAGGATTAGGGTACGTGTTAGATTTAGGGTAGGTGTTAGGGTTAGGGTACGCATTAGGGGTAGGGTAGTTATTAAACCTATCCCACTCTCTAGATACCCCTTAGCACGTAAAGGAATATTATTTGGGGGTCCAGCCATGGAGAAGAGTTTAGACACTAGGATAAGATAAGGAACACACCCATTATAAAGAAATCACATTAGGATTCTCTTTTTAAGCTGTTCCTTCAAACACTAGTGCTTAGGAAATCTATTGGAGGCAGAAGCAGTCAAGGGTAGCCTAGGGTTAGGGTTAGGCTTAGGGTTAGGGTTAGGGTACGGCTTAGGGTAGGGGTTCGGGTACGGCGTAGGGTATGGGTTAGGGTTAGGGTTAGGGTTAGTGTTAGGGTTAGGGCTCGGTTTAGGGTACGGGTTAGGATTAGGGTACGTGTTAGGGTTAGGGTAGGGGTTAGGGTTAGGGTACGCATTAGGGTTAGGGTAGTTAGTAAACCTATCCCACTCTCTAGATACCCCTTAGCACGTAAAGGAATATTATTTGGGGGTCCAGCCATGGAGAAGCGTTTAGACACTAGGATAAGATAAGGAACACACCCATTATAAAGAAATCACATTAGGATTCTCTTTTTAAGCTGTTCCTTCAAACACTAGTGCTTAGGAAATCTATTGGAGGCAGAAGCAGTCAAGGGTAGCCTAGGGTTAGGGTTAGGCTTAGGGTTAGGGTTAGGGTACGGCTTAGGGTACGGGTTCGGGGAGGGGTTCGGGTACGGCGTAGGGTATGGGTTAGGGTTAGGGTTAGGGTTTGAGTTAGGGTTAGGGCTCGGTTTAGTGTACGGGTTAGGATTAGGGTACGTTTTAGGGTTAGGGTAGGGGTTAGGGTTAGGGTATGCGTTAGGGTTAGGGTAGTTATTAAACCTATCCCACTCTCTAGATACCCCTTAGCATGTAAAGGAATATTATTTGGGGGTCCAGCCATGGAGAAGAGTTTAGACACTAGGATAAGATAAGGAACACACCCATTATAAAGAAATCACATTAGGATTCTCTTTTTAAGCTGTTCCTTCAAACACTAGTGCTTAGGAAATCTATTGGAGGCAGAAGCAGTCAAGGGTAGCCTAGGGTTAGGGTTAGGCTTAGGGTTAGGGTTAGGGTACGGCTTAGGGTACGGGTTCGGGGAGGGGTTCGGGTACGGCGTAGGGTATGGGTTAGGGTTAGGGTTAGGGTTAGTGTTAGGGTTAGGGCTCGGTTCAGGGTACGGGTTAGGATTAGGGTACGTGTTAGGGTTAGGGTAGGGGTTAGGGTTAGGGTACGCATTAGGGTTAGGGTAGTTATTAAACCTATCCCACTCTCTAGATACCCCTTAGCACGTAAAGGAATATTATTTGGGGGTCCAGCCATGGAGAAGAGTTTAGACACTA
Organism: Balaenoptera ricei; assembly: GCF_028023285.1. Classification (NCBI taxonomy): domain Eukaryota; kingdom Metazoa; phylum Chordata; class Mammalia; order Artiodactyla; family Balaenopteridae; genus Balaenoptera; species Balaenoptera ricei. The sequence continues at coordinate 182,603 of NW_026777501.1, forward strand.
GGATAAATAAGGAACACACCCATTATAAAGAAATCACATTAGGATTCTCTTTTTAAGCTGTTTCTTAAAACACTAGTGCTTAGGAAATCTATTGGAGGCAGAAGCAGTCAAGGGTAGCCTAGGGTTAGGGTTAGGCTTAGGGTTAGGGTTAGGGTACGGCTTAGGGTACGGGTTCGGGGAGGGGTTCGGGTACGGCGTAGGGTATGGGTTAGGGTTAGGGTTAGGGTTTGAGTTAGGGTTAGGGCTCGGTTTAGTGTACGGGTTAGGATTAGGGTACGTTTTAGGGTTAGGGTAGGGGTTAGGGTTAGGGTACGCGTTAGGGTTAGGGTAGTTATTAAACCTATCCCACTCTCTGGATACCCCTTAGCATGTAAAGGAATATTATTTGGGGGTCCAGCCATGGAGAAGAGTTTAGACACTAGGATAAGATAAGGAACACACCCATTATAAAGAAATCACATTAGGATTCTCTTTTCAAGCTGTTCCTTCAAACACTAGTGCTTAGGAAATCTATTGGAGGCAGAAGCAGTCAAGGGTAGCCTAGGGTTAGGGTTAGGCTTAGGGTTAGGCTTAGGGTACGGCTTAGGGTACGGGTTCGGGGAGGGGTTCGGGTACGGCGTAGGGTATGGGTTAGGGTTAGGGTTAGGGTTAGTGTTAGGGTTAGGGCTCGGTTTAGGGTACGGGTTAGGATTAGGGTACGTGTTAGGGTTAGGGTAGGGGTTAGGGTTAGGGTACGCGTTAGGGTTAGGGTAGTTATTAAACCTATCCCACTCTCTAGATACCCCTTAGCACATAAAGGAATATTATTTGGGGGTCCAGCCATGGAGAAGAGTTTAGACACTAGGATAAGATAAGGAACACACCCATTATAAAGAAATCACATTAGGATTCCCTTTTTAAGCTGTTCCTTCAAACACTAGTGCTTAGGAAATCTGTTGGAGGCAGAAGCAGTCAAGGGTAGCCTAGGGTTAGGGTTAGGCTTAGGGTACGGCTTAGGGTACGGGTTCGGGGAGGGGTTCGGGTACGGCGTAGGTTATGGGGTAGAGTTAGGGTTAGGGTTAGTGTTAGGGTTAGGGCTCGGTTCAGGGTACGGGTTAGGATTACGGTACGTTTTAGGGTTAGGTTAGGGGTTAGGGTTAGGGTACGTGTTAGGGTTAGGGTAGTTATTAAACCTATCCCACTCTCTAGATACCCCTTAGCACGTAAAGGAATATTATTTGGGGGTCCAGCCATGGAGAAGAGTTTAGACACTAGGATAAGATAAGGAACACACCCATTATAAAGAAATCACATTAGGATTCTCTTTTTAAGCTGTTTCTTAAAACACTAGTGCTTAGGAAATCTATTGGAGGCAGAAGCAGTCAAGGGTAGCCTAGGGTTAGGGTTAGGCTTAGGATTAGGCTTAGGGTACGGCTTAGGGTACGGGTTCGGGGAGGGGTTCGGGTACGGCCTAGGGTATGGGTTAGGGTTAGGGTTAGGGTTAGTGTTAGGGTTAGGGCTCGGTTCAGGGTACGGGTTAGGATTAGGGTACGTGTTAGGGTTAGGGTAGGGGTTAGGGTTAGGGTACGCGTTAGGGTTAGGGTAGTTATTAAACCTATCCCACTCTCTAGATACCCCTTAGCACGTAAAGGAATATTATTTGCGGGTCCAGCCATGGAGAAGAGTTTAGACACTAGGATAAAATAAGGAACACATACATTATAAAGAAATCACATTAGGATTCTCTTTTTAAGCTGTTCCTTAAAACACTAGTGCTTAGGAAATCTATTGGAGGCAGAAGCAGTCAAGGGTAACCTAGGGTTAGGGTTAGGCTTAGGGTTAGGGTTAGGGTACGGCTTAGGGTAGGGGTTCGGGGAGGGGTTCGGGTACGGCGTAGGGTATGGGTTAGGGTTAGGGTTAGGGTTCGTGTTAGGGTTAGGGCTCGGTTTAGGGTACGGGTTAGGATTAGGGTACGTGTTAGGGTTAGGGTAGGGGTTAGGGTTAGGGTACGCATTAGGGTTAGGGTAGTTAGTAAACCTATCACACTCTCTAGATACCCCTTAGCACGTAAAGGAATATTATTTGCGGGTCCAGCCATGGAGAAGAGTTTAGACACTAGGATAAGATAAGGAACACACCCATTATAAAGAAATCACATTAGGATTCTCTTTTTAAGCTGTTCCTTCAAACACTAGTGCTTAGGAAATCTATTGGAGGCAGAAGCAGTCAAGGGTAGCCTAGGGTTAGGGTTAGGCTTAGGGTTAGGGTTAGGGTACGGCTTAGGGTACGGGTTCGGGGAGGGGTTCGGGTACGGCGTAGGGTATGGGTTAGGGTTAGGGTTAGGGTTTGAGTTAGGGTTAGGGCTCGGTTTAGTGTACGGATTAGGATTAGGGTACGTTTTAGGGTTAGGGTAGGGGTTAGGGTTAGGGTATGCGTTAGGGTTAGGGTAGTTATTAAACCTATCCCACTCTCTAGATACCCCTTAGCATGTAAAGGAATATTATTTGGGGGTCCAGCCATGGAGAAGAGTTTAGACACTAGGATAAGATAAGGAACACACCCATTATAAAGAAATCACATTAGGATTCTCTTTTTAAGCTGTTCCTTCAAACACTAGTGCTTAGGAAATCTATTGGAGGCAGAAGCAGTCAAGGGTAGCCTAGGGTTAGGGTTAGGCTTAGGGTTAGGGTTAGGGTACGGCTTAGGGTACGGGTTCGGGGAGGGGTTCGGGTACGGCGTAGGGTATGGGTTAGGGTTAGGGTTAGGGTTAGTGTTAGGGTTAGGGCTCAGTTTAGGGTACGGGTTAGGATTAGGGTACGTGTTAGGGTTAGGGTAGGGGTTAGGGTTAGGGTACGCGTTAGGGTTAGGGTAGTTATTAAACCTATCCCACTCTCTAGATACCCCTTAGCACGTAAAGGAATATTATTTGCGGGTCCAGCCATGGAGAAGAGTTTAGACACTAGGATAAAATAAGGAACACATACATTATAAAGAAATCACATTAGGATTCTCTTTTTAAGCTGTTCCTTAAAACACTAGTGCTTAGGAAATCTATTGGAGGCAGAAGCAGTCAAGGGTAGCCTAGGGTTAGGGTTAGGCTTAGGGTTAGGGTTAGGGTACGGCTTAGGGTAGGGGTTCGGGGAGGGGTTCGGGTACGGCGTAGGGTATGGGTTAGGGTTAGGGTTAGGGTTCGTGTTAGGGTTACGGCTCGGTTTAGGGTACGGGTTAGGATTAGGGTACGTGTTAGTGTAAGGGTAGGGGTTAGGGATAGGGTACGCATTAGGGTTAGGGTAGTTAGTAAACCTATCCCACTCTCTAGATACCCCTTAGCAGGTAAAGGAATATTATTTGGGGGCCCAGCCATGGAGAAGAGTTTAGACACTAGGATAAGATAAGGAACACACCCATTAAAAAGAAATCACATTAGGATTCTCTTTTTAAGCTGTTCCTTCAAACACTAGTGCTTAGGAAATCTATTGGAGGCAGAAGCAGTCAAGGGTAGCCTAGGGTTAGGGTTAGGGTTAGGGTTAGGCTTAGGGTACGGCTTAGGGTACGGGTTCGGGGAGGGGTTCGAGTACGGTGTAGGGTATGGGTTAGGGTTAGGGTTAGTGTTAGGGTTAGGGCTCAGTTTAGGGTACGGGTTAGGATTAGGGTACGTGTTAGGGTTAGGGTAGGGGTTAGGGTTAGGGTACGCGTTAGGGTTAGGGTAGTTATTAAACCTATCCCACTCTCTAGATACCCCTTAGCACGTAAAGGAATATTATTTGGGGGTCTAGCCATGGAGAAGAGTTTAGACACTAGGATAAGATAAGGAACACACCCATTATAAAGAAATCACATTAGGATTCTGTTTTTAAGCCGTTCCTTAAAACACTAGTGCTTAGGAAATCTATTGGAGGCAGAAGCAGTCAAGGGTAGCCTAGGGTTAGGGTTAGGCTTAGGGTTAGGCTTAGGGAACGGCTTAGGGTACGGGTTCGGGGAGGGGTTCGGGTACGGCGTAGGGTATGGGTTAGGGTTAGGGTTAGGGTTAGTGTTAGGGTTAGGGCTCGGTTCAGGGTACGGGTTAGGATTAGGGTACGTGTTAGGGTTAGGGTAGGGGTTAGGGTTAGGGTACGCGTTAGGGTTAGGGTAGTTATTAAACCTATCCCACTCTCTAGATACCCCTTAGCACGTAAAGGAATATTATTTGCGGGTCCAGCCATGGAGAAGAGTTTAGACACTAGGATAAGATAAGGAACACACCCATTATAAAGAAATCACATTAGGATTCTCTTTTTAAGCTGTTCCTTCAAACACTAGTGCTTAGGAAATCTATTGGAGGCAGAAGCAGTCAAGGGTAGCCTAGGGTTAGGGTTAGGCTTAGGGTTAGGCTTAGGGTACGGCTTAGGGTACGGGTTCGGGGAGGGGTTCGGGTACGGCGTAGGGTATGGGTTAGGGTTAGGGTTAGTGTTAGGGTTAGGGCTCAGTTTAGGGTACGGGTTAGGATTAGGGTACGTGTTAGATTTAGGGTAGGTGTTAGGGTTAGGGTACGCATTAGGGGTAGGGTAGTTATTAAACCTATCCCACTCTCTAGATACCCCTTAGCACGTAAAGGAATATTATTTGGGGGTCCAGCCATGGAGAAGAGTTTAGACACTAGGATAAGATAAGGAACACACCCATTATAAAGAAATCACATTAGGATTCTCTTTTTAAGCTGTTCCTTCAAACACTAGTGCTTAGGAAATCTATTGGAGGCAGAAGCAGTCAAGGGTAGCCTAGGGTTAGGGTTAGGCTTAGGGTTAGGGTTAGGGTACGGCTTAGGGTAGGGGTTCGGGTACGGCGTAGGGTATGGGTTAGGGTTAGGGTTAGGGTTAGTGTTAGGGTTAGGGCTCGGTTTAGGGTACGGGTTAGGATTAGGGTACGTGTTAGGGTTAGGGTAGGGGTTAGGGTTAGGGTACGCATTAGGGTTAGGGTAGTTAGTAAACCTATCCCACTCTCTAGATACCCCTTAGCACGTAAAGGAATATTATTTGGGGGTCCAGCCATGGAGAAGCGTTTAGACACTAGGATAAGATAAGGAACACACCCATTATAAAGAAATCACATTAGGATTCTCTTTTTAAGCTGTTCCTTCAAACACTAGTGCTTAGGAAATCTATTGGAGGCAGAAGCAGTCAAGGGTAGCCTAGGGTTAGGGTTAGGCTTAGGGTTAGGGTTAGGGTACGGCTTAGGGTACGGGTTCGGGGAGGGGTTCGGGTACGGCGTAGGGTATGGGTTAGGGTTAGGGTTAGGGTTTGAGTTAGGGTTAGGGCTCGGTTTAGTGTACGGGTTAGGATTAGGGTACGTTTTAGGGTTAGGGTAGGGGTTAGGGTTAGGGTATGCGTTAGGGTTAGGGTAGTTATTAAACCTATCCCACTCTCTAGATACCCCTTAGCATGTAAAGGAATATTATTTGGGGGTCCAGCCATGGAGAAGAGTTTAGACACTAGGATAAGATAAGGAACACACCCATTATAAAGAAATCACATTAGGATTCTCTTTTTAAGCTGTTCCTTCAAACACTAGTGCTTAGGAAATCTATTGGAGGCAGAAGCAGTCAAGGGTAGCCTAGGGTTAGGGTTAGGCTTAGGGTTAGGGTTAGGGTACGGCTTAGGGTACGGGTTCGGGGAGGGGTTCGGGTACGGCGTAGGGTATGGGTTAGGGTTAGGGTTAGGGTTAGTGTTAGGGTTAGGGCTCGGTTCAGGGTACGGGTTAGGATTAGGGTACGTGTTAGGGTTAGGGTAGGGGTTAGGGTTAGGGTACGTGTTAGGGTTAGGGTAGTTATTAAACCTATCCCACTCTCTAGATACCCCTTAGCACGTAAAGGAATATTATTTGGGGGTCCAGCCATGGAGAAGAGTTTAGACACTAGGATAAGATAAGGAACAAACCCATTATAAAGAAATCACATTAGGATTCTCTTTTTAAGCTGTTTCTTAAAACACTAGTGCTTAGGAAATCTATTGGAGGCAGAAGCAGTCAAGGGTAGCCTAGGGTTAGGGTTAGGCTTAGGATTAGGCTTAGGGTACGGCTTAGGGTACGGGTTCGGGGAGGGGTTCGGGTACGGCCTAGGGTATGGGTTAGGGTTAGGGTTAGGGTTAGTGTTAGGGTTAGGGCTCGGTTCAGGGTACGGGTTAGGATTAGGGTACGTGTTAGGGTTAGGGTAGGGGTTAGGGTTAGGGTACGCGTTAGGGTTAGGGTAGTTATTAAACCTATCCCACTCTCTAGATACCCCTTAGCACGTAAAGGAATATTATTTGCGGGTCCAGCCATGGAGAAGAGTTTAGACACTAGGATAAAATAAGGAACACATACATTATAAAGAAATCACATTAGGATTCTCTTTTTAAGCTGTTCCTTAAAACACTAGTGCTTAGGAAATCTATTGGAGGCAGAAGCAGTCAAGGGTAGCCTAGGGTTAGGGTTAGGCTTAGGGTTAGGGTTAGGGTACGGCTTAGGGTAGGGGTTCGGGGAGGGGTTCGGGTACGGCGTAGGGTATGGGTTAGGGTTAGGGTTAGGGTTCGTGTTAGGGTTAGGGCTCGGTTTAGGGTACGGGTTAGGATTAGGGTACGTGTTAGGGTTAGGGTAGGGGTTAGGGTTAGGGTACGCATTAGGGTTAGGGTAGTTAGTAAACCTATCACACTCTCTAGATACCCCTTAGCACGTAAAGGAATATTATTTGCGGGTCCAGCCATGGAGAAGAGTTTAGACACTAGGATAAGATAAGGAACACACCCATTATAAAGAAATCACATTAGGATTCTCTTTTTAAGCTGTTCCTTCAAACACTAGTGCTTAGGAAATCTATTGGAGGCAGAAGCAGTCAAGGGTAGCCTAGGGTTAGGGTTAGGCTTAGGGTTAGGGTTAGGGTACGGCTTAGGGTACGGGTTCGGGGAGGGGTTCGGGTACGGCGTAGGGTATGGGTTAGGGTTAGGGTTAGGGTTTGAGTTAGGGTTAGGGCTCAGTTTAGGGTACGGGTTAGGATTAGGGTACGTGTTAGGGTTAGGGTAGGGGTTAGGGTTAGGGTACGCGTTAGGGTTAGGGTAGTTATTAAACCTATCCCACTCTCTAGATACCCCTTAGCACGTAAAGGAATATTATTTGCGGGTCCAGCCATGGAGAAGAGTTTAGACACTAGGATAAAATAAGGAACACATACATTATAAAGAAATCACATTAGGATTCTCTTTTTAAGCTGTTCCTTAAAACACTAGTGCTTAGGAAATCTATTGGAGGCAGAAGCAGTCAAGGGTAGCCTATGGTTAGGGTTAGGCTTAGGGTTAGGGTTAGGGTACGGCTTAGGGTAGGGGTTCGGGGAGGGGTTCGGGTACGGCGTAGGGTATGGGTTAGGGTTAGGGTTAGGGTTCGTGTTAGGGTTACGGCTCGGTTTAGGGTACGGGTTAGGATTAGGGTACGTGTTAGTGTAAGGGTAGGGGTTAGGGATAGGGTACGCATTAGGGTTAGGGTAGTTAGTAAACCTATCCCACTCTCTAGATACCCCTTAGCAGGTAAAGGAATATTATTTGGGGGCCCAGCCATGGAGAAGAGTTTAGACACTAGGATAAGATAAGGAACACACCCATTAAAAAGAAATCACATTAGGATTCTCTTTTTAAGCTGTTCCTTCAAACACTAGTGCTTAGGAAATCTATTGGAGGCAGAAGCAGTCAAGGGTAGCCTAGGGTTAGGGTTAGGGTTAGGGTTAGGCTTAGGGTACGGCTTAGGGTACGGGTTCGGGGAGGGGTTCGAGTACGGTGTAGGGTATGGGTTAGGGTTAGGGTTAGGGTTAGTGTTAGGGTTAGGGCTCAGTTTAGGGTACGGGTTAGGATTAGGGTACGTGTTAGGGTTAGGGTAGGGGTTAGGGTTAGGGTACGCGTTAGGGTTAGGGTAGTTATTAAACCTATCCCACTCTCTAGATACCCCTTAGCACGTAAAGGAATATTATTTGGGGGTCTAGCCATGGAGAAGAGTTTAGACACTAGGATAAGATAAGGAACACACCCATTATAAAGAAATCACATTAGGATTCTGTTTTTAAGCCGTTCCTTAAAACACTAGTGCTTAGGAAATCTATTGGAGGCAGAAGCAGTCAAGGGTAGCCTAGGGTTAGGGTTAGGCTTAGGGTTAGGCTTAGGGAACGGCTTAGGGTACGGGTTCGGGGAGGGGTTCGGGTACGGCGTAGGGTATGGGTTAGGGTTAGGGTTAGGGTTAGTGTTAGGGTTAGGGCTCGGTTCAGGGTACGGGTTAGGATTAGGGTACGTGTTAGGGTTAGGGTAGGGGTTAGGGTTAGGGTACGCGTTAGGGTTAGGGTAGTTATTAAACCTATCCCACTCTCTAGATACCCCTTAGCACGTAAAGGAATATTATTTGGGGGTCCAGCCATGGAGAAGAGTTTAGACACTAGGATAAGATAAGGAACACACCCATTATAAAGAAATCACATTAGGATTCTCTTTTTAAGCTGTTCCTTCAAACACTAGTGCTTAGGAAATCTATTGGAGGCAGAAGCAGTCAAGGGTAGCCTAGGGTTAGGGTTAGGCTTAGGGTTAGGCTTAGGGTACGGCTTAGGGTACGGGTTCGGGGAGGGGTTCGGGTACGGCGTAGGGTATGGGTTAGGGTTAGGGTTAGGGTTAGTGTTAGGGTTAGGGCTCAGTTTAGGGTACGGGTTAGGATTAGGGTACGTGTTAGATTTAGGGTAGGTGTTAGGGTTAGGGTACGCATTAGGGGTAGGGTAGTTATTAAACCTATCCCACTCTCTAGATACCCCTTAGCACGTAAAGGAATATTATTTGGGGGTCCAGCCATGGAGAAGAGTTTAGACACTAGGATAAGATAAGGAACACACCCATTATAAAGAAATCACATTAGGATTCTCTTTTTAAGCTGTTCCTTCAAACACTAGTGCTTAGGAAATCTATTGGAGGCAGAAGCAGTCAAGGGTAGCCTAGGGTTAGGGTTAGGCTTAGGGTTAGGGTTAGGGTACGGCTTAGGGTAGGGGTTCGGGTACGGCGTAGGGTATGGGTTAGGGTTAGGGTTAGGGTTAGTGTTAGGGTTAGGGCTCGGTTTAGGGTACGGGTTAGGATTAGGGTACGTGTTAGGGTTAGGGTAGGGGTTAGGGTTAGGGTACGCATTAGGGTTAGGGTAGTTAGTAAACCTATCCCACTCTCTAGATACCCCTTAGCACGTAAAGGAATATTATTTGGGGGTCCAGCCATGGAGAAGCGTTTAGACACTAGGATAAGATAAGGAACACACCCATTATAAAGAAATCACATTAGGATTCTCTTTTTAAGCTGTTCCTTCAAACACTAGTGCTTAGGAAATCTATTGGAGGCAGAAGCAGTCAAGGGTAGCCTAGGGTTAGGGTTAGGCTTAGGGTTAGGGTTAGGGTACGGCTTAGGGTACGGGTTCGGGGAGGGGTTCGGGTACGGCGTAGGGTATGGGTTAGGGTTAGGGTTAGGGTTTGAGTTAGGGTTAGGGCTCGGTTTAGTGTACGGGTTAGGATTAGGGTACGTTTTAGGGTTAGGGTAGGGGTTAGGGTTAGGGTATGCGTTAGGGTTAGGGTAGTTATTAAACCTATCCCACTCTCTAGATACCCCTTAGCATGTAAAGGAATATTATTTGGGGGTCCAGCCATGGAGAAGAGTTTAGACACTAGGATAAGATAAGGAACACACCCATTATAAAGAAATCACATTAGGATTCTCTTTTTAAGCTGTTCCTTCAAACACTAGTGCTTAGGAAATCTATTGGAGGCAGAAGCAGTCAAGGGTAGCCTAGGGTTAGGGTTAGGCTTAGGGTTAGGGTTAGGGTACGGCTTAGGGTACGGGTTCGGGGAGGGGTTCGGGTACGGCGTAGGGTATGGGTTAGGGTTAGGGTTAGGGTTAGTGTTAGGGTTAGGGCTCGGTTCAGGGTACGGGTTAGGATTAGGGTACGTGTTAGGGTTAGGGTAGGGGTTAGGGTTAGGGTACGCATTAGGGTTAGGGTAGTTATTAAACCTATCCCACTCTCTAGATACCCCTTAGCACGTAAAGGAATATTATTTGGGGGTCCAGCCATGGAGAAGAGTTTAGACACTAGGATAAATAAGGAACACACCCATTATAAAGAAATCACATTAGGATTCTCTTTTTAAGCTGTTTCTTAAAACACTAGTGCTTAGGAAATCTATTGGAGGCAGAAGCAGTCAAGGGTAGCCTAGGGTTAGGGTTAGGCTTAGGGTTAGGGTTAGGGTACGGCTTAGGGTACGGGTTCGGGGAGGGGTTCGGGTACGGCGTAGGGTATGGGTTAGGGTTAGGGTTAGGGTTTGAGTTAGGGTTAGGGCTCGGTTTAGTGTACGGGTTAGGATTAGGGTACGTTTTAGGGTTAGGGTAGGGGTTAGGGTTAGGGTACGCGTTAGGGTTAGGGTAGTTATTAAACCTATCCCACTCTCTGGATACCCCTTAGCATGTAAAGGAATATTATTTGGGGGTCCAGCCATGGAGAAGAGTTTAGACACTAGGATAAGATAAGGAACACACCCATTATAAAGAAATCACATTAGGATTCTCTTTTCAAGCTGTTCCTTCAAACACTAGTGCTTAGGAAATCTATTGGAGGCAGAAGCAGTCAAGGGTAGCCTAGGGTTAGGGTTAGGCTTAGGGTTAGGCTTAGGGTACGGCTTAGGGTACGGGTTCGGGGAGGGGTTCGGGTACGGCGTAGGGTATGGGTTAGGGTTAGGGTTAGGGTTAGTGTTAGGGTTAGGGTAGGGGTTAGGGTTAGGGTACGCATTAGGGTTAGGGTAGTTAGTAAACCTATCCCACTCTCTAGATACCCCTTAGCACGTAAAGGAATATTATTTGGGGGTCCAGCCATGGAGAAGCGTTTAGACACTAGGATAAGATAAGGAACACACCCATTATAAAGAAATCACATTAGGATTCTCTTTTTAAGCTGTTCCTTCAAACACTAGTGCTTAGGAAATCTATTGGAGGCAGAAGCAGTCAAGGGTAGCCTAGGGTTAGGGTTAGGCTTAGGGTTAGGGTTAGGGTACGGCTTAGGGTACGGGTTCGGGGAGGGGTTCGGGTACGGCGTAGGGTATGGGTTAGGGTTAGGGTTAGGGTTTGAGTTAGGGTTAGGGCTCGGTTTAGTGTACGGGTTAGGATTAGGGTACGTTTTAGGGTTAGGGTAGGGGTTAGGGTTAGGGTATGCGTTAGGGTTAGGGTAGTTATTAAACCTATCCCACTCTCTAGATACCCCTTAGCATGTAAAGGAATATTATTTGGGGGTCCAGCCATGGAGAAGAGTTTAGACACTAGGATAAGATAAGGAACACACCCATTATAAAGAAATCACATTAGGATTCTCTTTTTAAGCTGTTCCTTCAAACACTAGTGCTTAGGAAATCTATTGGAGGCAGAAGCAGTCAAGGGTAGCCTAGGGTTAGGGTTAGGCTTAGGGTTAGGGTTAGGGTACGGCTTAGGGTACGGGTTCGGGGAGGGGTTCGGGTACGGCGTAGGGTATGGGTTAGGGTTAGGGTTAGGGTTAGTGTTAGGGTTAGGGCTCGGTTCAGGGTACGGGTTAGGATTAGGGTACGTGTTAGGGTTAGGGTAGGGGTTAGGGTTAGGGTACGCATTAGGGTTAGGGTAGTTATTAAACCTATCCCACTCTCTAGATACCCCTTAGCACGTAAAGGAATATTATTTGGGGGTCCAGCCATGGAGAAGAGTTTAGACACTAGGATAAATAAGGAACACACCCATTATAAAGAAATCACATTAGGATTCTCTTTTTAAGCTGTTTCTTAAAACACTAGTGCTTAGGAAATCTATTGGAGGCAGAAGCAGTCAAGGGTAGCCTAGGGTTAGGGTTAGGCTTAGGGTTAGGGTTAGGGTACGGCTTAGGGTACGGGTTCGGGGAGGGGTTCGGGTACGGCGTAGGGTATGGGTTAGGGTTAGGGTTAGGGTTTGAGTTAGGGTTAGGGCTCGGTTTAGTGTACGGGTTAGGATTAGGGTACGTTTTAGGGTTAGGGTAGGGGTTAGGGTTAGGGTACGCGTTAGGGTTAGGGTAGTTATTAAACCTATCCCACTCTCTGGATACCCCTTAGCATGTAAAGGAATATTATTTGGGGGTCCAGCCATGGAGAAGAGTTTAGACACTAGGATAAGATAAGGAACACACCCATTATAAAGAAATCACATTAGGATTCTCTTTTCAAGCTGTTCCTTCAAACACTAGTGCTTAGGAAATCTATTGGAGGCAGAAGCAGTCAAGGGTAGCCTAGGGTTAGGGTTAGGCTTAGGGTTAGGCTTAGGGTACGGCTTAGGGTACGGGTTCGGGGAGGGGTTCGGGTACGGCGTAGGGTATGGGTTAGGGTTAGGGTTAGGGTTAGTGTTAGGGTTAGGGCTCGGTTTAGGGTACGGGTTAGGATTAGGGTACGTGTTAGGGTTAGGGTAGGGGTTAGGGTTAGGGTACGCGTTAGGGTTAGGGTAGTTATTAAACCTATCCCACTCTCTAGATACCCCTTAGCACATAAAGGAATATTATTTGGGGGTCCAGCCATGGAGAAGAGTTTAGACACTAGGATAAGATAAGGAACACACCCATTATAAAGAAATCACATTAGGATTCCCTTTTTAAGCTGTTCCTTCAAACACTAGTGCTTAGGAAATCTGTTGGAGGCAGAAGCAGTCAAGGGTAGCCTAGGGTTAGGGTTAGGCTTAGGGTACGGCTTAGGGTACGGGTTCGGGGAGGGGTTCGGGTACGGCGTAGGTTATGGGGTAGAGTTAGGGTTAGGGTTAGTGTTAGGGTTAGGGCTCGGTTCAGGGTACGGGTTAGGATTACGGTACGTTTTAGGGTTAGGTTAGGGGTTAGGGTTAGGGTACGTGTTAGGGTTAGGGTAGTTATTAAACCTATCCCACTCTCTAGATACCCCTTAGCACGTAAAGGAATATTATTTGGGGGTCCAGCCATGGAGAAGAGTTTAGACACTAGGATAAGATAAGGAACACACCCATTATAAAGAAATCACATTAGGATTCTCTTTTTAAGCTGTTTCTTAAAACACTAGTGCTTAGGAAATCTATTGGAGGCAGAAGCAGTCAAGGGTAGCCTAGGGTTAGGGTTAGGCTTAGGATTAGGCTTAGGGTACGGCTTAGGGTACGGGTTCGGGGAGGGGTTCGGGTACGGCCTAGGGTATGGGTTAGGGTTAGGGTTAGGGTTAGTGTTAGGGTTAGGGCTCGGTTCAGGGTACGGGTTAGGATTAGGGTACGTGTTAGGGTTAGGGTAGGGGTTAGGGTTAGGGTACGCGTTAGGGTTAGGGTAGTTATTAAACCTATCCCACTCTCTAGATACCCCTTAGCACGTAAAGGAATATTATTTGCGGGTCCAGCCATGGAGAAGAGTTTAGACACTAGGATAAAATAAGGAACACATACATTATAAAGAAATCACATTAGGATTCTCTTTTTAAGCTGTTCCTTAAAACACTAGTGCTTAGGAAATCTATTGGAGGCAGAAGCAGTCAAGGGTAGCCTAGGGTTAGGGTTAGGCTTAGGGTTAGGGTTAGGGTACGGCTTAGGGTAGGGGTTCGGGGAGGGGTTCGGGTACGGCGTAGGGTATGGGTTAGGGTTAGGGTTAGGGTTCGTGTTAGGGTTAGGGCTCGGTTTAGGGTACGGGTTAGGATTAGGGTACGTGTTAGGGTTAGGGTAGGGGTTAGGGTTAGGGTACGCATTAGGGTTAGGGTAGTTAGTAAACCTATCACACTCTCTAGATACCCCTTAGCACGTAAAGGAATATTATTTGCGGGTCCAGCCATGGAGAAGAGTTTAGACACTAGGATAAGATAAGGAACACACCCATTATAAAGAAATCACATTAGGATTCTCTTTTTAAGCTGTTCCTTCAAACACTAGTGCTTAGGAAATCTATTGGAGGCAGAAGCAGTCAAGGGTAGCCTAGGGTTAGGGTTAGGCTTAGGGTTAGGGTTAGGGTACGGCTTAGGGTACGGGTTCGGGGAGGGGTTCGGGTACGGCGTAGGGTATGGGTTAGGGTTAGGGTTAGGGTTTGAGTTAGGGTTAGGGCTCGGTTTAGTGTACGGATTAGGATTAGGGTACGTTTTAGGGTTAGGGTAGGGGTTAGGGTTAGGGTATGCGTTAGGGTTAGGGTAGTTATTAAACCTATCCCACTCTCTAGATACCCCTTAGCATGTAAAGGAATATTATTTGGGGGTCCAGCCATGGAGAAGAGTTTAGACACTAGGATAAGATAAGGAACACACCCATTATAAAGAAATCACATTAGGATTCTCTTTTTAAGCTGTTCCTTCAAACACTAGTGCTTAGGAAATCTATTGGAGGCAGAAGCAGTCAAGGGTAGCCTAGGGTTAGGGTTAGGCTTAGGGTTAGGGTTAGGGTACGGCTTAGGGTACGGGTTCGGGGAGGGGTTCGGGTACGGCGTAGGGTATGGGTTAGGGTTAGGGTTAGGGTTAGTGTTAGGGTTAGGGCTCAGTTTAGGGTACGGGTTAGGATTAGGGTACGTGTTAGGGTTAGGGTAGGGGTTAGGGTTAGGGTACGCGTTAGGGTTAGGGTAGTTATTAAACCTATCCCACTCTCTAGATACCCCTTAGCACGTAAAGGAATATTATTTGCGGGTCCAGCCATGGAGAAGAGTTTAGACACTAGGATAAAATAAGGAACACATACATTATAAAGAAATCACATTAGGATTCTCTTTTTAAGCTGTTCCTTAAAACACTAGTGCTTAGGAAATCTATTGGAGGCAGAAGCAGTCAAGGGTAGCCTAGGGTTAGGGTTAGGCTTAGGGTTAGGGTTAGGGTACGGCTTAGGGTAGGGGTTCGGGGAGGGGTTCGGGTACGGCGTAGGGTATGGGTTAGGGTTAGGGTTAGGGTTCGTGTTAGGGTTACGGCTCGGTTTAGGGTACGGGTTAGGATTAGGGTACGTGTTAGTGTAAGGGTAGGGGTTAGGGATAGGGTACGCATTAGGGTTAGGGTAGTTAGTAAACCTATCCCACTCTCTAGATACCCCTTAGCAGGTAAAGGAATATTATTTGGGGGCCCAGCCATGGAGAAGAGTTTAGACACTAGGATAAGATAAGGAACACACCCATTAAAAAGAAATCACATTAGGATTCTCTTTTTAAGCTGTTCCTTCAAACACTAGTGCTTAGGAAATCTATTGGAGGCAGAAGCAGTCAAGGGTAGCCTAGGGTTAGGGTTAGGGTTAGGGTTAGGCTTAGGGTACGGCTTAGGGTACGGGTTCGGGGAGGGGTTCGAGTACGGTGTAGGGTATGGGTTAGGGTTAGGGTTAGGGTTAGTGTTAGGGTTAGGGCTCAGTTTAGGGTACGGGTTAGGATTAGGGTACGTGTTAGGGTTAGGGTAGGGGTTAGGGTTAGGGTACGCGTTAGGGTTAGGGTAGTTATTAAACCTATCCCACTCTCTAGATACCCCTTAGCACGTAAAGGAATATTATTTGGGGGTCTAGCCATGGAGAAGAGTTTAGACACTAGGATAAGATAAGGAACACACCCATTATAAAGAAATCACATTAGGATTCTGTTTTTAAGCCGTTCCTTAAAACACTAGTGCTTAGGAAATCTATTGGAGGCAGAAGCAGTCAAGGGTAGCCTAGGGTTAGGGTTAGGCTTAGGGTTAGGCTTAGGGAACGGCTTAGGGTACGGGTTCGGGGAGGGGTTCGGGTACGGCGTAGGGTATGGGTTAGGGTTAGGGTTAGGGTTAGTGTTAGGGTTAGGGCTCGGTTCAGGGTACGGGTTAGGATTAGGGTACGTGTTAGGGTTAGGGTAGGGGTTAGGGTTAGGGTACGCGTTAGGGTTAGGGTAGTTATTAAACCTATCCCACTCTCTAGATACCCCTTAGCACGTAAAGGAATATTATTTGCGGGTCCAGCCATGGAGAAGAGTTTAGACACTAGGATAAGATAAGGAACACACCCATTATAAAGAAATCACATTAGGATTCTCTTTTTAAGCTGTTCCTTCAAACACTAGTGCTTAGGAAATCTATTGGAGGCAGAAGCAGTCAAGGGTAGCCTAGGGTTAGGGTTAGGCTTAGGGTTAGGCTTAGGGTACGGCTTAGGGTACGGGTTCGGGGAGGGGTTCGGGTACGGCGTAGGGTATGGGTTAGGGTTAGGGTTAGGGTTAGTGTTAGGGTTAGGGCTCAGTTTAGGGTACGGGTTAGGATTAGGGTACGTGTTAGATTTAGGGTAGGTGTTAGGGTTAGGGTACGCATTAGGGGTAGGGTAGTTATTAAACCTATCCCACTCTCTAGATACCCCTTAGCACGTAAAGGAATATTATTTGGGGGTCCAGCCATGGAGAAGAGTTTAGACACTAGGATAAGATAAGGAACACACCCATTATAAAGAAATCACATTAGGATTCTCTTTTTAAGCTGTTCCTTCAAACACTAGTGCTTAGGAAATCTATTGGAGGCAGAAGCAGTCAAGGGTAGCCTAGGGTTAGGGTTAGGCTTAGGGTTAGGGTTAGGGTACGGCTTAGGGTAGGGGTTCGGGTACGGCGTAGGGTATGGGTTAGGGTTAGGGTTAGGGTTAGTGTTAGGGTTAGGGCTCGGTTTAGGGTACGGGTTAGGATTAGGGTACGTGTTAGGGTTAGGGTAGGGGTTAGGGTTAGGGTACGCATTAGGGTTAGGGTAGTTAGTAAACCTATCCCACTCTCTAGATACCCCTTAGCACGTAAAGGAATATTATTTGGGGGTCCAGCCATGGAGAAGCGTTTAGACACTAGGATAAGATAAGGAACACACCCATTATAAAGAAATCACATTAGGATTCTCTTTTTAAGCTGTTTCTTAAAACACTAGTGCTTAGGAAATCTATTGGAGGCAGAAGCAGTCAAGGGTAGCCTAGGGTTAGGGTTAGGCTTAGGGTTAGGCTTAGGGTACGGCTTAGGGTACGGGTTCGAGGAGGGGTTCGGGTACGGCGTAGGGTATGGGTTAGGGTTAGGGTTAGGGTTAGTGTTAGGGTTAGGGCTCGGTTCAGGGTACGGGTTAGGATTAGGGTACGTGTTAGGGTTAGGGTAGGGGTTAGGGTTAGGGTACGCATTAGGGTTAGGGTAGTTAGTAAACCTATCCCACTCTCTAGATACCCCTTAGCACGTAAAGGAATATTATTTGCGGGTCCAGCCATGGAGAAGAGTTTAGACACTAGGATAAGATAAGGAACACACCCATTATAAAGAAATCACATTAGGATTCTCTTTTTAAGCTGTTCCTTCAAACACTAGTGCTTAGGAAATCTATTGGAGGCAGAAGCAGTCAAGGGTAGCCTAGGGTTAGGGTTAGGCTTAGGGTTAGGCTTAGGGTACGGCTTAGGGTACGGGTTCGGGGAGGGGTTCGGGTACGGCGTAGGGTATGGGTTAGGGTTAGGGTTAGGGTTAGTGTTAGGGTTAGGGCTCGGTTTAGGGTACGGGTTAGGATTAGGGTACGTGTTAGATTTAGGGTAGGTGTTAGGGTTAGGGTACGCATTAGGGGTAGGGTAGTTATTAAACCTATCCCACTCTCTAGATACCCCTTAGCACGTAAAGGAATATTATTTGGGGGTCCAGCCATGGAGAAGAGTTTAGACACTAGGATAAGATAAGGAACACACCCATTATAAAGAAATCACATTAGGATTCTCTTTTTAAGCTGTTCCTTCAAACACTAGTGCTTAGGAAATCTATTGGAGGCAGAAGCAGTCAAGGGTAGCCTAGGGTTAGGGTTAGGCTTAGGGTTAGGGTTAGGGTACGGCTTAGGGTAGGGGTTCGGGTACGGCGTAGGGTATGGGTTAGGGTTAGGGTTAGGGTTCGTGTTAGGGTTAGGGCTCGGTTTAGGGTACGGGTTAGGATTAGGGTACGTGTTAGGGTTAGGGTAGGGGTTAGGGTTAGGGTACGCATTAGGGTTAGGGTAGTTAGTAAACCTATCCCACTCTCTAGATACCCCTTAGCACGTAAAGGAATATTATTTGCGGGTCCAGCCATGGAGAAGAGTTTAGACACTAGGATAAGATAAGGAACACACCCATTATAAAGAAATCACATTAGGATTCTCTTTTTAAGCTGTTCCTTCAAACACTAGTGCTTAGGAAATCTATTGGAGGCAGAAGCAGTCAAGGGTAGCCTAGGGTTAGGGTTAGGCTTAGGGTTAGGCTTAGGGTACGGCTTAGGGTACGGGTTCGGGGAGGGGTTCGGGTACGGCGTAGGGTATGGGTTAGGGTTAGGGTTAGGGTTAGTGTTAGGGTTAGGGCTCGGTTTAGGGTACGGGTTAGGATTAGGGTACGTGTTAGATTTAGGGTAGGTGTTAGGGTTAGGGTACGCATTAGGGGTAGGGTAGTTATTAAACCTATCCCACTCTCTAGATACCCCTTAGCACGTAAAGGAATATTATTTGGGGAGCCAGCCATGGAGAAGAGTTTAGACACTAGGATAAGATAAGGAACACACCCATTATAAAGAAATCACATTAGGATTCGCTTTTTAAGCTGTTCCTTCAAACACTAGTGCTTAGGAAATCTATTGGAGGCAGAAGCAGTCAAGGGTAGCCTAGGGTTAGGGTTAGGCTTAGGGTTAGGGTTAGGGTACGGCTTAGGGTAGGGGTTCGGATACGGCGTAGGGCATGGGTTAGGGTTAGGGTTAGGGTTCGTGTTAGGGTTAGGGCTCGGTTTAGGGTACGGGTTAGGATTAGGGTACGTGTTAGGGTTAGGGTAGGGGTTAGGGTTAGGGTACGCATTAGGGTTAGGGTAGTGAGTAAACCTATCCCACTCTCTAGATACCCCTTAGCACGTAAAGGAATATTATTTGGGGGTCCAGCCATGGAGAAGAGTTTATACACTAGGATAAGATAAGGAACACACCCATTATAAAGAAATCACATTAGGATTCTCTTTTTAAGCTGTTTCTTAAAACACTAGTGCTTAGGAAATCTATTGGAGGCAGAAGCAGTCAAGGGTAGCCTAGGGTTAGGGTTAGGCTTAGGGTTAGGCTTAGGGTACGGCTTAGGGTACGGGTTCGGGGAGGGGTTCGGGTACGGCCTAGGGTATGGGTTAGGGTTAGGGTTAGGGTTAGTGTTAGTGTTAGGGCTCGGTTCAGGGTACGGGTTAGGATTAGGGTACGTGTTAGGGTTAGGGTAGGGGTTAGGGTTAGGGTACGCGTTAGGGTTAGGGTAGTTATTAAACCTATCCCACTCTCTAGATACCCCTTAGCACGTAAAGGAATATTATTTGCGGGTCCAGCCATGGAGAAGAGTTTAGACACTAGGATAAAATAAGGAACACATACATTATAAAGAAATCACATTAGGATTCTCTTTTTAAGCTGTTCCTTAAAACACTAGTGCTTAGGAAATCTATTGGAGGCAGAAGCAGTCAAGGGTAGCCTAGGGTTAGGGTTAGGCTTAGGGTTAGGGTTAGGGTACGGCTTAGGGTAGGGGTTCGGGGAGGGGTTCGGGTACGGCGTAGGGTATGGGTTAGGGTTAGGGTTAGGGTTCGTGTTAGGGTTAGGGCTCGGTTTAGGGTACGGGTTAGGATTAGGGTACGTGTTAGGGTTAGGGTAGGGGTTAGGGTTAGGGTACGCATTAGGGTTAGGGTAGTTAGTAAACCTATCCCACTCTCTAGATACCCCTTAGCACGTAAAGGAATATTATTTGCGAGTCCAGCCATGGAGAAGAGTTTAGACACTAGGATAAGATAAGGAACACACCCATTATAAAGAAATCACATTAGGATTCTCTTTTTAAGCTGTTCCTTCAAACACTAGTGCTTAGGAAATCTATTGGAGGCAGAAGCAGTCAAGGGTAGCCTAGGGTTAGGGTTAGGCTTAGGGTTAGGGTTAGGGTACGGCTTAGGGTACGGGTTCGGGGAGGGGTTCGGGTACGGCGTAGGGTTAGGGTTAGGGTTAGGGTTAGTGTTAGGGTTAGGGCTCAGTTTAGGGTACGGGTTAGGATTAGGGTACGTGTTAGGGTTAGGGTAGGGGTTAGGGTTAGGGTACGCGTTAGGGTTAGGGTAGTTATTAAACCTATCCCACTCTCTAGATACCCCTTAGCACGTAAAGGAATATTATTTGGGGGTCTAGCCATGGAGAAGAGTTTAGACACTAGGATAAGATAAGGAACACACCCATTATAAAGAAATCACATTAGGATTCTGTTTTTAAGCCGTTCCTTAAAACACTAGTGCTTAGGAAATCTATTGGAGGCAGAAGCAGTCAAGGGTAGCCTAGGGTTAGGGTTAGGCTTAGGGAACGGCTTAGGGTACGGGTTCGGGGAGGGGTTCGGGTACGGCGTAGGGTATGGGTTAGGGTTAGGGTTAGGGTTAGTGTTAGGGTTAGGGCTCGGTTCAGGGTACGGGTTAGGATTAGGGTACGTGTTAGGGTTAGGGTAGGGGTTAGGGTTAGGGTACGCGTTAGGGTTAGGGTAGTTATTAAACCTATCCCACTCTCTAGATACCCCTTAGCACGTAAAGGAATATTATTTGCGGGTCCAGCCATGGAGAAGAGTTTAGACACTAGGATAAGATAAGGAACACACCCATTATAAAGAAATCACATTAGGATTCTCTTTTTAAGCTGTTCCTTCAAACACTAGTGCTTAGGAAATCTATTGGAGGCAGAAGCAGTCAAGGGTAGCCTAGGGTTAGGGTTAGGCTTAGGGTTAGGCTTAGGGTACGGCTTAGGGTACGGGTTCGGGGAGGGGTTCGGGTACGGCGTAGGGTATGGGTTAGGGTTAGGGTTAGGGTTAGTGTTAGGGTTAGGGCTCAGTTTAGGGTACGGGTTAGGATTAGGGTACGTGTTAGATTTAGGGTAGGTGTTAGGGTTAGGGTACGCATTAGGGGTAGGGTAGTTATTAAACCTATCCCACTCTCTAGATACCCCTTAGCACGTAAAGGAATATTATTTGGGGGTCCAGCCATGGAGAAGAGTTTAGACACTAGGATAAGATAAGGAACACACCCATTATAAAGAAATCACATTAGGATTCTCTTTTTAAGCTGTTCCTTCAAACACTAGTGCTTAGGAAATCTATTGGAGGCAGAAGCAGTCAAGGGTAGCCTAGGGTTAGTGTTAGGCTTAGGGTTAGGGTTAGGGTACGGCTTAGGGTAGGGGTTCGGGTACGGCGTAGGGTATGGGTTAGGGTTAGGGTTAGGGTTAGTGTTAGGGTTAGGGCTCGGTTTAGGGTACGGGTTAGGATTAGGGTACGTGTTAGGGTTAGGGTAGGGGTTAGGGTTAGGGTACGCATTAGGGTTAGGGTAGTTAGTAAACCTATCCCACTCTCTAGATACCCCTTAGCACGTAAAGGAATATTATTTGGGGGTCCAGCCATGGAGAAGCGTTTAGACACTAGGATAAGATAAGGAACACACCCATTATAAAGAAATCACATTAGGATTCTCTTTTTAAGCTGTTTCTTAAAACACTAGTGCTTAGGAAATCTATTGGAGGCAGAAGCAGTCAAGGGTAGCCTAGGGTTAGGGTTAGGCTTAGGGTTAGGCTTAGGGTACGGCTTAGGGTACGGGTTCGGGGAGGGGTTCGGGTACGGCGTAGGGTATGGGTTAGGGTTAGGGTTAGGGTTAGGGTTAGGGTTAGGGCTCGGTTCAGGGTACGGGTTAGGATTAGGGTACGTGTTAGGGTTAGGGTAGGGGTTAGGGTTAGGGTACGCATTAGGGTTAGGGTAGTTAGTAAACCTATCCCACTCTCTAGATACCCCTTAGCACGTAAAGGAATATTATTTGCGGGTCCAGCCATGGAGAAGAGTTTAGACACTAGGATAAGATAAGGAACACACCCATTATAAAGAAATCACATTAGGATTCTCTTTTTAAGCTGTTCCTTCAAACACTAGTGCTTAGGAAATCTATTGGAGGCAGAAGCAGTCAAGGGTAGCCTAGGGTTAGGGTTAGGCTTAGGGTTAGGCTTAGGGTACGGCTTAGGGTACGGGTTCGGGGAGGGGTTCGGGTACGGCGTAGGGTATGGGTTAGGGTTAGGGTTAGGGTTAGTGTTAGGGTTAGGGCTCGGTTTAGGGTACGGGTTAGGATTAGGGTACGTGTTAGATTTAGGGTAGGTGTTAGGGTTAGGGTACGCATTAGGGGTAGGGTAGTTATTAAACCTATCCCACTCTCTAGATACCCCTTAGCACGTAAAGGAATATTATTTGGGGGTCCAGCCATGGAGAAGAGTTTAGACACTAGGATAAGATAAGGAACACACCCATTATAAAGAAATCACATTAGGATTCTCTTTTTAAGCTGTTCCTTCAAACACTAGTGCTTAGGAAATCTATTGGAGGCAGAAGCAGTCAAGGGTAGCCTAGGGTTAGGGTTAGGCTTAGGGTTAGGGTTAGGGTACGGCTTAGGGTAGGGGTTCGGGTACGGCGTAGGGTATGGGTTAGGGTTAGGGTTAGGGTTCGTGTTAGGGTTAGGGCTCGGTTTAGGGTACGGGTTAGGATTAGGGTACGTGTTAGGGTTAGGGTAGGGGTTAGGGTTAGGGTACGCATTAGGGTTAGGGTAGTTAGTAAACCTATCCCACTCTCTAGATACCCCTTAGCACGTAAAGGAATATTATTTGCGGGTCCAGCCATGGAGAAGAGTTTAGACACTAGGATAAGATAAGGAACACACCCATTATAAAGAAATCACATTAGGATTCTCTTTTTAAGCTGTTCCTTCAAACACTAGTGCTTAGGAAATCTATTGGAGGCAGAAGCAGTCAAGGGTAGCCTAGGGTTAGGGTTAGGCTTAGGGTTAGGCTTAGGGTACGGCTTAGGGTACGGGTTCGGGGAGGGGTTCGGGTACGGCGTAGGGTATGGGTTAGGGTTAGGGTTAGGGTTAGTGTTAGGGTTAGGGCTCGGTTTAGGGTACGGGTTAGGATTAGGGTACGTGTTAGATTTAGGGTAGGTGTTAGGGTTAGGGTACGCATTAGGGGTAGGGTAGTTATTAAACCTATCCCACTCTCTAGATACCCCTTAGCACGTAAAGGAATATTATTTGGGGAGCCAGCCATGGAGAAGAGTTTAGACACTAGGATAAGATAAGGAACACACCCATTATAAAGAAATCACATTAGGATTCGCTTTTTAAGCTGTTCCTTCAAACACTAGTGCTTAGGAAATCTATTGGAGGCAGAAGCAGTCAAGGGTAGCCTAGGGTTAGGGTTAGGCTTAGGGTTAGGGTTAGGGTACGGCTTAGGGTAGGGGTTCGGATACGGCGTAGGGCATGGGTTAGGGTTAGGGTTAGGGTTCGTGTTAGGGTTAGGGCTCGGTTTAGGGTACGGGTTAGGATTAGGGTACGTGTTAGGGTTAGGGTAGGGGTTAGGGTTAGGGTACGCATTAGGGTTAGGGTAGTGAGTAAACCTATCCCACTCTCTAGATACCCCTTAGCACGTAAAGGAATATTATTTGGGGGTCCAGCCATGGAGAAGAGTTTAGACACTAGGATAAGATAAGGAACACACCCATTATAAAGAAATCACATTAGGATTCTCTTTTTAAGCTGTTTCTTAAAACACTAGTGCTTAGGAAATCTATTGGAGGCAGAAGCAGTCAAGGGTAGCCTAGGGTTAGGGTTAGGCTTAGGGTTAGGCTTAGGGTACGGCTTAGGGTACGGGTTCGGGGAGGGGTTCGGGTACGGCCTAGGGTATGGGTTAGGGTTAGGGTTAGGGTTAGTGTTAGTGTTAGGGCTCGGTTCAGGGTACGGGTTAGGATTAGGGTACGTGTTAGGGTTAGGGTAGGGGTTAGGGTTAGGGTACGCGTTAGGGTTAGGGTAGTTATTAAACCTATCCCACTCTCTAGATACCCCTTAGCACGTAAAGGAATATTATTTGCGGGTCCAGCCATGGAGAAGAGTTTAGACACTAGGATAAAATAAGGAACACATACATTATAAAGAAATCACATTAGGATTCTCTTTTTAAGCTGTTCCTTAAAACACTAGTGCTTAGGAAATCTATTGGAGGCAGAAGCAGTCAAGGGTAGCCTAGGGTTAGGGTTAGGCTTAGGGTTAGGGTTAGGGTACGGCTTAGGGTAGGGGTTCGGGGAGGGGTTCGGGTACGGCGTAGGGTATGGGTTAGGGTTAGGGTTAGGGTTCGTGTTAGGGTTAGGGCTCGGTTTAGGGTACGGGTTAGGATTAGGGTACGTGTTAGGGTTAGGGTAGGGGTTAGGGTTAGGGTACGCATTAGGGTTAGGGTAGTTAGTAAACCTATCCCACTCTCTAGATACCCCTTAGCACGTAAAGGAATATTATTTGCGAGTCCAGCCATGGAGAAGAGTTTAGACACTAGGATAAGATAAGGAACACACCCATTATAAAGAAATCACATTAGGATTCTCTTTTTAAGCTGTTCCTTCAAACACTAGTGCTTAGGAAATCTATTGGAGGCAGAAGCAGTCAAGGGTAGCCTAGGGTTAGGGTTAGGCTTAGGGTTAGGGTTAGGGTACGGCTTAGGGTACGGGTTCGGGGAGGGGTTCGGGTACGGCGTAGGGTTAGGGTTAGGGTTAGGGTTAGTGTTAGGGTTAGGGCTCAGTTTAGGGTACGGGTTAGGATTAGGGTACGTGTTAGGGTTAGGGTAGGGGTTAGGGTTAGGGTACGCGTTAGGGTTAGGGTAGTTATTAAACCTATCCCACTCTCTAGATACCCCTTAGCACGTAAAGGAATATTATTTGGGGGTCTAGCCATGGAGAAGAGTTTAGACACTAGGATAAGATAAGGAACACACCCATTATAAAGAAATCACATTAGGATTCTGTTTTTAAGCCGTTCCTTAAAACACTAGTGCTTAGGAAATCTATTGGAGGCAGAAGCAGTCAAGGGTAGCCTAGGGTTAGGGTTAGGCTTAGGGAACGGCTTAGGGTACGGGTTCGGGGAGGGGTTCGGGTACGGCGTAGGGTATGGGTTAGGGTTAGGGTTAGGGTTAGTGTTAGGGTTAGGGCTCGGTTCAGGGTACGGGTTAGGATTAGGGTACGTGTTAGGGTTAGGGTAGGGGTTAGGGTTAGGGTACGCGTTAGGGTTAGGGTAGTTATTAAACCTATCCCACTCTCTAGATACCCCTTAGCACGTAAAGGAATATTATTTGCGGGTCCAGCCATGGAGAAGAGTTTAGACACTAGGATAAGATAAGGAACACACCCATTATAAAGAAATCACATTAGGATTCTCTTTTTAAGCTGTTCCTTCAAACACTAGTGCTTAGGAAATCTATTGGAGGCAGAAGCAGTCAAGGGTAGCCTAGGGTTAGGGTTAGGCTTAGGGTTAGGCTTAGGGTACGGCTTAGGGTACGGGTTCGGGGAGGGGTTCGGGTACGGCGTAGGGTATGGGTTAGGGTTAGGGTTAGGGTTAGTGTTAGGGTTAGGGCTCAGTTTAGGGTACGGGTTAGGATTAGGGTACGTGTTAGATTTAGGGTAGGTGTTAGGGTTAGGGTACGCATTAGGGGTAGGGTAGTTATTAAACCTATCCCACTCTCTAGATACCCCTTAGCACGTAAAGGAATATTATTTGGGGGTCCAGCCATGGAGAAGAGTTTAGACACTAGGATAAGATAAGGAACACACCCATTATAAAGAAATCACATTAGGATTCTCTTTTTAAGCTGTTCCTTCAAACACTAGTGCTTAGGAAATCTATTGGAGGCAGAAGCAGTCAAGGGTAGCCTAGGGTTAGTGTTAGGCTTAGGGTTAGGGTTAGGGTACGGCTTAGGGTAGGGGTTCGGGTACGGCGTAGGGTATGGGTTAGGGTTAGGGTTAGGGTTAGTGTTAGGGTTAGGGCTCGGTTTAGGGTACGGGTTAGGATTAGGGTACGTGTTAGGGTTAGGGTAGGGGTTAGGGTTAGGGTACGCATTAGGGTTAGGGTAGTTAGTAAACCTATCCCACTCTCTAGATACCCCTTAGCACGTAAAGGAATATTATTTGGGGGTCCAGCCATGGAGAAGCGTTTAGACACTAGGATAAGATAAGGAACACACCCATTATAAAGAAATCACATTAGGATTCTCTTTTTAAGCTGTTTCTTAAAACACTAGTGC
The DNA here is from genome assembly GCF_028023285.1 of Balaenoptera ricei. NCBI lineage: Eukaryota > Metazoa > Chordata > Mammalia > Artiodactyla > Balaenopteridae > Balaenoptera > Balaenoptera ricei. The sequence goes on from NW_026777501.1 coordinate 208,616, forward strand.
TTAGGAAATCTATTGGAGGCAGAAGCAGTCAAGGGTAGCCTAGGGTTAGGGTTAGGCTTAGGGTTAGGCTTAGGGTACGGCTTAGGGTACGGGTTCGGGGAGGGGTTCGGGTACGGCGTAGGGTATGGGTTAGGGTTAGGGTTAGGGTTAGGGTTAGGGTTAGGGCTCGGTTCAGGGTACGGGTTAGGATTAGGGTACGTGTTAGGGTTAGGGTAGGGGTTAGGGTTAGGGTACGCATTAGGGTTAGGGTAGTTAGTAAACCTATCCCACTCTCTAGATACCCCTTAGCACGTAAAGGAATATTATTTGCGGGTCCAGCCATGGAGAAGAGTTTAGACACTAGGATAAGATAAGGAACACACCCATTATAAAGAAATCACATTAGGATTCTCTTTTTAAGCTGTTCCTTCAAACACTAGTGCTTAGGAAATCTATTGGAGGCAGAAGCAGTCAAGGGTAGCCTAGGGTTAGGGTTAGGCTTAGGGTTAGGCTTAGGGTACGGCTTAGGGTACGGGTTCGGGGAGGGGTTCGGGTACGGCGTAGGGTATGGGTTAGGGTTAGGGTTAGGGTTAGTGTTAGGGTTAGGGCTCGGTTTAGGGTACGGGTTAGGATTAGGGTACGTGTTAGATTTAGGGTAGGTGTTAGGGTTAGGGTACGCATTAGGGGTAGGGTAGTTATTAAACCTATCCCACTCTCTAGATACCCCTTAGCACGTAAAGGAATATTATTTGGGGGTCCAGCCATGGAGAAGAGTTTAGACACTAGGATAAGATAAGGAACACACCCATTATAAAGAAATCACATTAGGATTCTCTTTTTAAGCTGTTCCTTCAAACACTAGTGCTTAGGAAATCTATTGGAGGCAGAAGCAGTCAAGGGTAGCCTAGGGTTAGGGTTAGGCTTAGGGTTAGGGTTAGGGTACGGCTTAGGGTAGGGGTTCGGGTACGGCGTAGGGTATGGGTTAGGGTTAGGGTTAGGGTTCGTGTTAGGGTTAGGGCTCGGTTTAGGGTACGGGTTAGGATTAGGGTACGTGTTAGGGTTAGGGTAGGGGTTAGGGTTAGGGTACGCATTAGGGTTAGGGTAGTTAGTAAACCTATCCCACTCTCTAGATACCCCTTAGCACGTAAAGGAATATTATTTGCGGGTCCAGCCATGGAGAAGAGTTTAGACACTAGGATAAGATAAGGAACACACCCATTATAAAGAAATCACATTAGGATTCTCTTTTTAAGCTGTTCCTTCAAACACTAGTGCTTAGGAAATCTATTGGAGGCAGAAGCAGTCAAGGGTAGCCTAGGGTTAGGGTTAGGCTTAGGGTTAGGCTTAGGGTACGGCTTAGGGTACGGGTTCGGGGAGGGGTTCGTGTACGGCGTAGGGTATGGGTTAGGGTTAGGGTTAGGGTTAGTGTTAGGGTTAGGGCTCGGTTTAGGGTACGGGTTAGGATTAGGGTACGTGTTAGATTTAGGGTAGGTGTTAGGGTTAGGGTACGCATTAGGGGTAGGGTAGTTATTAAACCTATCCCACTCTCTAGATACCCCTTAGCACGTAAAGGAATATTATTTGGGGAGCCAGCCATGGAGAAGAGTTTAGACACTAGGATAAGATAAGGAACACACCCATTATAAAGAAATCTCATTAGGATTCTCTTTTTAAGCTGTTCCTTCAAACACTAGTGCTTAGGAAATCTATTGGAGGCAGAAGCAGTCAAGGGTAGCCTAGGGTTAGGGTTAGGCTTAGGGTTAGGGTTAGGGTACGGCTTAGGGTAGGGGTTCGGATACGGCGTAGGGCATGGGTTAGGGTTAGGGTTAGGGTTCGTGTTAGGGTTAGGGCTCGGTTTAGGGTACGGGTTAGGATTAGGGTACGTGTTAGGGTTAGGGTAGGGGTTAGGGTTAGGGTACGCATTAGGGTTAGGGTAGTTAGTAAACCTATCCCACTCTCTAGATACCCCTTAGCACGTAAAGGAATATTATTTGGGGGTCCAGCCATGGAGAAGAGTTTAGACACTAGGATAAGATAAGGAACACACCCATTATAAAGAAATCACATTAGGATTCTCTTTTTAAGCTGTTTCTTAAAACACTAGTGCTTAGGAAATCTATTGGAGGCAGAAGCAGTCAAGGGTAGCCTAGGGTTAGGGTTAGGCTTAGGGTTAGGCTTAGGGTACGGCTTAGGGTACGGGTTCGGGGAGGGGTTCGGGTACGGCCTAGGGTATGGGTTAGGGTTAGGGTTAGGGTTAGTGTTAGTGTTAGGGCTCGGTTCAGGGTACGGGTTAGGATTAGGGTACGTGTTAGGGTTAGGGTAGGGGTTAGGGTTAGGGTACGCGTTAGGGTTAGGGTAGTTATTAAACCTATCCCACTCTCTAGATACCCCTTAGCACGTAAAGGAATATTATTTGCGGGTCCAGCCATGGAGAAGAGTTTAGACACTAGGATAAAATAAGGAACACATACATTATAAAGAAATCACATTAGGATTCTCTTTTTAAGCTGTTCCTTAAAACACTAGTGCTTAGGAAATCTATTGGAGGCAGAAGCAGTCAAGGGTAGCCTAGGGTTAGGGTTAGGCTTAGGGTTAGGGTTAGGGTACGGCTTAGGGTAGGGGTTCGGGGAGGGGTTCGGGTACGGCGTAGGGTATGGGTTAGGGTTAGGGTTAGGGTTCGTGTTAGGGTTAGGGCTCGGTTTAGGGTACGGGTTAGGATTAGGGTACGTGTTAGGGTTAGGGTAGGGGTTAGGGTTAGGGTACGCATTAGGGTTAGGGTAGTTAGTAAACCTATCCCACTCTCTAGATACCCCTTAGCACGTAAAGGAATATTATTTGCGAGTCCAGCCATGGAGAAGAGTTTAGACACTAGGATAAGATAAGGAACACACCCATTATAAAGAAATCACATTAGGATTCTCTTTTTAAGCTGTTCCTTCAAACACTAGTGCTTAGGAAATCTATTGGAGGCAGAAGCAGTCAAGGGTAGCCTAGGGTTAGGGTTAGGCTTAGGGTTAGGGTTAGGGTACGGCTTAGGGTACGGGTTCGGGGAGGGGTTCGGGTACGGCGTAGGGTATGGGTTAGGGTTAGGGTTAGGGTTTGAGTTAGGGTTAGGGCTCGGTTTAGTGTACGGGTTAGGATTAGGGTACGTTTTAGGGTTAGGGTAGGGGTTAGGGTTAGGGTATGCGTTAGGGTTAGGGTAGTTATTAAACCTATCCCACTCTCTAGATACCCCTTAGCATGTAAAGGAATATTATTTGGGGGTCCAGCCATGGAGAAGAGTTTAGACACTAGGATAAGATAAGGAACACACCCATTATAAAGAAATCACATTAGGATTCTCTTTTTAAGCTGTTCCTTCAAACACTAGTGCTTAGGAAATCTATTGGAGGCAGAAGCAGTCAAGGGTAGCCTAGGGTTAGGGTTAGGCTTAAGGTTAGGGTTAGGGTACGGCTTAGGGTACGGGTTCGGGGAGGGGTTCGGGTACGGCGTAGGGTATGGGTTAGGGTTAGGGTTAGGGTTAGTGTTAGGGTTAGGGCTCGGTTCAGGGTACGGGTTAGGATTAGGGTACGTGTTAGGGTTAGGGTAGGGGTTAGGGTTAGGGTACGCATTAGGGTTAGGGTAGTTATTAAACCTATCCCAGGGCTTCCCTGGTGGCGCAGTGGTTGAGAGCCTGCCTGCCAATGCAGGGGACACGGGTTCGAGCCCTGGTCTGGGAAGATCCCACATGCCACGGAGCAACTGGGCCCGTGAGCCACAATTACTGAGCCTGCGCGTCTAGAGCCTGTGCTCCGCAACATGAGAGGCCGCGACGGTGAGAGGCCCGCGCACCGCGATGAAGAGTGGCCCCCACTTGCCGCAACTAGAGAAAGCCCTCGCACAGAAACGAAGACTCAACACAGTCATAAATAAATAAATAAATAAAAGAACATGAATTTCTTTTAAAAAAAAAAAAAAAAAAAAAAACCTATCCCACTCTCTAGATACCCCTTAGCACGTAAAGGAATATTATTTGGGGGTCCAGCCATGGAGAAGAGTTTAGACACTAGGATAAATAAGGAACACACCCATTATAAAGAAATCACATTAGGATTCTCTTTTTAAGCTGTTTCTTAAAACACTAGTGCTTAGGAAATCTATTGGAGGCAGAAGCAGTCAAGGGTAGCCTAGGGTTAGGGTTAGGCTTAGGGTTAGGGTTAGGGTACGGCTTAGGGTACGGGTTCGGGGAGGGGTTCGGGTACGGCGTAGGGTATGGGTTAGGGTTAGGGTTAGGGTTTGAGTTAGGGTTAGGGCTCGGTTTAGTGTACGGGTTAGGATTAGGGTACGTTTTAGGGTTAGGGTAGGGGTTAGGGTTAGGGTACGCGTTAGGGTTAGGGTAGTTATTAAACCTATCCCACTCTCTGGATACCCCTTAGCATGTAAAGGAATATTATTTGGGGGTCCAGCCATGGAGAAGAGTTTAGACACTAGGATAAGATAAGGAACACACCCATTATAAAGAAATCACATTAGGATTCTCTTTTCAAGCTGTTCCTTCAAACACTAGTGCTTAGGAAATCTATTGGAGGCAGAAGCAGTCAAGGGTAGCCTAGGGTTAGGGTTAGGCTTAGGGTTAGGCTTAGGGTACGGCTTAGGGTACGGGTTCGGGGAGGGGTTCGGGTACGGCGTAGGGTATGGGTTAGGGTTAGGGTTAGGGTTAGTGTTAGGGTTAGGGCTCGGTTTAGGGTACGGGTTAGGATTAGGGTACGTGTTAGGGTTAGGGTAGGGGTTAGGGTTAGGGTACGCGTTAGGGTTAGGGTAGTTATTAAACCTATCCCACTCTCTAGATACCCCTTAGCACATAAAGGAATATTATTTGGGGGTCCAGCCATGGAGAAGAGTTTAGACACTAGGATAAGATAAGGAACACACCCATTATAAAGAAATCACATTAGGATTCCCTTTTTAAGCTGTTCCTTCAAACACTAGTGCTTAGGAAATCTGTTGGAGGCAGAAGCAGTCAAGGGTAGCCTAGGGTTAGGGTTAGGCTTAGGGTACGGCTTAGGGTACGGGTTCGGGGAGGGGTTCGGGTACGGCGTAGGTTATGGGGTAGAGTTAGGGTTAGGGTTAGTGTTAGGGTTAGGGCTCGGTTCAGGGTACGGGTTAGGATTACGGTACGTTTTAGGGTTAGGTTAGGGGTTAGGGTTAGGGTACGTGTTAGGGTTAGGGTAGTTATTAAACCTATCCCACTCTCTAGATACCCCTTAGCACGTAAAGGAATATTATTTGGGGGTCCAGCCATGGAGAAGAGTTTAGACACTAGGATAAGATAAGGAACACACCCATTATAAAGAAATCACATTAGGATTCTCTTTTTAAGCTGTTTCTTAAAACACTAGTGCTTAGGAAATCTATTGGAGGCAGAAGCAGTCAAGGGTAGCCTAGGGTTAGGGTTAGGCTTAGGATTAGGCTTAGGGTACGGCTTAGGGTACGGGTTCGGGGAGGGGTTCGGGTACGGCCTAGGGTATGGGTTAGGGTTAGGGTTAGGGTTAGTGTTAGGGTTAGGGCTCGGTTCAGGGTACGGGTTAGGATTAGGGTACGTGTTAGGGTTAGGGTAGGGGTTAGGGTTAGGGTACGCGTTAGGGTTAGGGTAGTTATTAAACCTATCCCACTCTCTAGATACCCCTTAGCACGTAAAGGAATATTATTTGCGGGTCCAGCCATGGAGAAGAGTTTAGACACTAGGATAAAATAAGGAACACATACATTATAAAGAAATCACATTAGGATTCTCTTTTTAAGCTGTTCCTTAAAACACTAGTGCTTAGGAAATCTATTGGAGGCAGAAGCAGTCAAGGGTAGCCTAGGGTTAGGGTTAGGCTTAGGGTTAGGGTTAGGGTACGGCTTAGGGTAGGGGTTCGGGGAGGGGTTCGGGTACGGCGTAGGGTATGGGTTAGGGTTAGGGTTAGGGTTCGTGTTAGGGTTAGGGCTCGGTTTAGGGTACGGGTTAGGATTAGGGTACGTGTTAGGGTTAGGGTAGGGGTTAGGGTTAGGGTACGCATTAGGGTTAGGGTAGTTAGTAAACCTATCACACTCTCTAGATACCCCTTAGCACGTAAAGGAATATTATTTGCGGGTCCAGCCATGGAGAAGAGTTTAGACACTAGGATAAGATAAGGAACACACCCATTATAAAGAAATCACATTAGGATTCTCTTTTTAAGCTGTTCCTTCAAACACTAGTGCTTAGGAAATCTATTGGAGGCAGAAGCAGTCAAGGGTAGCCTAGGGTTAGGGTTAGGCTTAGGGTTAGGGTTAGGGTACGGCTTAGGGTACGGGTTCGGGGAGGGGTTCGGGTACGGCGTAGGGTATGGGTTAGGGTTAGGGTTAGGGTTTGAGTTAGGGTTAGGGCTCGGTTTAGTGTACGGATTAGGATTAGGGTACGTTTTAGGGTTAGGGTAGGGGTTAGGGTTAGGGTATGCGTTAGGGTTAGGGTAGTTATTAAACCTATCCCACTCTCTAGATACCCCTTAGCATGTAAAGGAATATTATTTGGGGGTCCAGCCATGGAGAAGAGTTTAGACACTAGGATAAGATAAGGAACACACCCATTATAAAGAAATCACATTAGGATTCTCTTTTTAAGCTGTTCCTTCAAACACTAGTGCTTAGGAAATCTATTGGAGGCAGAAGCAGTCAAGGGTAGCCTAGGGTTAGGGTTAGGCTTAGGGTTAGGGTTAGGGTACGGCTTAGGGTACGGGTTCGGGGAGGGGTTCGGGTACGGCGTAGGGTATGGGTTAGGGTTAGGGTTAGGGTTAGTGTTAGGGTTAGGGCTCAGTTTAGGGTACGGGTTAGGATTAGGGTACGTGTTAGGGTTAGGGTAGGGGTTAGGGTTAGGGTACGCGTTAGGGTTAGGGTAGTTATTAAACCTATCCCACTCTCTAGATACCCCTTAGCACGTAAAGGAATATTATTTGCGGGTCCAGCCATGGAGAAGAGTTTAGACACTAGGATAAAATAAGGAACACATACATTATAAAGAAATCACATTAGGATTCTCTTTTTAAGCTGTTCCTTAAAACACTAGTGCTTAGGAAATCTATTGGAGGCAGAAGCAGTCAAGGGTAGCCTAGGGTTAGGGTTAGGCTTAGGGTTAGGGTTAGGGTACGGCTTAGGGTAGGGGTTCGGGGAGGGGTTCGGGTACGGCGTAGGGTATGGGTTAGGGTTAGGGTTAGGGTTCGTGTTAGGGTTACGGCTCGGTTTAGGGTACGGGTTAGGATTAGGGTACGTGTTAGTGTAAGGGTAGGGGTTAGGGATAGGGTACGCATTAGGGTTAGGGTAGTTAGTAAACCTATCCCACTCTCTAGATACCCCTTAGCAGGTAAAGGAATATTATTTGGGGGCCCAGCCATGGAGAAGAGTTTAGACACTAGGATAAGATAAGGAACACACCCATTAAAAAGAAATCACATTAGGATTCTCTTTTTAAGCTGTTCCTTCAAACACTAGTGCTTAGGAAATCTATTGGAGGCAGAAGCAGTCAAGGGTAGCCTAGGGTTAGGGTTAGGGTTAGGGTTAGGCTTAGGGTACGGCTTAGGGTACGGGTTCGGGGAGGGGTTCGAGTACGGTGTAGGGTATGGGTTAGGGTTAGGGTTAGGGTTAGTGTTAGGGTTAGGGCTCAGTTTAGGGTACGGGTTAGGATTAGGGTACGTGTTAGGGTTAGGGTAGGGGTTAGGGTTAGGGTACGCGTTAGGGTTAGGGTAGTTATTAAACCTATCCCACTCTCTAGATACCCCTTAGCACGTAAAGGAATATTATTTGGGGGTCTAGCCATGGAGAAGAGTTTAGACACTAGGATAAGATAAGGAACACACCCATTATAAAGAAATCACATTAGGATTCTGTTTTTAAGCCGTTCCTTAAAACACTAGTGCTTAGGAAATCTATTGGAGGCAGAAGCAGTCAAGGGTAGCCTAGGGTTAGGGTTAGGCTTAGGGTTAGGCTTAGGGAACGGCTTAGGGTACGGGTTCGGGGAGGGGTTCGGGTACGGCGTAGGGTATGGGTTAGGGTTAGGGTTAGGGTTAGTGTTAGGGTTAGGGCTCGGTTCAGGGTACGGGTTAGGATTAGGGTACGTGTTAGGGTTAGGGTAGGGGTTAGGGTTAGGGTACGCGTTAGGGTTAGGGTAGTTATTAAACCTATCCCACTCTCTAGATACCCCTTAGCACGTAAAGGAATATTATTTGCGGGTCCAGCCATGGAGAAGAGTTTAGACACTAGGATAAGATAAGGAACACACCCATTATAAAGAAATCACATTAGGATTCTCTTTTTAAGCTGTTCCTTCAAACACTAGTGCTTAGGAAATCTATTGGAGGCAGAAGCAGTCAAGGGTAGCCTAGGGTTAGGGTTAGGCTTAGGGTTAGGCTTAGGGTACGGCTTAGGGTACGGGTTCGGGTACGGCGTAGGGTATGGGTTAGGGTTAGGGTTAGGGTTAGTGTTAGGGTTAGGGCTCAGTTTAGGGTACGGGTTAGGATTAGGGTACGTGTTAGATTTAGGGTAGGTGTTAGGGTTAGGGTACGCATTAGGGGTAGGGTAGTTATTAAACCTATCCCACTCTCTAGATACCCCTTAGCACGTAAAGGAATATTATTTGGGGGTCCAGCCATGGAGAAGAGTTTAGACACTAGGATAAGATAAGGAACACACCCATTATAAAGAAATCACATTAGGATTCTCTTTTTAAGCTGTTCCTTCAAACACTAGTGCTTAGGAAATCTATTGGAGGCAGAAGCAGTCAAGGGTAGCCTAGGGTTAGGGTTAGGCTTAGGGTTAGGGTTAGGGTACGGCTTAGGGTAGGGGTTCGGGTACGGCGTAGGGTATGGGTTAGGGTTAGGGTTAGGGTTAGTGTTAGGGTTAGGGCTCGGTTTAGGGTACGGGTTAGGATTAGGGTACGTGTTAGGGTTAGGGTAGGGGTTAGGGTTAGGGTACGCATTAGGGTTAGGGTAGTTAGTAAACCTATCCCACTCTCTAGATACCCCTTAGCACGTAAAGGAATATTATTTGGGGGTCCAGCCATGGAGAAGCGTTTAGACACTAGGATAAGATAAGGAACACACCCATTATAAAGAAATCACATTAGGATTCTCTTTTTAAGCTGTTTCTTAAAACACTAGTGCTTAGGAAATCTATTGGAGGCAGAAGCAGTCAAGGGTAGCCTAGGGTTAGGGTTAGGCTTAGGGTTAGGCTTAGGGTACGGCTTAGGGTACGGGTTCGAGGAGGGGTTCGGGTACGGCGTAGGGTATGGGTTAGGGTTAGGGTTAGGGTTAGTGTTAGGGTTAGGGCTCGGTTCAGGGTACGGGTTAGGATTAGGGTACGTGTTAGGGTTAGGGTAGGGGTTAGGGTTAGGGTACGCATTAGGGTTAGGGTAGTTAGTAAACCTATCCCACTCTCTAGATACCCCTTAGCACGTAAAGGAATATTATTTGCGGGTCCAGCCATGGAGAAGAGTTTAGACACTAGGATAAGATAAGGAACACACCCATTATAAAGAAATCACATTAGGATTCTCTTTTTAAGCTGTTCCTTCAAACACTAGTGCTTAGGAAATCTATTGGAGGCAGAAGCAGTCAAGGGTAGCCTAGGGTTAGGGTTAGGCTTAGGGTTAGGCTTAGGGTACGGCTTAGGGTACGGGTTCGGGGAGGGGTTCGGGTACGGCGTAGGGTATGGGTTAGGGTTAGGGTTAGGGTTAGTGTTAGGGTTAGGGCTCGGTTTAGGGTACGGGTTAGGATTAGGGTACGTGTTAGATTTAGGGTAGGTGTTAGGGTTAGGGTACGCATTAGGGGTAGGGTAGTTATTAAACCTATCCCACTCTCTAGATACCCCTTAGCACGTAAAGGAATATTATTTGGGGGTCCAGCCATGGAGAAGAGTTTAGACACTAGGATAAGATAAGGAACACACCCATTATAAAGAAATCACATTAGGATTCTCTTTTTAAGCTGTTCCTTCAAACACTAGTGCTTAGGAAATCTATTGGAGGCAGAAGCAGTCAAGGGTAGCCTAGGGTTAGGGTTAGGCTTAGGGTTAGGGTTAGGGTACGGCTTAGGGTAGGGGTTCGGGTACGGCGTAGGGTATGGGTTAGGGTTAGGGTTAGGGTTCGTGTTAGGGTTAGGGCTCGGTTTAGGGTACGGGTTAGGATTAGGGTACGTGTTAGGGTTAGGGTAGGGGTTAGGGTTAGGGTACGCATTAGGGTTAGGGTAGTTAGTAAACCTATCCCACTCTCTAGATACCCCTTAGCACGTAAAGGAATATTATTTGCGGGTCCAGCCATGGAGAAGAGTTTAGACACTAGGATAAGATAAGGAACACACCCATTATAAAGAAATCACATTAGGATTCTCTTTTTAAGCTGTTCCTTCAAACACTAGTGCTTAGGAAATCTATTGGAGGCAGAAGCAGTCAAGGGTAGCCTAGGGTTAGGGTTAGGCTTAGGGTTAGGCTTAGGGTACGGCTTAGGGTACGGGTTCGGGGAGGGGTTCGGGTACGGCGTAGGGTATGGGTTAGGGTTAGGGTTAGGGTTAGTGTTAGGGTTAGGGCTCGGTTTAGGGTACGGGTTAGGATTAGGGTACGTGTTAGATTTAGGGTAGGTGTTAGCGTTAGGGTACGCATTAGGGGTAGGGTAGTTATTAAACCTATCCCACTCTCTAGATACCCCTTAGCACGTAAAGGAATATTATTTGGGGAGCCAGCCATGGAGAAGAGTTTAGACACTAGGATAAGATAAGGAACACACCCATTATAAAGAAATCACATTAGGATTCTCTTTTTAAGCTGTTCCTTCAAACACTAGTGCTTAGGAAATCTATTGGAGGCAGAAGCAGTCAAGGGTAGCCTAGGGTTAGGGTTAGGCTTAGGGTTAGGGTTAGGGTACGGCTTAGGGTAGGGGTTCGGATACGGCGTAGGGCATGGGTTAGGGTTAGGGTTAGGGTTCGTGTTAGGGTTAGGGCTCGGTTTAGGGTACGGGTTAGGATTAGGGTACGTGTTAGGGTTAGGGTAGGGGTTAGGGTTAGGGTACGCATTAGGGTTAGGGTAGTTAGTAAACCTATCCCACTCTCTAGATACCCCTTAGCACGTAAAGGAATATTATTTGGGGGTCCAGCCATGGAGAAGAGTTTATACACTAGGATAAGATAAGGAACACACCCATTATAAAGAAATCACATTAGGATTCTCTTTTTAAGCTGTTTCTTAAAACACTAGTGCTTAGGAAATCTATTGGAGGCAGAAGCAGTCAAGGGTAGCCTAGGGTTAGGGTTAGGCTTAGGGTTAGGCTTAGGGTACGGCTTAGGGTACGGGTTCGGGGAGGGGTTCGGGTACGGCCTAGGGTATGGGTTAGGGTTAGGGTTAGGGTTAGTGTTAGGGTTAGGGCTCGGTTCAGGGTACGGGTTAGGATTAGGGTACGTGTTAGGGTTAGGGTAGGGGTTAGGGTTAGGGTACGCGTTAGGGTTAGGGTAGTTATTAAACCTATCCCACTCTCTAGATACCCCTTAGCACGTAAAGGAATATTATTTGCGGGTCCAGCCATGGAGAAGAGTTTAGACACTAGGATAAAATAAGGAACACATACATTATAAAGAAATCACATTAGGATTCTCTTTTTAAGCTGTTCCTTAAAACACTAGTGCTTAGGAAATCTATTGGAGGCAGAAGCAGTCAAGGGTAGCCTAGGGTTAGGGTTAGGCTTAGGGTTAGGGTTAGGGTACGGCTTAGGGTAGGGGTTCGGGGAGGGGTTCGGGTACGGCGTAGGGTATGGGTTAGGGTTAGGGTTAGGGTTCGTGTTTGGGTTAGGGCTCGGTTTAGGGTACGGGTTAGGATTAGGGTACGTGTTAGGGTTAGGGTAGGGGTTAGGGTTAGGGTACGCATTAGGGTTAGGGTAGTTAGTAAACCTATCCCACTCTCTAGATACCCCTTAGCACGTAAAGGAATATTATTTGCGAGTCCAGCCATGGAGAAGAGTTTAGACACTAGGATAAGATTAGGAACACACCCATTATAAAGAAATCACATTAGGATTCTCTTTTTAAGCTGTTCCTTCAAACACTAGTGCTTAGGAAATCTATTGGAGGCAGAAGCAGTCAAGGGTAGCCTAGGGTTAGGGTTAGGCTTAGGGTTAGGGTTAGGGTACGGCTTAGGGTACGGGTTCGGGGAGGGGTTCGGGTACGGCGTAGGGTATGGGTTAGGGTTAGGGTTAGGGTTAGTGTTAGGGTTAGGGCTCGGTTCAGGGTACGGGTTAGGATTAGGGTACGTGTTAGGGTTAGGGTAGGGGTTAGGGTTAGGGTACGCATTAGGGTTAGGGTAGTTATTAAACCTATCCCACTCTCTAGATACCCCTTAGCACGTAAAGGAATATTATTTGGGGGTCCAGCCATGGAGAAGAGTTTAGACACTAGGATAAATAAGGAACACACCCATTATAAAGAAATCACATTAGGATTCTCTTTTTAAGCTGTTTCTTAAAACACTAGTGCTTAGGAAATCTATTGGAGGCAGAAGCAGTCAAGGGTAGCCTAGGGTTAGGGTTAGGCTTAGGGTTAGGGTTAGGGTACGGCTTAGGGTACGGGTTCGGGGAGGGGTTCGGGTACGGCGTAGGGTATGGGTTAGGGTTAGGGTTAGGGTTTGAGTTAGGGTTAGGGCTCGGTTTAGTGTACGGGTTAGGATTAGGGTACGTTTTAGGGTTAGGGTAGGGGTTAGGGTTAGGGTACGCGTTAGGGTTAGGGTAGTTATTAAACCTATCCCACTCTCTGGATACCCCTTAGCATGTAAAGGAATATTATTTGGGGGTCCAGCCATGGAGAAGAGTTTAGACACTAGGATAAGATAAGGAACACACCCATTATAAAGAAATCACATTAGGATTCTCTTTTCAAGCTGTTCCTTCAAACACTAGTGCTTAGGAAATCTATTGGAGGCAGAAGCAGTCAAGGGTAGCCTAGGGTTAGGGTTAGGCTTAGGGTTAGGCTTAGGGTACGGCTTAGGGTACGGGTTCGGGGAGGGGTTCGGGTACGGCGTAGGGTATGGGTTAGGGTTAGGGTTAGGGTTAGTGTTAGGGTTAGGGCTCGGTTTAGGGTACGGGTTAGGATTAGGGTACGTGTTAGGGTTAGGGTAGGGGTTAGGGTTAGGGTACGCGTTAGGGTTAGGGTAGTTATTAAACCTATCCCACTCTCTAGATACCCCTTAGCACATAAAGGAATATTATTTGGGGGTCCAGCCATGGAGAAGAGTTTAGACACTAGGATAAGATAAGGAACACACCCATTATAAAGAAATCACATTAGGATTCCCTTTTTAAGCTGTTCCTTCAAACACTAGTGCTTAGGAAATCTGTTGGAGGCAGAAACAGTCAAGGGTAGCCTAGGGTTAGGGTTAGGCTTAGGGTACGGCTTAGGGTACGGGTTCGGGGAGGGGTTCGGGTACGGCGTAGGGTATGGGGTAGAGTTAGGGTTAGGGTTAGTGTTAGGGTTAGGGCTCGGTTCAGGGTACGGGTTAGGATTACGGTACGTTTTAGGGTTAGGTTAGGGGTTAGGGTTAGGGTACGTGTTAGGGTTAGGGTAGTTATTAAACCTATCCCACTCTCTAGATACCCCTTAGCACGTAAAGGAATATTATTTGGGGGTCCAGCCATGGAGAAGAGTTTAGACACTAGGATAAGATAAGGAACACACCCATTATAAAGAAATCACATTAGGATTCTCTTTTTAAGCTGTTTCTTAAAACACTAGTGCTTAGGAAATCTATTGGAGGCAGAAGCAGTCAAGGGTAGCCTAGGGTTAGGGTTAGGCTTAGGATTAGGCTTAGGGTACGGCTTAGGGTACGGGTTCGGGGAGGGGTTCGGGTACGGCCTAGGGTATGGGTTAGGGTTAGGGTTAGGGTTAGTGTTAGGGTTAGGGCTCGGTTCAGGGTACGGGTTAGGATTAGGGTACGTGTTAGGGTTAGGGTAGGGGTTAGGGTTAGGGTACGCGTTAGGGTTAGGGTAGTTATTAAACCTATCCCACTCTCTAGATACCCCTTAGCACGTAAAGGAATATTATTTGTGGGTCCAGCCATGGAGAAGAGTTTAGACACTAGGATAAAATAAGGAACACATACATTATAAAGAAATCACATTAGGATTCTCTTTTTAAGCTGTTCCTTAAAACACTAGTGCTTAGGAAATCTATTGGAGGCAGAAGCAGTCAAGGGTAGCCTAGGGTTAGGGTTAGGCTTAGGGTTAGGGTTAGGGTACGGCTTAGGGTAGGGGTTCGGGGAGGGGTTCGGGTACGGCGTAGGGTATGGGTTAGGGTTAGGGTTAGGGTTCGTGTTAGGGTTAGGGCTCGGTTTAGGGTACGGGTTAGGATTAGGGTACGTGTTAGGGTTAGGGTAGGGGTTAGGGTTAGGGTACGCATTAGGGTTAGGGTAGTTAGTAAACCTATCACACTCTCTAGATACCCCTTAGCACGTAAAGGAATATTATTTGCGGGTCCAGCCATGGAGAAGAGTTTAGACACTAGGATAAGATAAGGAACACACCCATTATAAAGAAATCACATTAGGATTCTCTTTTTAAGCTGTTCCTTCAAACACTAGTGCTTAGGAAATCTATTGGAGGCAGAAGCAGTCAAGGGTAGCCTAGGGTTAGGGTTAGGCTTAGGGTTAGGGTTAGGGTACGGCTTAGGGTACGGGTTCGGGGAGGGGTTCGGGTACGGCGTAGGGTATGGGTTAGGGTTAGGGTTAGGGTTTGAGTTAGGGTTAGGGCTCGGTTTAGTGTACGGATTAGGATTAGGGTACGTTTTAGGGTTAGGGTAGGGGTTAGGGTTAGGGTATGCGTTAGGGTTAGGGTAGTTATTAAACCTATCCCACTCTCTAGATACCCCTTAGCATGTAAAGGAATATTATTTGGGGGTCCAGCCATGGAGAAGAGTTTAGACACTAGGATAAGATAAGAACACACCCATTATAAAGAAATCACATTAGGATTCTCTTTTTAAGCTGTTCCTTCAAACACTAGTGCTTAGGAAATCTATTGGAGGCAGAAGCAGTCAAGGGTAGCCTAGGGTTAGGGTTAGGCTTAGGGTTAGGGTTAGGGTACGGCTTAGGGTACGGGTTCGGGGAGGGGTTCGGGTACGGCGTAGGGTATGGGTTAGGGTTAGGGTTAGGGTTAGTGTTAGGGTTAGGGCTCAGTTTAGGGTACGGGTTAGGATTAGGGTACGTGTTAGGGTTAGGGTAGGGGTTAGGGTTAGGGTACGCGTTAGGGTTAGGGTAGTTATTAAACCTATCCCACTCTCTAGATACCCCTTAGCACGTAAAGGAATATTATTTGCGGGTCCAGCCATGGAGAAGAGTTTAGACACTAGGATAAAATAAGGAACACATACATTATAAAGAAATCACATTAGGATTCTCTTTTTAAGCTGTTCCTTAAAACACTAGTGCTTAGGAAATCTATTGGAGGCAGAAGCAGTCAAGGGTAGCCTAGGGTTAGGGTTAGGCTTAGGGTTAGGGTTAGGGTACGGCTTAGGGTAGGGGTTCGGGGAGGGGTTCGGGTACGGCGTAGGGTATGGGTTAGGGTTAGGGTTAGGGTTCGTGTTAGGGTTACGGCTCGGTTTAGGGTACGGGTTAGGATTAGGGTACGTGTTAGGGTAAGGGTAGGGGTTAGGGATAGGGTACGCATTAGGGTTAGGGTAGTTAGTAAACCTATCCCACTCTCTAGATACCCCTTAGCAGGTAAAGGAATATTATTTGGGGGTCCAGCCATGGAGAAGAGTTTAGACACTAGGATAAGATAAGGAACACACCCATTATAAAGAAATCACATTAGGATTCTCTTTTTAAGCTGTTCCTTCAAACACTAGTGCTTAGGAAATCTATTGGAGGCAGAAGCAGTCAAGGGTAGCCTAGGGTTAGGGTTAGGGTTAGGGTTAGGCTTAGGGTACGGCTTAGGGTACGGGTTCGGGGAGGGGTTCGAGTACGGTGTAGGGTATGGGTTAGGGTTAGGGTTAGGGTTAGTGTTAGGGTTAGGGCTCAGTTTAGGGTACGGGTTAGGATTAGGGTACGTGTTAGGGTTAGGGTAGGGGTTAGGGTTAGGGTACGCGTTAGGGTTAGGGTAGTTATTAAACCTATCCCACTCTCTAGATACCCCTTAGCACGTAAAGGAATATTATTTGGGGGTCTAGCCATGGAGAAGAGTTTAGACACTAGGATAAGATAAGGAACACACCCATTATAAAGAAATCACATTAGGATTCCGTTTTTAAGCCGTTCCTTAAAACACTAGTGCTTAGGAAATCTATTGGAGGCAGAAGCAGTCAAGGGTAGCCTAGGGTTAGGGTTAGGCTTAGGGTTAGGCTTAGGGAACGGCTTAGGGTACGGGTTCGGGGAGGGGTTCGGGTACGGCGTAGGGTATGGGTTAGGGTTAGGGTTAGGGTTAGTGTTAGGGTTAGGGCTCGGTTCAGGGTACGGGTTAGGATTAGGGTACGTGTTAGGGTTAGGGTAGGGGTTAGGGTTAGGGTACGCGTTAGGGTTAGGGTAGTTATTAAACCTATCCCACTCTCTAGATACCCCTTAGCACGTAAAGGAATATTATTTGCGGGTCCAGCCATGGAGAAGAGTTTAGACACTAGGATAAGATAAGGAACACACCCATTATAAAGAAATCACATTAGGATTCTCTTTTTAAGCTGTTCCTTCAAACACTAGTGCTTAGGAAATCTATTGGAGGCAGAAGCAGTCAAGGGTAGCCTAGGGTTAGGGTTAGGCTTAGGGTTAGGCTTAGGGTACGGCTTAGGGTACGGGTTCGGGGAGGGGTTCGGGTACGGCGTAGGGTATGGGTTAGGGTTAGGGTTAGGGTTAGTGTTAGGGTTAGGGCTCGGTTTAGGGTACGGGTTAGGATTAGGGTACGTGTTAGGGTTAGGGTAGGTGTTAGGGTTAGGGTACGCGTTAGGGTTAGGGTAGTTATTAAACCTATCCCACTCTCTAGATACCCCTTAGCACGTAAAGGAATATTATTTGGGGGTCCAGCCATGGAGAAGAGTTTAGACACTAGGATAAAATAAGGAACACATACATTATAAAGAAATCACATTAGGATTCTCTTTTTAAGCTGTTCCTTCAAACACTAGTGCTTAGGAAATCTATTGGAGGCAGAAGCAGTCAAGGGTAGCCTAGGGTTAGGGTTAGGCTTAGGGTTAGGCTTAGGGTACGGCTGAGGGTACGGGTTCGGGGAGGGGTTCGGGTACGGCGTAGGGTATGGGTTAGGGTTAGGGTTAGGGTTAGTGTTAGGGTTAGGGCTCAGTTTAGGGTACGGGTTAGGATTAGGGTACGTGTTAGATTTAGGGTAGGTGTTAGGGTTAGGGTACGCATTAGGGGTAGGGTAGTTATTAAACCTATCCCACTCTCTAGATACCCCTTAGCACGTAAAGGAATATTATTTGGGGGTCCAGCCATGGAGAAGAGTTTAGACACTAGGATAAGATAAGGAACACACCCATTATAAAGAAATCACATTAGGATTCTCTTTTTAAGCTGTTCCTTCAAACACTAGTGCTTAGGAAATCTATTGGAGGCAGAAGCAGTCAAGGGTAGCCTAGGGTTAGGGTTAGGCTTAGGGTTAGGGTTAGGGTACGGGTTCGGGGAGGGGTTCGGGTACGGCGTAGGGTATGGGTTAGGGTTAGGGTTAGGGTTAGTGTTAGGGTTAGGGCTCGGTTTAGGGTACGGGTTAGGATTAGGGTACGTGTTAGGGTTAGGGTAGGGGTTAGGGTTAGGGTACGCATTAGGGTTAGGGTAGTTAGTAAACCTATCCCACTCTCTAGATACCCCTTAGCACGTAAAGGAATATTATTTGGGGGTCCAGCCATGGAGAAGCGTTTAGACACTAGGATAAGATAAGGAACACACCCATTATAAAGAAATCACATTAGGATTCTCTTTTTAAGCTGTTTCTTAAAACACTAGTGCTTAGGAAATCTATTGGAGGCAGAAGCAGTCAAGGGTAGCCTAGGGTTAGGGTTAGGCTTAGGGTTAGGCTTAGGGTACGGCTTAGGGTACGGGTTCGGGGAGGGGTTCGGGTACGGCGTAGGGTATGGGTTAGGGTTAGGGTTAGGGTTAGTGTTAGGGTTAGGGCTCGGTTCAGGGTACGGGTTAGGATTAGGGTACGTGTTAGGGTTAGGGTAGGGGTTAGGGTTAGGGTACGCATTAGGGTTAGGGTAGTTAGTAAACCTATCCCACTCTCTAGATACCCCTTAGCACGTAAAGGAATATTATTTGCGGGTCCAGCCATGGAGAAGAGTTTAGACACTAGGATAAGATAAGGAACACACCCATTATAAAGAAATCACATTAGGATTCTCTTTTTAAGCTGTTCCTTCAAACACTAGTGCTTAGGAAATCTATTGGAGGCAGAAGCAGTCAAGGGTAGCCTAGGGTTAGGGTTAGGCTTAGGGTTAGGCTTAGGGTACGGCTTAGGGTACGGGTTCGGGGAGGGGTTCGGGTACGGCGTAGGGTATGGGTTAGGGTTAGGGTTAGGGTTAGTGTTAGGGTTAGGGCTCGGTTTAGGGTACGGGTTAGGATTAGGGTACGTGTTAGATTTAGGGTAGGTGTTAGGGTTAGGGTACGCATTAGGGGTAGGGTAGTTATTAAACCTATCCCACTCTCTAGATACCCCTTAGCACGTAAAGGAATATTATTTGGGGGTCCAGCCATGGAGAAGAGTTTAGACACTAGGATAAGATAAGGAACACACCCATTATAAAGAAATCACATTAGGATTCTCTTTTTAAGCTGTTCCTTCAAACACTAGTGCTTAGGAAATCTATTGGAGGCAGAAGCAGTCAAGGGTAGCCTAGGGTTAGGGTTAGGCTTAGGGTTAGGGTTAGGGTACGGCTTAGGGTAGGGGTTCGGGTACGGCGTAGGGTATGGGTTAGGGTTAGGGTTAGGGTTCGTGTTAGGGTTAGGGCTCGGTTTAGGGTACGGGTTAGGATTAGGGTACGTGTTAGGGTTAGGGTAGGGGTTAGGGTTAGGGTACGCATTAGGGTTAGGGTAGTTAGTAAACCTATCCCACTCTCTAGATACCCCTTAGCACGTAAAGGAATATTATTTGCGGGTCCAGCCATGGAGAAGAGTTTAGACACTAGGATAAGATAAGGAACACACCCATTATAAAGAAATCACATTAGGATTCTCTTTTTAAGCTGTTCCTTCAAACACTAGTGCTTAGGAAATCTATTGGAGGCAGAAGCAGTCAAGGGTAGCCTAGGGTTAGGGTTAGGCTTAGGGTTAGGCTTAGGGTACGGCTTAGGGTACGGGTTCGGGGAGGGGTTCGGGTACGGCGTAGGGTATGGGTTAGGGTTAGGGTTAGGGTTAGTGTTAGGGTTAGGGCTCGGTTTAGGGTACGGGTTAGGATTAGGGTACGTGTTAGGGTTAGGGTAGGGGTTAGGGTTAGGGTACGCATTAGGGTTAGGGTAGTTAGTAAACCTATCCCACTCTCTAGATACCCCTTAGCACGTAAAGGAATATTATTTGGGGGTCCAGCCATGGAGAAGCGTTTAGACACTAGGATAAGATAAGGAACACACCCATTATAAAGAAATCACATTAGGATTCTCTTTTTAAGCTGTTTCTTAAAACACTAGTGCTTAGGAAATCTATTGGAGGCAGAAGCAGTCAAGGGTAGCCTAGGGTTAGGGTTAGGCTTAGGGTTAGGCTTAGGGTACGGCTTAGGGTACGGGTTCGGGGAGGGGTTCGGGTACGGCGTAGGGTATGGGTTAGGGTTAGGGTTAGGGTTAGTGTTAGGGTTAGGGCTCGGTTCAGGGTACGGGTTAGGATTAGGGTACGTGTTAGGGTTAGGGTAGGGGTTAGGGTTAGGGTACGCATTAGGGTTAGGGTAGTTAGTAAACCTATCCCACTCTCTAGATACCCCTTAGCACGTAAAGGAATATTATTTGCGGGTCCAGCCATGGAGAAGAGTTTAGACACTAGGATAAGATAAGGAACACACCCATTATAAAGAAATCACATTAGGATTCTCTTTTTAAGCTGTTCCTTCAAACACTAGTGCTTAGGAAATCTATTGGAGGCAGAAGCAGTCAAGGGTAGCCTAGGGTTAGGGTTAGGCTTAGGGTTAGGGTTAGGGTACGGCTTAGGGTACGGGTTCGGGGAGGGGTTCGGGTACGGCGTAGGGTATGGGTTAGGGTTAGGGTTAGGGTTAGTGTTAGGGTTAGGGCTCGGTTTAGGGTACGGGTTAGGATTAGGGTACGTGTTAGATTTAGGGTAGGTGTTAGGGTTAGGGTACGCATTAGGGGTAGGGTAGTTATTAAACCTATCCCACTCTCTAGATACCCCTTAGCACGTAAAGGAATATTATTTGGGGGTCCAGCCATGGAGAAGAGTTTAGACACTAGGATAAGATAAGGAACACACCCATTATAAAGAAATCACATTAGGATTCTCTTTTTAAGCTGTTCCTTCAAACACTAGTGCTTAGGAAATCTATTGGAGGCAGAAGCAGTCAAGGGTAGCCTAGGGTTAGGGTTAGGCTTAGGGTTAGGGTTAGGGTACGGCTTAGGGTAGGGGTTCGGGTACGGCGTAGGGTATGGGTTAGGGTTAGGGTTAGGGTTCGTGTTAGGGTTAGGGCTCGGTTTAGGGTACGGGTTAGGATTAGGGTACGTGTTAGGGTTAGGGTAGGGGTTAGGGTTAGGGTACGCATTAGGGTTAGGGTAGTTAGTAAACCTATCCCACTCTCTAGATACCCCTTAGCACGTAAAGGAATATTATTTGCGGGTCCAGCCATGGAGAAGAGTTTAGACACTAGGATAAGATAAGGAACACACCCATTATAAAGAAATCACATTAGGATTCTCTTTTTAAGCTGTTCCTTCAAACACTAGTGCTTAGGAAATCTATTGGAGGCAGAAGCAGTCAAGGGTAGCCTAGGGTTAGGGTTAGGCTTAGGGTTAGGCTTAGGGTACGGCTTAGGGTACGGGTTCGGGGAGGGGTTCGGGTACGGCGTAGGGTATGGGTTAGGGTTAGGGTTAGGGTTAGTGTTAGGGTTAGGGCTCGGTTCAGGGTACGGGTTAGGATTAGGGTACGTGTTAGGGTTAGGGTAGGGGTTAGGGTTAGGGTACGCATTAGGGTTAGGGTAGTTAGTAAACCTATCCCACTCTCTAGATACCCCTTAGCACGTAAAGGAATATTATTTGCGGGTCCAGCCATGGAGAAGAGTTTAGACACTAGGATAAGATAAGGAACACACCCATTATAAAGAAATCACATTAGGATTCTCTTTTTAAGCTGTTCCTTCAAACACTAGTGCTTAGGAAATCTATTGGAGGCAGAAGCAGTCAAGGGTAGCCTAGGGTTAGGGTTAGGCTTAGGGTTAGGCTTAGGGTACGGCTTAGGGTACGGGTTCGGGGAGGGGTTCGGGTACGGCGTAGGGTATGGGTTAGGGTTAGGGTTAGGGTTAGTGTTAGGGTTAGGGCTCGGTTTAGGGTACGGGTTAGGATTAGGGTACGTGTTAGATTTAGGGTAGGTGTTAGGGTTAGGGTACGCATTAGGGGTAGGGTAGTTATTAAACCTATCCCACTCTCTAGATACCCCTTAGCACGTAAAGGAATATTATTTGGGGGTCCAGCCATGGAGAAGAGTTTAGACACTAGGATAAGATAAGGAACACACCCATTATAAAGAAATCACATTAGGATTCTCTTTTTAAGCTGTTCCTTCAAACACTAGTGCTTAGGAAATCTATTGGAGGCAGAAGCAGTCAAGGGTAGCCTAGGGTTAGGGTTAGGCTTAGGGTTAGGGTTAGGGTACGGCTTAGGGTAGGGGTTCGGGTACGGCGTAGGGTATGGGTTAGGGTTAGGGTTAGGGTTCGTGTTAGGGTTAGGGCTCGGTTTAGGGTACGGGTTAGGATTAGGGTACGTGTTAGGGTTAGGGTAGGGGTTAGGGTTAGGGTACGCATTAGGGTTAGGGTAGTTAGTAAACCTATCCCACTCTCTAGATACCCCTTAGCACGTAAAGGAATATTATTTGCGGGTCCAGCCATGGAGAAGAGTTTAGACACTAGGATAAGATAAGGAACACACCCATTATAAAGAAATCACATTAGGATTCTCTTTTTAAGCTGTTCCTTCAAACACTAGTGCTTAGGAAATCTATTGGAGGCAGAAGCAGTCAAGGGTAGCCTAGGGTTAGGGTTAGGCTTAGGGTTAGGCTTAGGGTACGGCTTAGGGTACGGGTTCGGGGAGGGGTTCGGGTACGGCGTAGGGTATGGGTTAGGGTTAGGGTTAGGGTTAGTGTTAGGGTTAGGGCTCGGTTTAGGGTACGGGTTAGGATTAGGGTACGTGTTAGGGTTAGGGTAGGGGTTAGGGTTAGGGTACGCATTAGGGTTAGGGTAGTTAGTAAACCTATCCCACTCTCTAGATACCCCTTAGCACGTAAAGGAATATTATTTGGGGGTCCAGCCATGGAGAAGCGTTTAGACACTAGGATAAGATAAGGAACACACCCATTATAAAGAAATCACATTAGGATTCTCTTTTTAAGCTGTTTCTTAAAACACTAGTGCTTAGGAAATCTATTGGAGGCAGAAGCAGTCAAGGGTAGCCTAGGGTTAGGGTTAGGCTTAGGGTTAGGCTTAGGGTACGGCTTAGGGTACGGGTTCGGGGAGGGGTTCGGGTACGGCGTAGGGTATGGGTTAGGGTTAGGGTTAGGGTTAGTGTTAGGGTTAGGGCTCGGTTCAGGGTACGGGTTAGGATTAGGGTACGTGTTAGGGTTAGGGTAGGGGTTAGGGTTAGGGTACGCATTAGGGTTAGGGTAGTTAGTAAACCTATCCCACTCTCTAGATACCCCTTAGCACGTAAAGGAATATTATTTGCGGGTCCAGCCATGGAGAAGAGTTTAGACACTAGGATAAGATAAGGAACACACCCATTATAAAGAAATCACATTAGGATTCTCTTTTTAAGCTGTTCCTTCAAACACTAGTGCTTAGGAAATCTATTGGAGGCAGAAGCAGTCAAGGGTAGCCTAGGGTTAGGGTTAGGCTTAGGGTTAGGGTTAGGGTACGGCTTAGGGTACGGGTTCGGGGAGGGGTTCGGGTACGGCGTAGGGTATGGGTTAGGGTTAGGGTTAGGGTTAGTGTTAGGGTTAGGGCTCGGTTTAGGGTACGGGTTAGGATTAGGGTACGTGTTAGATTTAGGGTAGGTGTTAGGGTTAGGGTACGCATTAGGGGTAGGGTAGTTATTAAACCTATCCCACTCTCTAGATACCCCTTAGCACGTAAAGGAATATTATTTGGGGGTCCAGCCATGGAGAAGAGTTTAGACACTAGGATAAGATAAGGAACACACCCATTATAAAGAAATCACATTAGGATTCTCTTTTTAAGCTGTTCCTTCAAACACTAGTGCTTAGGAAATCTATTGGAGGCAGAAGCAGTCAAGGGTAGCCTAGGGTTAGGGTTAGGCTTAGGGTTAGGGTTAGGGTACGGCTTAGGGTAGGGGTTCGGGTACGGCGTAGGGTATGGGTTAGGGTTAGGGTTAGGGTTCGTGTTAGGGTTAGGGCTCGGTTTAGGGTACGGGTTAGGATTAGGGTACGTGTTAGGGTTAGGGTAGGGGTTAGGGTTAGGGTACGCATTAGGGTTAGGGTAGTTAGTAAACCTATCCCACTCTCTAGATACCCCTTAGCACGTAAAGGAATATTATTTGCGGGTCCAGCCATGGAGAAGAGTTTAGACACTAGGATAAGATAAGGAACACACCCATTATAAAGAAATCACATTAGGATTCTCTTTTTAAGCTGTTCCTTCAAACACTAGTGCTTAGGAAATCTATTGGAGGCAGAAGCAGTCAAGGGTAGCCTAGGGTTAGGGTTAGGCTTAGGGTTAGGCTTAGGGTACGGCTTAGGGTACGGGTTCGGGGAGGGGTTCGGGTACGGCGTAGGGTATGGGTTAGGGTTAGTGTTAGGGTTAGTGTTAGGGTTAGGGCTCGGTTTAGGGTACGGGTTAGGATTAGGGTACGTGTTAGATTTAGGGTAGGTGTTAGGGTTAGGGTACGCATTAGGGGTAGGGTAGTTATTAAACCTATCCCACTCTCTAGATACCCCTTAGCACGTAAAGGAATATTATTTGGGGAGCCAGCCATGGAGAAGAGTTTAGACACTAGGATAAGATAAGGAACACACCCATTATAAAGAAATCACATTAGGATTCTCTTTTTAAGCTGTTCCTTCAAACACTAGTGCTTAGGAAATCTATTGGAGGCAGAAGCAGTCAAGGGTAGCCTAGGGTTAGGGTTAGGCTTAGGGTTAGGGTTAGGGTACGGCTTAGGGTAGGGGTTCGGATACGGCGTAGGGCATGGGTTAGGGTTAGGGTTAGGGTTCGTGTTAGGGTTAGGGCTCGGTTTAGGGTACGGGTTAGGATTAGGGTACGTGTTAGGGTTAGGGTAGGGGTTAGGGTTAGGGTACGCATTAGGGTTAGGGTAGTTAGTAAACCTATCCCACTCTCTAGATACCCCTTAGCACGTAAAGGAATATTATTTGGGGGTCCAGCCATGGAGAAGAGTTTAGACACTAGGATAAGATAAGGAACACACCCATTATAAAGAAATCACATTAGGATTCTCTTTTTAAGCTGTTTCTTAAAACACTAGTGCTTAGGAAATCTATTGGAGGCAGAAGCAGTCAAGGGTAGCCTAGGGTTAGGGTTAGGCTTAGGGTTAGGCTTAGGGTACGGCTTAGGGTACGGGTTCGGGGAGGGGTTCGGGTACGGCCTAGGGTATGGGTTAGGGTTAGGGTTAGGGTTAGTGTTAGTGTTAGGGCTCGGTTCAGAGTACGGGTTAGGATTAGGGTACGTGTTAGGGTTAGGGTAGGGGTTAGGGTTAGGGTACGCGTTAGGGTTAGGGTAGTTATTAAACCTATCCCACTCTCTAGATACCCCTTAGCACGTAAAGGAATATTATTTGCGGGTCCAGCCATGGAGAAGAGTTTAGACACTAGGATAAAATAAGGAACACATACATTATAAAGAAATCACATTAGGATTCTCTTTTTAAGCTGTTCCTTAAAACACTAGTGCTTAGGAAATCTATTGGAGGCAGAAGCAGTCAAGGGTAGCCTAGGGTTAGGGTTAGGCTTAGGGTTAGGGTTAGGGTACGGCTTAGGGTAGGGGTTCGGGGAGGGGTTCGGGTACGGCGTAGGGTATGGGTTAGGGTTAGGGTTAGGGTTCGTGTTAGGGTTAGGGCTCGGTTTAGGGTACGGGTTAGGATTAGGGTACGTGTTAGGGTTAGGGTAGGGGTTAGGGTTAGGGTACGCATTAGGGTTAGGGTAGTTAGTAAACCTATCCCACTCTCTAGATACCCCTTAGCACGTAAAGGAATATTATTTGCGAGTCCAGCCATGGAGAAGAGTTTAGACACTAGGATAAGATAAGGAACACACCCATTATAAAGAAATCACATTAGGATTCTCTTTTTAAGCTGTTCCTTCAAACACTAGTGCTTAGGAAATCTATTGGAGGCAGAAGCAGTCAAGGGTAGCCTAGGGTTAGGGTTAGGCTTAGGGTTAGGGTTAGGGTACGGCTTAGGGTACGGGTTCGGGGAGGGGTTCGGGTACGGCGTAGGGTATGGGTTAGGGTTAGGGTTAGGGTTTGAGTTAGGGTTAGGGCTCGGTTTAGTGTACGGGTTAGGATTAGGGTACGTTTTAGGGTTAGGGTAGGGGTTAGGGTTAGGGTATGCGTTAGGGTTAGGGTAGTTATTAAACCTATCCCACTCTCTAGATACCCCTTAGCATGTAAAGGAATATTATTTGGGGGTCCAGCCATGGAGAAGAGTTTAGACACTAGGATAAGATAAGGAACACACCCATTATAAAGAAATCACATTAGGATTCTCTTTTTAAGCTGTTCCTTCAAACACTAGTGCTTAGGAAATCTATTGGAGGCAGAAGCAGTCAAGGGTAGCCTAGGGTTAGGGTTAGGCTAAGGGTTAGGGTTAGGGTACGGCTTAGGGTACGGGTTCGGGGAGGGGTTCGGGTACGGCGTAGGGTATGGGTTAGGGTTAGGGTTAGGGTTAGTGTTAGGGTTAGGGCTCGGTTCAGGGTACGGGTTAGGATTAGGGTACGTGTTAGGGTTAGGGTAGGGGTTAGGGTTAGGGTACGCATTAGGGTTAGGGTAGTTATTAAACCTATCCCACTCTCTAGATACCCCTTAGCACGTAAAGGAATATTATTTGGGGGTCCAGCCATGGAGAAGAGTTTAGACACTAGGATAAATAAGGAACACACCCATTATAAAGAAATCACATTAGGATTCTCTTTTTAAGCTGTTTCTTAAAACACTAGTGCTTAGGAAATCTATTGGAGGCAGAAGCAGTCAAGGGTAGCCTAGGGTTAGGGTTAGGCTTAGGGTTAGGGTTAGGGTACGGCTTAGGGTACGGGTTCGGGGAGGGGTTCGGGTACGGCGTAGGGTATGGGTTAGGGTTAGGGTTAGGGTTTGAGTTAGGGTTAGGGCTCGGTTTAGTGTACGGGTTAGGATTAGGGTACGTTTTAGGGTTAGGGTAGGGGTTAGGGTTAGGGTACGCGTTAGGGTTAGGGTAGTTATTAAACCTATCCCACTCTCTGGATACCCCTTAGCATGTAAAGGAATATTATTTGGGGGTCCAGCCATGGAGAAGAGTTTAGACACTAGGATAAGATAAGGAACACACCCATTATAAAGAAATCACATTAGGATTCTCTTTTCAAGCTGTTCCTTCAAACACTAGTGCTTAGGAAATCTATTGGAGGCAGAAGCAGTCAAGGGTAGCCTAGGGTTAGGGTTAGGCTTAGGGTTAGGCTTAGGGTACGGCTTAGGGTACGGGTTCGGGGAGGGGTTCGGGTACGGCGTAGGGTATGGGTTAGGGTTAGGGTTAGGGTTAGTGTTAGGGTTAGGGCTCGGTTTAGGGTACGGGTTAGGATTAGGGTACGTGTTAGGGTTAGGGTAGGGGTTAGGGTTAGGGTACGCGTTAGGGTTAGTGTAGTTATTAAACCTATCCCACTCTCTAGATACCCCTTAGCACATAAAGGAATATTATTTGGGGGTCCAGCCATGGAGAAGAGTTTAGACACTAGGATAAGATAAGGAACACACCCATTATAAAGAAATCACATTAGGATTCCCTTTTTAAGCTGTTCCTTCAAACACTAGTGCTTAGGAAATCTGTTGGAGGCAGAAGCAGTCAAGGGTAGCCTAGGGTTAGGGTTAGGCTTAGGGTACGGCTTAGGGTACGGGTTCGGGGAGGGGTTCGGGTACGGCGTAGGGTATGGGGTAGAGTTAGGGTTAGGGTTAGTGTTAGGGTTAGGGCTCGGTTCAGGGTACGGGTTAGGATTACGGTACGTTTTAGGGTTAGGTTAGGGGTTAGGGTTAGGGTACGTGTTAGGGTTAGGGTAGTTATTAAACCTATCCCACTCTCTAGATACCCCTTAGCACGTAAGGGAATATTATTTGGGGGTCCAGCCATGGAGAAGAGTTTAGACACTAGGATAAGATAAGGAACACACCCATTATAAAGAAATCACATTAGGATTCTCTTTTTAAGCTGTTTCTTAAAACACTAGTGCTTAGGAAATCTATTGGAGGCAGAAGCAGTCAAGGGTAGCCTAGGGTTAGGGTTAGGCTTAGGATTAGGCTTAGGGTACGGCTTAGGGTACGGGTTCGGGGAGGGGTTCGGGTACGGCCTAGGGTATGGGTTAGGGTTAGGGTTAGGGTTAGTGTTAGGGTTAGGGCTCGGTTCAGGGTACGGGTTAGGATTAGGGTACGTGTTAGGGTTAGGGTAGGGGTTAGGGTTAGGGTACGCGTTAGGGTTAGGGTAGTTATTAAACCTATCCCACTCTCTAGATACCCCTTAGCACGTAAAGGAATATTATTTGCGGGTCCAGCCATGGAGAAGAGTTTAGACACTAGGATAAAATAAGGAACACATACATTATAAAGAAATCACATTAGGATTCTCTTTTTAAGCTGTTCCTTAAAACACTAGTGCTTAGGAAATCTATTGGAGGCAGAAGCAGTCAAGGGTAGCCTAGGGTTAGGGTTAGGCTTAGGGTTAGGGTTAGGGTACGGCTTAGGGTAGGGGTTCGGGGAGGGGTTCGGGTACGGCGTAGGGTATGGGTTAGGGTTAGGGTTAGGGTTCGTGTTAGGGTTAGGGCTCGGTTTAGGGTACGGGTTAGGATTAGGGTACGTGTTAGGGTTAGGGTAGGGGTTAGGGTTAGGGTACGCATTAGGGTTAGGGTAGTTAGTAAACCTATCACACTCTCTAGATACCCCTTAGCACGTAAAGGAATATTATTTGCGGGTCCAGCCATGGAGAAGAGTTTAGACACTAGGATAAGATAAGGAACACACCCATTATAAAGAAATCACATTAGGATTCTCTTTTTAAGCTGTTCCTTCAAACACTAGTGCTTAGGAAATGTATTGGAGGCAGAAGCAGTCAAGGGTAGCCTAGGGTTAGGGTTAGGCTTAGGGTTAGGGTTAGGGTACGGCTTAGGGTACGGGTTCGGGGAGGGGTTCGGGTACGGCGTAGGGTATGGGTTAGGGTTAGGGTTAGGGTTTGAGTTAGGGTTAGGGCTCGGTTTAGTGTACGGATTAGGATTAGGGTACGTTTTAGGGTTAGGGTAGGGGTTAGGGTTAGGGTATGCGTTAGGGTTAGGGTAGTTATTAAACCTATCCCACTCTCTAGATACCCCTTAGCATGTAAAGGAATATTATTTGGGGGTCCAGCCATGGAGAAGAGTTTAGACACTAGGATAAGATAAGGAACACACCCATTATAAAGAAATCACATTAGGATTCTCTTTTTAAGCTGTTCCTTCAAACACTAGTGCTTAGGAAATCTATTGGAGGCAGAAGCAGTCAAGGGTAGCCTAGGGTTAGGGTTAGGCTTAGGGTTAGGCTTAGGGTACGGCTTAGGGTACGGGTTCGGGGAGGGGTTCGGGTACGGCGTAGGGTATGGGTTAGGGTTAGGGATAGGGTTAGTGTTAGGGTTAGGGCTCGGTTCAGGGTACGGGTTAGGATTAGGGTACGTGTTAGGGTTAGGGTAGGGGTTAGGGTTAGGGTACGCATTAGGGTTAGGGTAGTTATTAAACCTATCCCACTCTCTAGATACCCCTTAGCACGTAAAGGAATATTATTTGGGGGTCCAGCCATGGAGAAGAGTTTAGACACTAGGATAAGATAAGGAACACACCCATTATAAAGAAATCACATTAGGATTCTCTTTTTAAGCTGTTCCTTCAAACACTAGTGCTTAGGAAATCTGTTGGAGGCAGAAGCAGTCAAGGGTAGCCTAGGGTTAGGGTTAGGCTTAGGGTTAGGCTTAGGGTACGGCTTAGGGTACGGGTTCGGGGAGGGGTTCGGGTATGGCGTAGGGTATGGGTTAGGGTTAGGGTTAGGGTTAGTGTTAGGGTTAGGGCTCGGTTCAGGGTACGGGTTAGGATTAGGGTACGTGTTAGGGTTAGGGTAGGGGTTAGGGTTAGGTTACGTG
The DNA here is from genome assembly GCF_028023285.1 of Balaenoptera ricei. NCBI lineage: Eukaryota > Metazoa > Chordata > Mammalia > Artiodactyla > Balaenopteridae > Balaenoptera > Balaenoptera ricei. The sequence goes on from NW_026777501.1 coordinate 238,120, forward strand.
TTAGGGTTAGGGTAGTTATTAAATCTATCCCACTCTCTAGATACCCCTTAGCACGTAAAGGAATATTATTTGGGGGTCCAGCCATGGAGAAGAGTTTAGACACTAGGATAAGATAAGGAACACACCCATTATAAAGAAATCACATTAGGATTCTCTTTTTAAGCTGTTTCTTAAAACACTAGTGCTTAGGAAATCTATTGGAGGCAGAAGCAGTCAAGGGTAGCCTAGGGTTAGGGTTAGGCTTAGGGTTAGGCTTAGGGTACGGCTTAGGGTACGGGTTCGGGGAGGGGTTCGGGTACGGCGTAGGGTATGGGTTAGGGTTAGGGTTAGGGTTAGTGTTAGGGTTAGGGCTCGGTTCAGGGTACGGGTTAGGATTAGGGTACGTGTTAGGGTTAGGGTAGGGGTTAGGGTTAGGGTACGCGTTAGGGTTAGGGTAGTTATTAAACCTATCCCACTCTCTAGATACCCCTTAGCACGTAAAGGAATATTATTTGCGGGTCCAGCCATGGAGAAGAGTTTAGACACTAGGATAAAATAAGGAACACATACATTATAAAGAAATCACATTAGGATTCTCTTTTTAAGCTGTTCCTTCAAACACTAGTGCTTAGGAAATCTATTGGAGGCAGAAGCAGTCAAGGGTAGCCTAGGGTTAGGGTTAGGCTTAGGGTTAGGGTTAGGGTACGGCTTAGGGTAGGGGTTCGGGGAGGGGTTCGGGTACGGCATAGGGTATGGGTTAAGGTTAGGGTTAGGGTTAGTGTTAGGGTTAGGGCTCGGTTCAGGGTACGGGTTAGGATTAGGGTACGTGTTAGGGTTAGGGTAGGGGTTAGGGTTAGGGTACGCATTAGGGTTAGGGTAGTTAGTAAACCTATCCCACTCTCTAGATACCCCTTAGCACGTAAAGGAATATTATTTGCGGGTCCAGCCAAGGAGAAGAGTTTAGACACTAGGATAAGATAAGGAACACACCTATTATAAAGAAATCACATTAGGATTCTCTTTTTAAGCTGTTCCTTCAAACACTAGTGCTTAGGAAATCTATTGGAGGCAGAAGCAGTCAAGGGTAGCCTAGGGTTAGGGTTAGGCTTAGGGTTAGGGTTAGGGTACGGCTTAGGGTACGGGTTCGGGGAGGGGTTCGGGTACGGCGTAGGGTATGGGTTAGGGTTAGGGTTAGGGTTTGAGTTAGGGTTAGGGCTCGGTTTAGTGTACGGGTTAGGATTAGGGTACGTTTTAGGGTTAGGGTAGGGGTTAGGGTTAGGGTATGCGTTAGGGTTAGGGTAGTTATTAAACCTATCCCACTCTCTAGATACCCCTTAGCATGTAAAGGAATATTATTTGGGGGTCCAGCCATGGAGAAGAGTTTAGACACTAGGATAAGATAAGGAACACACCCATTATAAAGAAATCACATTAGGATTCTCTTTTCAAGCTGTTCCTTCAAACACTAGTGCTTAGGAAATCTATTGGAGGCAGAAGCAGTCAAGGGTAGCCTAGGGTTAGGGTTAGGCTTAGGGTTAGGCTTAGGGTACGGCTTAGGGTACGGGTTCGGGGAGGGGTTCGGGTACGGCGTAGGGTATGGGTTAGGGTTAGGGTTAGGGTTAGTGTTAGGGTTAGGGCTCGGTTTAGGGTACGGGTTAGGATTAGGGTACGTGTTAGGGTTAGGGTAGGGGTTAGGGTTAGGGTACGCATTAGGGTTATGGTAGTTATTAAACCTATCCCACTCTCTAGATACCCCTTAGCACGTAAAGGAATATTATTTGGGGGTCCAGCCATGGAGAAGAGTTTAGACACTAGGATAAGATAAGGAACACACCCATTATAAAGAAATCACATTAGGATTCTCTTTTTAAGCTGTTCCTTCAAACACTAGTGCTTAGGAAATCTGTTGGAGGCAGAAGCAGTCAAGGGTAGCCTAGGGTTAGGGTTAGGCTTAGGGTACGGCTTAGGGTACGGGTTCGGGGAGGGGTTCGGGTACGGCGTAGGGTATGGGTTAGGGTTAGGGTTAGGGTTAGTGTTAGGGTTAGGGCTCGGTTCAGGGTACGGGTTAGGATTAGGGTACGTTTTAGGGTTAGGTTAGGGGTTAGGGTTAGGGTACGTGTTAGGGTTAGGGTAGTTATTAAACCTATCCCACTCTCTAGATACCCCTTAGCACGTAAAGGAATATTATTTGGGGGTCGAGCCATGGAGAAGAGTTTAGACACTAGGATAAGATAAGGAACACACCCATTATAAAGAAATCACATTAGGATTCTCTTTTTAAGCTGTTTCTTAAAACACTAGTGCTTAGGAAATCTATTGGAGGCAGAAGCAGTCAAGGGTAGCCTAGGGTTAGGGTTAGGCTTAGGGTTAGGCTTAGGGTACGGCTTAGGGTACGGGTTCGGGGAGGGGTTCGGGTACGGCGTAGGGTATGGGTTAGGGTTAGGGTTAGGGTTAGTGTTAGGGTTAGGGCTCGGTTCAGGGTACGGGTTAGGATTAGGGTACGTTTTAGGGTTAGGTTAGGGGTTAGGGTTAGGGTACGTGTTAGGGTTAGGGTAGTTATTAAACCTATCCCACTCTCTAGATACCCCTTAGCACGTAAAGGAATATTATTTGGGGGTCCAGCCATGGAGAAGAGTTTAGACACTAGGATAAGATAAGGAACACACCCATTATAAAGAAATCACATTAGGATTCTCTTTTTAAGCTGTTTCTTAAAACACTAGTGCTTAGGAAATCTATTGGAGGCAGAAGCAGTCAAGGGTAGCCTAGGGTTAGGGTTAGGCTTAGGGTTAGGCTTAGGGTACGGCTTAGGGTACGGGTTCGGGGAGGGGTTCGGGTACGGCGTAGGGTATGGGTTAGGGTTAGGGTTAGGGTTAGTGTTAGGGTTAGGGCTCGGTTCAGGGTACGGGTTAGGATTAGGGTACGTGTTAGGGTTAGGTTAGGGGTTAGGGTTAGGGTACGCGTTAGGGTTAGGGTAGTTATTAAACCTATCCCACTCTCTAGATACCCCTTAGCACGTAAAGGAATATTATTTGCGGGTCCAGCCATGGAGAAGAGTTTAGACACTAGGATAAAATAAGGAACACATACATTATAAAGAAATCACATTAGGATTCTCTTTTTAAGCTGTTCCTTAAAACACTAGTGCTTAGGAAATCTATTGGAGGCAGAAGCAGTCAAGGGTAGCCTAGGGTTAGGGTTAGGCTTAGGGTTAGGGTTAGGGTACGGCTTAGGGTAGGGGTTCGGGGAGGGGTTCGGGTACGGCGCAGGGTATGGGTTAGGGTTAGGGTTAGGGTTCGTGTTAGGGTTAGGGCTCGGTTTAGGGTACGGGTTAGGATTAGGGTACGTGTTAGGGTTAGGGTAGGGGTTAGGGTTAGGGTACGCATTAGGGTTAGGGTAGTTAGTAAACCTATCCCACTCTCTAGATACCCCTTAGCACGTAAAGGAATATTATTTGCGGGTCCAGCCATGGAGAAGAGTTTAGACACTAGGATAAGATAAGGAACACACCCATTATAAAGAAATCACATTAGGATTCTCTTTTTAAGCTGTTCCTTCAAACACTAGTGCTTAGGAAATCTATTGGAGGCAGAAGCAGTCAAGGGTAGCCTAGGGTTAGGGTTAGGCTTAGGGTTAGGCTTAGGGTACGGCTTAGGGTACGGGTTCGGGGAGGGGTTCGGGTACGGCGTAGGGTATGGGTTAGGGTTAGGGTTAGGGTTTGAGTTACGGTTAGGGCTCGGTTTAGTGTACGGTTTAGGATTAGGGTACGTTTTAGGGTTAGGGTAGGGGTTAGGGTTAGGGTATGCGTTAGGGTTAGGGTAGTTATTAAACCTATCCCACTCTCTAGATACCCCTTAGCATGTAAAGGAATATTATTTGGGGGTCCAGCCATGGAGAAGAGTTTAGACACTAGGATAAGATAAGGAACACACCCATTATAAAGAAATCACATTAGGATTCTCTTTTTAAGCTGTTCCTTCAAACACTAGTGCTTAGGAAATCTATTGGAGGCAGAAGCAGTCAAGGGTAGCCTAGGGTTAGGGTTAGGCTTAGGGTTAGGCTTAGGGTACGGCTTAGGGTACGGGTTCAGGGAGGGGTTCGGGTACGGCGTAGGGTATGGGTTAGGGTTAGGGTTAGGGTTAGTGTTAGGGTTAGGGCTCGGTTCAGGGTACGGGTTAGGATTAGGGTACGTGTTAGGGTTAGGGTAGGGGTTAGGGTTAGGGTACGCTTTAGGGTTAGGGTAGTTATTAAACCTATCCCACTCTCTAGATACCCCTTAGCACGTAAAGGAATATTATTTGGGGGTCCAGCCATGGAGAAGAGTTTAGACACTAGGATAAATAAGGAACACACCCATTATAAAGAAATCACATTAGGATTCTCTTTTTAAGCTGTTTCTTAAAACACTAGTGCTTAGGAAATCTATTGGAGGCAGAAGCAGTCAAGGGTAGCCTAGGGTTAGGGTTAGGCTTAGGGTTAGGGTTAGGGTACGGCTTAGGGTACGGGTTCGGGGAGGGGTTCGGGTACGGCGTAGGGTATGGGTTAGGGTTAGGGTTAGGGTTTGAGTTAGGGTTAGGGCTCGGTTTAGTGTACGGGTTAGGATTAGGGTACGTTTTAGGGTTAGGGTAGGGGTTAGGGTTAGGTTACGCGTTAGGGTTAGGGTAGTTATTAAACCTATCCCACTCTCTGGATACCCCTTAGCATGTAAAGGAATATTATTTGGGGGTCCAGCCATGGAGAAGAGTTTAGACACTAGGATAAGATAAGGAACACACCCATTATAAAGAAATCACATTAGGATTCTCTTTTCAAGCTGTTCCTTCAAACACTAGTGTTTAGGAAATCTATTGGAGGCAGAAGCAGTCAAGGGTAGCCTAGGGTTAGGGTTAGGCTTAGGGTTAGGCTTAGGGTACGGCTTAGGGTACGGGTTCGGGGAGGGGTTCGGGTACGGCGTAGGGTATGGGTTAGGGTTAGGGTTAGGGTTCGTGTTAGGGTTAGGGCTCGGTTTAGGGTACGGGTTAGGATTAGGGTACGTGTTAGGGTTAGGGTAGGGGTTAGGGTTAGGGTATGCGTTAGGGTTAGGGTAGTTAGTAAACTTATCCCACTCTCTAGATACCCCTTAGCACGTAAAGGAATATTATTTGGGGGTCCAGCCATGGAGAAGAGTTTAGACACTAGGATAAGATAAGGAACACACCCATTATAAAGAAATCACATTAGGATTCTCTTTTTAAGCTGTTCCTTCAAACACTAGTGCTTAGGAAATCTATTGGAGGCAGAAGCAGTCAAGGGTAGCCTAGAGTTAGGGTTAGGCTTAGGGTTAGGGTTAGGGTACGGCTTAGGGTACGGGTTCGGGGAGGGGTTCGGGTACGGCGTAGGGTATGGGTTAGGGTTAGGGTTAGGGTTTGAGTTAGGGTTAGGGCTCGGTTTAGTGTACGGGTTAGGATTAGGGTACGTTTTAGGGTTAGGGTAGGGGTTAGGGTTAGGGTATGCGTTAGGGTTAGGGTAGTTATTAAACCTATCCCACTCTCTAGATACCCCTTAGCATGTAAAGGAATATTATTTGGGGGTCCAGCCATGGAGAAGAGTTTAGACACTAGGATAAGATAAGGAACACACCCATTATAAAGAAATCACATTAGGATTCTCTTTTTAAGCTGTTCCTTCAAACACTAGTGCTTAGGAAATCTATTGGAGGCAGAAGCAGTCAAGGGTAGCCTAGGGTTAGGGTTAGGCTTAGGGTTAGGCTTAGGGTACGGCTTAGGGTACGGGTTCGGGGAGGGGTTCGGGTACGGCGTAGGGTATGGGTTAGGGTTAGGGTTAGGGTTAGTGTTAGGGTTAGGGCTCGGTTCAGGGTACGGGTTAGGATTAGGGTACGTGTTAGGGTTAGGGTAGGGGTTAGGGTTAGGGTACGCTTTAGGGTTAGGGTAGTTATTAAACCTATCCCACTCTCTAGATACCCCTTAGCACGTAAAGGAATATTATTTGGGGGTCCAGCCATGGAGAAGAGTTTAGACACTAGGATAAATAAGGAACACACCCATTATAAAGAAATCACATTAGGATTCTCTTTTTAAGCTGTTTCTTAAAACACTAGTGCTTAGGAAATCTATTGGAGGCAGAAGCAGTCAAGGGTAGCCTAGGGTTAGGGTTAGGCTTAGGGTTAGGGTTAGGGTACGGCTTAGGCTACGGGTTCGGGGAGGGGTTCGGGTACGGCGTAGGGTATGGGTTAGGGTTAGGGTTAGGGTTTGAGTTAGGGTTAGGGCTCGGTTTAGTGTACGGGTTAGGATTAGGGTACGTTTTAGGGTTAGGGTAGGGGTTAGGGTTAGGTTACGCGTTAGGGTTAGGGTAGTTATTAAACCTATCCCACTCTCTGGATACCCCTTAGCATGTAAAGGAATATTATTTGGGGGTCCAGCCATGGAGAAGAGTTTAGACACTAGGATAAGATAAGGAACACACCCATTATAAAGAAATCACATTAGGATTCTCTTTTCAAGCTGTTCCTTCAAACACTAGTGCTTAGGAAATCTATTGGAGGCAGAAGCAGTCAAGGGTAGCCTAGGGTTAGGGTTAGGCTTAGGGTTAGGCTTAGGGTACGGCTTAGGGTACGGGTTCGGGGAGGGGTTCGGGTACGGCGTAGGGTATGGGTTAGGGTTAGGGTTAGGGTTCGTGTTAGGGTTAGGGCTCGGTTTAGGGTACGGGTTAGGATTAGGGTACGTGTTAGGGTTAGGGTAGGGGTTAGGGTTAGGGTATGCATTAGGGTTAGGGTAGTTAGTAAACCTATCCCACTCTCTAGATACCCCTTAGCACGTAAAGGAATATTATTTGCGGGTCCAGCCATGGAGAAGAGTTTAGACACTAGGATAAGATAAGGAACACACCCATTATAAAGAAATCACATTAGGATTCTCTTTTTAAGCTGTTCCTTCAAACACTAGTGCTTAGGAAATCTATTGGAGGCAGAAGCAGTCAAGGGTAGCCTAGAGTTAGGGTTAGGCTTAGGGTTAGGGTTAGGGTACGGCTTAGGGTACGGGTTCGGGGAGGGGTTCGGGTACGGCGTAGGGTATGGGTTAGGGTTAGGGTTAGGGTTAGGGTTTGAGTTAGGGTTAGGGCTCGGTTTAGTGTACGGGTTAGGATTAGGGTACGTTTTAGGGTTAGGGTAGGGGTTAGGGTTAGGGTATGCGTTAGGGTTAGGGTAGTTATTAAACCTATCCCACTCTCTAGATACCCCTTAGCATGTAAAGGAATATTATTTGGGGGTCCAGCCATGGAGAAGAGTTTAGACACTAGGATAAGATAAGGAACACACCCATTATAAAGAAATCACATTAGGATTCTCTTTTTAAGCTGTTCCTTCAAACACTAGTGCTTAGGAAATCTATTGGAGGCAGAAGCAGTCAAGGTTAGCCTAGGGTTAGGGTTAGGCTTAGGGTTAGGCTTAGGGTACGGCTTAGGGTACGGGTTCGGGGAGGGGTTCGGGTACGGCGTAGGGTATGGTTTAGGGTTAGGGTTAGGGTTAGTGTTAGGGTTAGGGCTCGGTTTAGGGTACGGGTTAGGATTAGGGTACGTGTTAGGGTTAGGGTAGGGGTTAGGGTTAGGGTACGCATTAGGGTTAGGGTAGTTAGTAAACCTATCCCACTCTCTAGATACCCCTTAGCACGTAAAGGAATATTATTTGCGGGTCCAGCCATGGAGAAGAGTTTAGACACTAGGATAAGATAAGGAACACACCCATTATAAAGAAATCACATTAGGATTCTCTTTTTAAGCTGTTCCTTAAAACACTAGTGCTTAGGAAATCTATTGGAGGCAGAAGCAGTCAAGGGTAGCCTAGGGTTAGGGTTAGGCTTAGGGTTAGGGTTAGGGTACGGCTTAGGGTACGGGTTCGGGGAGGGGTTCGGGTACGGCGTAGGGTATGGGTTAGGGTTAGGGTTAGGGTTTGAGTTAGGGTTAGGGCTCGGTTTAGTGTACGGGTTAGGATTAGGGTACCTTTTAGGGTTAGGGTAGGGGTTAGGGTTAGGGTATGCGTTAGGGTTAGGGTAGTTATTAAACCTATCCCACTCTCTAGATACCCCTTAGCATGTAAAGGAATATTATTTGGGGGTCCAGCCATGGAGAAGAGTTTAGACACTAGGATAAGATAAGGAACACACCCATTATAAAGAAATCACATTAGGATTCTCTTTTTAAGCTGTTCCTTCAAACACTAGTGCTTAGGAAATCTATTGGAGGCAGAAGCAGTCAAGGGTAGCCTAGGGTTAGGGTTAGGCTTAGGGTTAGGCTTAGGGTACGGCTTAGGGTACGGGTTCGGGGAGGGGTTCGGGTACGGCGTAGGGTATGGGTTAGGGTTAGGGTTAGGGTTAGTGTTAGGGTTAGGGCTCGGTTCAGGGTACGGGTTAGGATTAGGGTACGTGTTAGGGTTAGGGTAGGGGTTAGGGTTAGGGTACGCTTTAGGGTTAGGGTAGTTATTAAACCTATCCCACTCTCTAGATACCCCTTAGCACGTAAAGGAATATTATATGGGGGTCCAGCCATGGAGAAGAGTTTAGACACTAGGATAAATAAGGAACACACCCATTATAAAGAAATCACATTAGGATTCTCTTTTTAAGCTGTTTCTTAAAACACTAGTGCTTAGGAAATCTATTGGAGGCAGAAGCAGTCAAGGGTAGCCTAGGGTTAGGGTTAGGCTTAGGGTTAGGGTTAGGGTACGGCTTAGGGTACGGGTTCGGGGAGGGGTTCGGGTACGGCGTAGGGTATGGGTTAGGGTTAGGGTTAGGGTTTGAGTTAGGGTTAGGGCTCGGTTTAGTGTACGGGTTAGGATTAGGGTACGTTTTAGGGTTAGGGTAGGGGTTAGGGTTAGGTTACGCGTTAGGGTTAGGGTAGTTATTAAACCTATCCCACTCTCTGGATACCCCTTAGCATGTAAAGGAATATTATTTGGGGGTCCAGCCATGGAGAAGAGTTTAGACACTAGGATAAGATAAGGAACACACCCATTATAAAGAAATCACATTAGGATTCTCTTTTCAAGCTGTTCCTTCAAACACTAGTGCTTAGGAAATCTATTGGAGGCAGAAGCAGTCAAGGGTAGCCTAGGGTTAGGGTTAGGCTTAGGGTTAGGCTTAGGGTACGGCTTAGGGTACGGGTTCGGGGAGGGGTTCGGGTACGGCGTAGGGTATGGGTTAGGGTTAGGGTTAGGGTTCGTGTTAGGGTTAGGGCTCGGTTTAGGGTACGGGTTAGGATTAGGGTACGTGTTAGGGTTAGGGTAGGGGTTAGGGTTAGGGTACGCATTAGGGTTAGGGTAGTTAGTAAACCTATCCCACTCTCTAGATACCCCTTAGCACGTAAAGGAATATTATTTGCGGGTCCAGCCATGGAGAAGAGTTTAGACACTAGGATAAGATAAGGAACACACCCATTATAAAGAAATCACATTAGGATTCTCTTTTTAAGCTGTTCCTTAAAACACTAGTGCTTAGGAAATCTATTGGAGGCAGAAGCAGTCAAGGGTAGCCTAGGGTTAGGGTTAGGCTTAGGGTTAGGGTTAGGGTACGGCTTAGGGTACGGGTTCGGGGAGGGGTTCGGGTACGGCGTAGGGTATGGGTTAGGGTTAGGGTTAGGGTTTGAGTTAGGGTTAGGGCTCGGTTTAGTGTACGGGTTAGGATTAGGGTACGTTTTAGGGTTAGGGTAGGGGTTAGGGTTAGGGTATGCGTTAGGGTTAGGGTAGTTATTAAACCTATCCCACTCTCTAGATACCCCTTAGCATGTAAAGGAATATTATTTGGGGGTCCAGCCATGGAGAAGAGTTTAGACACTAGGATAAGATAAGGAACACACCCATTATAAAGAAATCACATTAGGATTCTCTTTTTAAGCTGTTCCTTCAAACACTAGTGCTTAGGAAATCTATTGGAGGCAGAAGCAGTCAAGGGTAGCCTAGGGTTAGGGTTAGGCTTAGGGTTAGGCTTAGGGTACGGCTTAGGGTACGGGTTCGGGGAGGGGTTCGGGTACGGCGTAGGGTATGGGTTAGGGTTAGGGTTAGGGTTAGTGTTAGGGTTAGGGCTCGGTTCAGGGTATGGGTTAGGATTAGGGTACGTGTTAGGTTTAGGGTAGGGGTTAGGGTTAGGGTACGCATTAGGTTTAGGGTAGTTATTAAACCTATCCCACTCTCTAGATACCCCTTAGCACGTAAAGGAATATTATTTGGGGGTCCAGCCATGGAGAAGAGTTTAGACACTAGGATAAGATAAGGAACACACCCATTATAAAGAAATCACATTAGGATTCTCTTTTTAAGCTGTTTCTTAAAACACTAGTGCTTAGGAAATCTATTGGAGGCAGAAGCAGTCAAGGGTAGCCTAGGGTTAGGGTTAGGCTTAGGGTTAGGCTTAGGGTACGGCTTAGGGTACGGGTTCGGGGAGGGGTTCGGGTACGGCGTAGGGTATGGGTTAGGGTTAGGGTTAGGGTTAGTGTTAGGGTTAGGGCTCGGTTCAGGGTACGGGTTAGGATTAGGGTACGTGTTAGGGTTAGGGTAGGGGTTAGGGTTAGGGTACGCGTTAGGGTTAGGGTAGTTATTAAACCTATCCCACTCTCTAGATACCCCTTAGCACGTAAAGGAATATTATTTGGGGGTCCAGCCATGGAGAAGAGTTTAGACACTAGGATAAAATAAGGAACACATACATTATAAAGAAATCACATTAGGATTCTCTTTTTAAGCTGTTCCTTAAAACACTAGTGCTTAGGAAATCTATTGGAGGCAGAAGCAGTCAAGGGTAGCCTAGGGTTAGGGTTAGGCTTAGGGTTAGGGTTAGGGTACGGCTTAGGGTAGGGGTTTGGGGAGGGGTTCGGGTACGGCGTAGGGTATGGGTTAGGGTTAGGGTTAGGGTTCGTGTTAGGGTTAGGGCTCGGTTTAGGGTACGGGTTAGGATTAGGGTACGTGTTAGGGTTAGGGTAGGGGTTAGGGTTAGGGTACGCATTAGGGTTAGGGTAGTTAGTAAACCTATCCCACTCTCTAGATACCCCTTAGCACGTAAAGGAATATTATTTGCGGGTCCAGCCATGGAGAAGAGTTTAGACAGTAGGATAAGATAAGGAACACACCCATTATAAAGAAATCACATTAGGATTCTCTTTTTAAGCTGTTCCTTCAAACACTAGTGCTTAGGAAATCTATTGGAGGCAGAAGCAGTCAAGGGTAGCCTAGGGTTAGGGTTAGGCTTAGGGTTAGGGTTAGGGTACGGCTTAGGGTACGGGTTCGGGGAGGGGTTCGGGTACGGCGTAGGGTATGGGTTAGGGTTAGGGTTAGGGTTTGAGTTAGGGTTAGGGCTCGGTTTAGTGTACGGGTTAGGATTAGGGTACGTTTTAGGGTTAGGGTAGGGGTTAGGGTTAGGGTATGCGTTAGGGTTAGGGTAGTTATTAAACCTATCCCACTCTCTAGATACCCCTTAGCATGTAAAGGAATATTATTTGGGGGTCCAGCCATGGAGAAGAGTTTAGACACTAGGATAAGATAAGGAACACACCCATTATAAAGAAATCACATTAGGATTCTCTTTTTAAGCTGTTTCTTAAAACACTAGTGCTTAGGAAATCTATTGGAGGCAGAAGCAGTCAAGGGTAGCCTAGGGTTAGGGTTAGGCTTAGGGTTAGGGTTAGGGTACGGCTTAGGGTACGGGTTCGGGGAGGGGTTCGGGTACGGCGTAGGGTATGGGTTAGGGTTAGGGTTAGGGTTTGAGTTAGGGTTAGGGCTCGGTTTAGTGTACGGGTTAGGATTAGGGTACGTTATAGGGTTAGGGTAGGGGTTAGGGTTAGGGTACGCGTTAGGGTTAGGGTAGTTATTAAACCTATCCCACTCTCTAGATACCCCTTAGCATGTAAAGGAATATTATTTGGGGGTCCAGCCATGGAGAAGAGTTTAGACACTAGGATAAGATAAGGAACACACCCATTATAAAGAAATCACATTAGGATTCTCTTCTCAAGCTGTTCCTTCAAACACTAGTGCTTAGGAAATCTATTGGAGGCAGAAGCAGTCAAGGGTAGCCTAGGGTTAGGGTTAGGCTTAGGGTTAGGCTTAGGGTACGGCTTAGGGTACGGGTTCGGGGAGGGGTTCGGGTACGGCGTAGGGTATGGGTTAGGGTTAGGGTTAGGGTTAGTGTTAGGGTTAGGGCTCGGTTCAGGGTACGGGTTAGGATTAGGGTACGTGTTAGGTTTAGGGTAGGGGTTAGGGTTAGGGTACGCGTTAGGGTTAGGGTAGTTATTAAACCTCTCCCACTCTCTAGATACCCCTTAGCACGTAAAGGAATATTATTTGGGGGTCCAGCCATGGAGAAGAGTTTAGACACTAGGATAAGAAAAGGAACACACCCATTATAAAGAAATCACATTATGATTCTCTTTTTAAGCTGTTCCTTAAAACACTAGTGCTTAGGAAATCTATTGGAGGCAGAAGCAGTCAAGGGTAGCCTAGGGTTAGGGTTAGGCTTAGGGTTAGGGTTAGGGTACGGCTTAGGGTAGGGGTTCGGGGAGGGGTTCGGGTACGGCGTAGGGTATGGGTTAGGGTTAGGGTTAGGGTTCGTGTTAGGGTTAGGGCTCGGTTTAGGGTACGGGTTAGGATTAGGGTACGTGTTAGGGTTAGGGTAGGGGTTAGGGTTAGGGTACGCATTAGGGTTAGGGTAGTTAGTAAACCTATCCCACTCTCTAGATACCCCTTAGCACGTAAAGGAATATTATTTGCGGGTCCAGCCATGGAGAAGAGTTTAGACAGTAGGATAAGATAAGGAACACACCCATTATAAAGAAATCACATTAGGATTCTCTTTTTAAGCTGTTCCTTCAAACACTAGTGCTTAGGAAATCTATTGGAGGCAGAAGCAGTCAAGGGTAGCCTAGGGTTAGGGTTAGGCTTAGGGTTAGGGTTAGGGTACGGGTTCGGGGAGGGGTTCGGGTACGGCGTAGGGTATGGGTTAGGGTTAGGGTTAGGGTTTGAGTTAGGGTTAGGGCTCGGTTTAGTGTACGGGTTAGGATTAGGGTACGTTATAGGGTTAGGGTAGGGGTTAGGGTTAGGGTACGCGTTAGGGTTAGGGTAGTTATTAAACCTATCCCACTCTCTAGATACCCCTTAGCATGTAAAGGAATATTATTTGGGGGTCCAGCCATGGAGAAGAGTTTAGACACTAGGATAAGATAAGGAACACACCCATTATAAAGAAATCACATTAGGATTCTCTTTTCAAGCTGTTCCTTCAAACACTAGTGCTTAGGAAATCTATTGGAGGCAGAAGCAGTCAAGGGTAGCCTAGGGTTAGGGTTAGGCTTAGGGTTAGGCTTAGGGTACGGCTTAGGGTACGGGTTCGGGGAGGGGTTCGGGTACGGCGTAGGGTATGGGTTAGGGTTAGGGTTAGGGTTAGTGTTAGGGTTAGGGCTCGGTTCAGGGTACGGGTTAGGATTAGGGTACGTGTTAGGTTTAGGGTAGGGGTTAGGGTTAGGGTACGCGTTAGGGTTAGGGTAGTTATTAAACCTCTCCCACTCTCTAGATACCCCTTAGCACGTAAAGGAATATTATTTGGGGGTCCAGCCATGGAGAAGAGTTTAGACACTAGGATAAGAAAAGGAACACACCCATTATAAAGAAATCACATTATGATTCTCTTTTTAAGCTGTTCCTTAAAACACTAGTGCTTAGGAAATCTATTGGAGGCAGAAGCAGTCAAGGGTAGCCTAGGGTTAGGGTTAGGCTTAGGGTTAGGGTTAGGGTACGGCTTAGGGTACGGGTTCGGGGAGGGGTTCGGGTACGGCGTAGGGTATGGGTTAGGGTTAGGGTTAGGGTTAGTGTTAGGGTTAGGGATCGGTTTAGGGTACGGGTTAGGATTAGGGTACGTGTTAGGGTTAGGGTAGGGGTTAGGGTTAGGGTACGCGTTAGGGTTAGGATAGTTATTGAACCTATCCCACTCTCTAGATACACCTTAGCACGTAAAGGAATATTATTTGCGGGTCCAGCCATGGAGAAGAGTTTAGACACTAGGATAAGATAAGGAACACACCCATTATAAAGAAATCACATTAGGATTCTCTTTTTAAGCTGTTCCTTCAAACACTAGTGCTTAGGAAATCTGTTGGAGGCAGAAGCAGTCAAGGGTAGCCTAGGGTTAGGGTTAGGCTTAGGGTTAGGGTTAGGGTACGGCTTAGGGTAGGGGTTCGGGGAGGGGTTCGGGTACGGCTTAGGGTATGGGTTAGGGTTAGGGTTAGGGTTCGTGTTAGGGTTACGGCTCGGTTTAGGGTACGGGTTAGGATTAGGGTACGTGTTATGGTAAGGGTAGGGGTTAGGGATAGGGTACGCATTAGGGTTAGGGTAGTTAGTAAACCTATCCCACTCTCTAGATACCCCTTAGCAGGTAAAGGAATATTATTTGGGGGTCCAGCCATGGAGAAGAGTTTAGACACTAGGATAAGATAAGGAACACACCCATTATAAAGAAATCACATTAGGATTCTCTTTTTAAGCTGTTCCTTCAAACACTAGTGCTTAGGAAATCTATTGGAGGCAGAAGCAGTCAAGGGTAGCCTAGGGTTAGGGTTAGGGTTAGGGTTAGGCTTAGGGTACGGCTTAGGGTACGGGTTCGGGGAGGGGTTCGAGTACGGTGTAGGGTATGGGTTAGGGTTAGGGTTAGGGTTAGTGTTAGGGTTAGGGCTCAGTTTAGGGTACGGGTTAGGATTAGGGTACGTGTTAGGGTTAGGGTAGGGGTTAGGGTTAGGGTACGCGTTAGGGTTAGGGTAGTTATTAAACCTATCCCACTCTCTAGATACCCCTTAGCACGTAAAGGAATATTATTTGGGGGTCTAGCCATGGAGAAGAGTTTAGACACTAGGATAAGATAAGGAACACACCCATTATAAAGAAATCACATTAGGATTCTGTTTTTAAGACGTTCCTTAAAACACTAGTGCTTAGGAAATCTATTGGAGGCAGAAGCAGTCAAGGGTAGCCTAGGGTTAGGGTTAGGCTTAGGGTTAGGCTTAGGGAACGGCTTAGGGTACGCGTTCGGGGAGGGGTTCGGGTACGGCGTAGGGTATGGGTTAGGGTTAGGGTTAGGGTTAGTTTTAGGGTTAGGGCTCGGTTCAGGGTACGGGTTAGGATTAGGGTACGTGTTAGGGTTAGGGTAGGGGTTAGGGTTAGGGTACGCGTTAGGGTTAGGGTAGTTATTAAACCTATCCCACTCTCTAGATACCCCTTAGCACGTAAGGGAATATTATTTGCGGGTCCAGCCATGGAGAAGAGTTTAGACACTAGGATAAGATAAGGAACACACCCATTATAAAGAAATCACATTAGGATTCTCTTTTTAAGCTGTTCCTTCAAACACTAGGGCTTAGGAAATCTATTGGAGGCAGAAGCAGTCAAGGGTAGCCTAGGGTTAGGGTTAGGCTTAGGGTTAGGCTTAGGGTACGGCTTAGGGTACGGGTTCGGGGAGGGGTTCGGGTACGGCGTAGGGTATGGGTTAGGGTTAGGGTTAGGGTTAGTGTTAGGGTTAGGGCTCAGTTTAGGGTACGGGTTAGGATTAGGGTACGTGTTAGATTTAGGGTAGGTGTTAGGGTTAGGGTACGCATTAGGGGTAGGGTAGTTATTAAACCTATCCCACTCTCTAGATACCCCTTAGCACATAAAGGAATATTATTTGGGGGTCCAGCCATGGAGAAGAGTTTAGACACTAGGATAAGATAAGGAACACACCCATTATAAAGAAATCACATTAGGATTCTCTTTTTAAGCTGTTCCTTCAAACACTAGTGCTTAGGAAATCTATTGGAGGCAGAAGCAGTCAAGGGTAGCCTAGGGTTAGGGTTAGGCTTAGGGTTAGGGTTAGGGTACGGCTTTGGGTAGGGGTTCGGGTACGGCGTAGGGTATGGGTTAGGGTTAGGGTTAGGGTTAGTGTTAGGGTTAGGGCTCGGTTTAGGGTACGGGTTAGGATTAGGGTACGTGTTAGGGTTAGGGTAGGGGTTAGGGTTAGGGTACGCATTAGGGTTAGGGTAGTTAGTAAACCTATCCCACTCTCTAGATACCCCTTAGCACGTAAAGGAATATTATTTGGGGGTCCAACCATGGAGAAGCGTTTAGACACTAGGATAAGATAAGGAACAAACCCATTATAAAGAAATCACTTTAGGATTCTCTTTTTAAGCTGTTTCTTAAAACACTAGTGCTTTGGAAATCTATTGGAGGCAGAAGCAGTCAAGGGTAGCCTAGGGTTAGGGTTAGGCTTAGGGTTAGGCTTAGGGTACGGCTTAGGGTACGGGTTCGGGGAGGGGTTCGGGAACGGCGTAGGGTATGGGTTAGGGTTAGGGTTAGGGTTAGTGTTAGGGTTAGGGCTCGGTTTAGGGTACGGGTTAGGATTAGGGTACGTGTTAGGGTTAGGGTAGGGGTTAGGGTTAGGGTACGCATTAGGGTTAGGGTAGTTAGTAAACCTATCCCACTCTCTAGATACCCCTTAGCACGTAAAGGAATATTATTTGCGGGTCCAGCCATGGAGAAGAGTTTAGACACTAGGATAAGATAAGGAACACACCCATTATAAAGAAATCACATTAGGATTCTCTTTTTAAGCTGTTCCTTCAAACACTAGTGCTTAGGAAATCTATTGGAGGCAGAAGCAGTCAAGGGTAGCCTAGGGTTAGGGTTAGGCTTAGGGTTAGGCTTAGGGTACGGCTTAGGGTACGGGTTCGGGGAGGGGTTCGGGTACGGCGTAGGGTATGGGTTAGGGTTAGGGTTAGTGTTAGGGTTAGGGCTCGGTTTAGGGTACGGGTTAGGATTAGGGTACGTGTTAGATTTAGGGTAGGTGTTAGGGTTAGGGTACGCATTAGGGGTAGGGTAGTTATTAAACCTATCCCACTCTCTAGATACCCCTTAGCACGTAAAGGAATATTATTTGGGGGTCCAGCCATGGAGAAGAGTTAAGACACTAGGATAAGATAAGGAACACACCCATTATAAAGAAATCACATTAGGATTCTCTTTTTAAGCTGTTCCTTCAAACACTAGTGCTTAGGAAATATATTGGAGGCAGAAGCAGTCAAGGGTAGCCTAGGGTTAGGGTTAGGCTTAGGGTTAGGGTTAGGGTACGGCTTAGGGTAGGGGTTCGGGTACGGCGTAGGGTATGGGTTAGGGTTAGGGTTAGGATTCGTGTTAGGGTTAGGGCTCGGTTTAGGGTACGGGTTAGGATTAGGGTACGTGTTAGGGTTAGGGTAGGGGTTAGGGTTAGGGTACGCATTAGGGTTAGGGTAGTTAGTAAACCTATCCCACTCTCTAGATACCCCTTAGCACGTAAAGGAATATTATTTGGGGGTCCAGCCATGGAGAAGCGTTTAGACACTAGGATAAGATAAGGAACACAACCATTATAAAGAAATCACATTAGGATTCTCTTTTTAAGCTGTTCCTTCAAACACTAGTGCTTAGGAAATCTATTGGAGGCAGAAGCAGTCAAGGGTAGCCTAGGGTTAGGGTTAGGCTTAGGGTTAGGCTTAGGGTACGGCTTAGGGTACGGGTTCGGGCAGGGGTTCGGGTACGGCGTAGGGTAAGGGTTAGGGTTAGGGTTAGGGTTAGTGTTAGGGTTAGGGCTCGGTTTAGGGTACGGGTTAGGATTAGGGTACGTGTTAGATTTAGGGTAGGTGTTAGGGTTAGGGTACGCATTAGGGGTAGGGTAGTTATTAAACCTATCCCACTCTCTAGATACCCCTTAGCACGTAAAGGAATATTATTTGGGGAGCCAGCCATGGAGAAGAGTTTAGACACTAGGATAAGATAAGGAACACACCCATTATAAAGAAATCACATTAGGATTCTCTTTTTAAGCTGTTTCTTAAAACACTAGTGCTTAGGAAATCTATTGGAGGCAGAAGCAGTCAAGGGTAGCCTAGGGTTAGGGTTAGGCTTAGGGTTAGGGTTAGGGTACGGCTTAGGGTACGGGTTCGGGGAGGGGTTCGGGTACGGCGTAGGGTATGGGTTAGGGTTAGAGTTAGGGTTTGAGTTAGGGTTAGGGCTCGGTTTAGTGTACAGGTTAGGATTAGGGTACGTGTTAGGGTTAGGGTAGGGGTTAGGGTTAGGTTACGCGTTAGGGTTAGGGTAGTTATTAAACCTATCCCACTCTCTGGATACCCCTTAGCATGTAAAGGAATATTATTTGGGGGTCCAGCCATGGAGAAGAGTTTAGACACTAGGATAAGATAAGGAACACACCCATTATAAAGAAATCACATTAGGATTCTCTTTTCAAGCTGTTCCTTCAAACACTAGTGCTTAGGAAATCTATTGGAGGCAGAAGCAGTCAAGGGTAGCCTAGGGTTAGGGTTAGGCTTAGGGTTAGGCTTAGGGTACGGCTTAGGGTACGGGTTCGGGGAGGGGTTCGGGTACGGCGTAGGGTATGGGTTAGGGTTAGGGTTAGGGTTCGTGTTAGGGTTAGGGCTCGGTTTAGGGTACGGGTTAGGATTAGGGTACGTGTTAGGGTTAGGGTAGGGGTTAGGGTTAGGGTACGCATTAGGGTTAGGGTAGTTAGTAAACCTATCCCACTCTCTAGATACCCCTTAGCACGTAAAGGAATATTATTTGCGGGTCCAGCCATGGAGAAGAGTTTAGACACTAGGATAAGATAACGAACACACCCATTATAAAGAAATCACATTAGGATTCTCTTTTTAAGCTGTTCCTTAAAACACTAGTGCTTAGGAAATCTATTGGAGGCAGAAGCAGTCAAGGGTAGCCTAGGGTTAGGGTTAGGCTTAGGGTTAGGGTTAGGGTACGGCTTAGGGTACGGGTTCGGGGAGGGGTTCGGGTACGGCGTAGGGTATGGGTTAGGGTTAGGGTTAGGGTTTGAGTTAGGGTTAGGGCTCGGTTTAGTGTACGGGTTAGGATTAGGGTACGTTTTAGGGTTAGGGTAGGGGTTAGGGTTAGGGTATGCGTTAGGGTTAGGGTAGTTATTAAACCTATCCCACTCTCTAGATACCCCTTAGCATGTAAAGGAATATTATTTGGGGGTCCAGCCATGGAGAAGAGTTTAGACACTAGGATAAGATAAGGAACACACCCATTATAAAGAAATCACATTAGGATTCTCTTTTTAAGCTGTTCCTTCAAACACTAGTGCTTAGGAAATCTATTGGAGGCAGAAGCAGTCAAGGGTAGCCTAGGGTTAGGGTTAGGCTTAGGGTTAGGCTTAGGGTACGGCTTAGGGTACGGGTTCGGGGAGGGGTTCGGGTACGGCGTAGGGTATGGGTTAGGGTTAGGGTTAGGGTTAGTGTTAGGGTTAGGGCTCGGTTCAGGGTATGGGTTAGGATTAGGGTACGTGTTAGGTTTAGGGTAGGGGTTAGGGTTAGGGTACGCATTAGGGTTAGGGTAGTTATTAAACCTATCCCACTCTCTAGATACCCCTTAGCACGTAAAGGAATATTATTTGCGGGTCCAGCCATGGAGAAGAGTTTAGACACTAGGATAAGATAAGGAACACACCCATTATAAAGAAATCACATTAGGATTCTCTTTTTAAGCTGTTTCTTAAAACACTAGTGCTTAGGAAATCTATTGGAGGCAGAAGCAGTCAAGGGTAGCCTAGGGTTAGGGTTAGGCTTAGGGTTAGGCTTAGGGTACGGCTTAGGGTACGGGTTCGGGGAGGGGTTCGGGTACGGCGTAGGGTATGGGTTAGGGTTAGGGTTAGGGTTAGTGTTAGGGTTAGGGCTCGGTTCAGGGTACGGGTTAGGATTAGGGTACGTGTTAGGGTTAGGGTAGGGGTTAGGGTTAGGGTACGCGTTAGGGTTAGGGTAGTTATTAAACCTATCCCACTCTCTAGATACCCCTTAGCACGTAAAGGAATATTATTTGGGGGTCCAGCCATGGAGAAGAGTTTAGACACTAGGATAAAATAAGGAACACATACATTATAAAGAAATCACATTAGGATTCTCTTTTTAAGCTGTTCCTTAAAACACTAGTGCTTAGGAAATCTATTGGAGGCAGAAGCAGTCAAGGGTAGCCTAGGGTTAGGGTTAGGCTTAGGGTTAGGGTTAGGGTACGGCTTAGGGTAGGGGTTCGGGGAGGGGTTCGGGTACGGCGTAGGGTATGGGTTAGGGTTAGGGTTAGGGTTCGTGTTAGGGTTAGGGCTCGGTTTAGGGTACGGGTTAGGATTAGGGTACGTGTTAGGGTTAGGGTAGGGGTTAGGGTTAGGGTACGCATTAGGGTTAGGGTAGTTAGTAAACCTATCCCACTCTCTAGATACCCCTTAGCACGTAAAGGAATATTATTTGCGGGTCCAGCCATGGAGAAGAGTTTAGACAGTAGGATAAGATAAGGAACACACCCATTATAAAGAAATCACATTAGGATTCTCTTTTTAAGCTGTTCCTTCAAACACTAGTGCTTAGGAAATCTATTGGAGGCAGAAGCAGTCAAGGGTAGCCTAGGGTTAGGGTTAGGCTTAGGGTTAGGGTTAGGGTACGGCTTAGGGTACGGGTTCGGGGAGGGGTTCGGGTACGGCGTAGGGTATGGGTTAGGGTTAGGGTTAGGGTTTGAGTTAGGGTTAGGGCTCGGTTTAGTGTACGGGTTAGGATTAGGGTACGTTTTAGGGTTAGGGTAGGGGTTAGGGTTAGGGTATGCGTTAGGGTTAGGGTAGTTATTAAACCTATCCCACTCTCTAGATACCCCTTAGCATGTAAAGGAATATTATTTGGGGGTCCAGCCATGGAGAAGAGTTTAGACACTAGGATAAAATAAGGAACACACCCATTATAAAGAAATCACATTAGGATTCTCTTTTTAAGCTGTTTCTTAAAACACTAGTGCTTAGGAAATCTATTGGAGGCAGAAGCAGTCAAGGGTAGCCTAGGGTTAGGGTTAGGCTTAGGGTTAGGGTTAGGGTACGGCTTAGGGTACGGGTTCGGGGAGGGGTTCGGGTACGGCGTAGGGTATGGGTTAGGGTTAGGGTTAGGGTTTGAGTTAGGGTTAGGGCTCGGTTTAGTGTACGGGTTAGGATTAGGGTACGTTATAGGGTTAGGGTAGGGGTTAGGGTTAGGGTACGCGTTAGGGTTAGGGTAGTTATTAAACCTATCCCACTCTCTAGATACCCCTTAGCATGTAAAGGAATATTATTTGGGGGTCCAGCCATGGAGAAGAGTTTAGACACTAGGATAAGATAAGGAACACACCCATTATAAAGAAATCACATTAGGATTCTCTTTTCAAGCTGTTCCTTCAAACACTAGTGCTTAGGAAATCTATTGGAGGCAGAAGCAGTCAAGGGTAGCCTAGGGTTAGGGTTAGGCTTAGGGTTAGGCTTAGGGTACGGCTTAGGGTACGGGTTCGGGGAGGGGTTCGGGTACGGCGTAGGGTATGGGTTAGGGTTAGGGTTAGGGTTAGTGTTAGGGTTAGGGCTCGGTTCAGGGTACGGGTTAGGATTAGGGTACGTGTTAGGTTTAGGGTAGGGGTTAGGGTTAGGGTACGCGTTAGGGTTAGGGTAGTTATTAAACCTCTCCCACTCTCTAGATACCCCTTAGCACGTAAAGGAATATTATTTGGGGGTCCAGCCATGGAGAAGAGTTTAGACACTAGGATAAGAAAAGGAACACACCCATTATAAAGAAATCACATTATGATTCTCTTTTTAAGCTGTTCCTTAAAACACTAGTGCTTAGGAAATCTATTGGAGGCAGAAGCAGTCAAGGGTAGCCTAGGGTTAGGGTTAGGCTTAGGGTTAGGCTTAGGGTACGGCTTAGGGTACGGGTTCGGGGAGGGGTTCGGGTACGGCGTAGGGTATGGGTTAGGGTTAGGGTTAGGGTTCGTGTTAGGGTTACGGCTCGGTTTAGGGTACGGGTTAGGATTAGGGTACGTGTTAGGGTAAGGGTAGGGGTTAGGGATAGGGTACGCATTAGGGTTAGGGTAGTTAGTAAACCTATCCCACTCTCTAGATACCCCTTAGCAGGTAAAGGAATATTATTTGGGGGTCCAGCCATGGAGAAGAGTTTAGACACTAGGATAAGATAAGGAACACACCCATTATAAAGAAATCACATTAGGATTCTCTTTTTAAGCTGTTCCTTCAAACACTAGTGCTTAGGAAATCTATTGGAGGCAGAAGCAGTCAAGGGTAGCCTAGGGTTAGGGTTAGGGTTAGGGTTAGGCTTAGGGTACGGCTTAGGGTACGGGTTCGGGGAGGGGTTCGAGTACGGTGTAGGGTATGGGTTAGGGTTAGGGTTAGGGTTAGTGTTAGGGTTAGGGCTCAGTTTAGGGTACGGGTTAGGATTAGGGTACGTGTTAGGGTTAGGGTAGGGGTTAGGGTTAGGGTACGCGTTAGGGTTAGGGTAGTTATTAAACCTATCCCACTCTCTAGATACCCCTTAGCACGTAAAGGAATATTATTTGGGGGTCTAGCCATGGAGAAGAGTTTAGACACTAGGATAAGATAAGGAACACACCCATTATAAAGAAATCACATTATGATTCTCTTTTTAAGCTGTTCCTTAAAACACTAGTGCTTAGGAAATCTATTGGAGGCAGAAGCAGTCAAGGGTAGCCTAGGGTTAGGGTTAGGCTTAGGGTTAGGGTTAGGGTACGGCTTAGGGTACGGGTTCGGGGAGGGGTTCGGGTACGGCGTAGGGTATGGGTTAGGGTTAGGGTTAGTGTTAGGGTTAGGGATCGGTTTAGGGTACGGGTTAGGATTAGGGTACGTGTTAGGGTTAGGGTAGGGGTTAGGGTTAGGGTACGCGTTAGGGTTAGGATAGTTATTGAACCTATCCCACTCTCTAGATACACCTTAGCACGTAAAGGAATATTATTTGCGGGTCCAGCCATGGAGAAGAGTTTAGACACTAGGATAAGATAAGGAACACACCCATTATAAAGAAATCACATTAGGATTCTCTTTTTAAGCTGTTCCTTCAAACACTAGTGCTTAGGAAATCTGTTGGAGGCAGAAGCAGTCAAGGGTAGCCTAGGGTTAGGGTTAGGCTTAGGGTTAGGGTTAGGGTACGGCTTAGGGTAGGGGTTCGGGGAGGGGTTCGGGTACGGCTTAGGGTATGGGTTAGGGTTAGGGTTAGGGTTCGTGTTAGGGTTACGGCTCGGTTTAGGGTACGGGTTAGGATTAGGGTACGTGTTATGGTAAGGGTAGGGGTTAGGGATAGGGTACGCATTAGGGTTAGGGTAGTTAGTAAACCTATCCCACTCTCTAGATACCCCTTAGCAGGTAAAGGAATATTATTTGGGGGTCCAGCCATGGAGAAGAGTTTAGACACTAGGATAAGATAAGGAACACACCCATTATAAAGAAATCACATTAGGATTCTCTTTTTAAGCTGTTCCTTCAAACACTAGTGCTTAGGAAATCTATTGGAGGCAGAAGCAGTCAAGGGTAGCCTAGGGTTAGGGTTAGGGTTAGGGTTAGGCTTAGGGTACGGCTTAGGGTACGGGTTCGGGGAGGGGTTCGAGTACGGTGTAGGGTATGGGTTAGGGTTAGGGTTAGGGTTAGTGTTAGGGTTAGGGCTCAGTTTAGGGTACGGGTTAGGATTAGGGTACGTGTTAGGGTTAGGGTAGGGGTTAGGGTTAGGGTACGCGTTAGGGTTAGGGTAGTTATTAAACCTATCCCACTCTCTAGATACCCCTTAGCACGTAAAGGAATATTATTTGGGGGTCTAGCCATGGAGAAGAGTTTAGACACTAGGATAAGATAAGGAACACACCCATTATAAAGAAATCACATTAGGATTCTGTTTTTAAGACGTTCCTTAAAACACTAGTGCTTAGGAAATCTATTGGAGGCAGAAGCAGTCAAGGGTAGCCTAGGGTTAGGGTTAGGCTTAGGGTTAGGCTTAGGGAACGGCTTAGGGTACGCGTTCGGGGAGGGGTTCGGGTACGGCGTAGGGTATGGGTTAGGGTTAGGGTTAGGGTTAGTTTTAGGGTTAGGGCTCGGTTCAGGGTACGGGTTAGGATTAGGGTACGTGTTAGGGTTAGGGTAGGGGTTAGGGTTAGGGTACGCGTTAGGGTTAGGGTAGTTATTAAACCTATCCCACTCTCTAGATACCCCTTAGCACGTAAGGGAATATTATTTGCGGGTCCAGCCATGGAGAAGAGTTTAGACACTAGGATAAGATAAGGAACACACCCATTATAAAGAAATCACATTAGGATTCTCTTTTTAAGCTGTTCCTTCAAACACTAGTGCTTAGGAAATCTATTGGAGGCAGAAGCAGTCAAGGGTAGCCTAGGGTTAGGGTTAGGCTTAGGGTTAGGCTTAGGGTACGGCTTAGGGTACGGGTTCGGGGAGGGGTTCGGGTACGGCGTAGGGTATGGGTTAGGGTTAGGGTTAGGGTTAGTGTTAGGGTTAGGGCTCAGTTTAGGGTACGGGTTAGGATTAGGGTACGTGTTAGATTTAGGGTAGGTGTTAGGGTTAGGGTACGCATTAGGGGTAGGGTAGTTATTAAACCTATCCCACTCTCTAGATACCCCTTAGCACATAAAGGAATATTATTTGGGGGTCCAGCCATGGAGAAGAGTTTAGACACTAGGATAAGATAAGGAACACACCCATTATAAAGAAATCACATTAGGATTCTCTTTTTAAGCTGTTCCTTCAAACACTAGTGCTTAGGAAATCTATTGGAGGCAGAAGCAGTCAAGGGTAGCCTAGGGTTAGGGTTAGGCTTAGGGTTAGGGTTAGGGTACGGCTTAGGGTAGGGGTTCGGGTACGGCGTAGGGTATGGGTTAGGGTTAGGGTTAGGGTTAGTGTTAGGGTTAGGGCTCGGTTTAGGGTACGGGTTAGGATTAGGGTACGTGTTAGGGTTAGGGTAGGGGTTAGGGTTAGGGTACGCATTAGGGTTAGGGTAGTTAGTAAACCTATCCCACTCTCTAGATACCCCTTAGCACGTAAAGGAATATTATTTGCGGGTCCAGCCATGGAGAAGAGTTTAGACACTAGGATAAGATAAGGAACACACCCATTATAAAGAAATCACATTAGGATTCTCTTTTTAAGCTGTTCCTTCAAACACTAGTGCTTAGGAAATCTATTGGAGGCAGAAGCAGTCAAGGGTAGCCTAGGGTTAGGGTTAGGCTTAGGGTTAGGCTTAGGGTACGGCTTAGGGTACGGGTTCGGGGAGGGGTTCGGGTACGGCGTAGGGTATGGGTTAGGGTTAGGGTTAGTGTTAGGGTTAGGGCTCGGTTTAGGGTACGGGTTAGGATTAGGGTACGTGTTAGATTTAGGGTAGGTGTTAGGGTTAGGGTACGCATTAGGGGTAGGGTAGTTATTAAACCTATCCCACTCTCTAGATACCCCTTAGCACGTAAAGGAATATTATTTGGGGGTCCAGCCATGGAGAAGAGTTAAGACACTAGGATAAGATAAGGAACACACCCATTATAAAGAAATCACATTAGGATTCTCTTTTTAAGCTGTTCCTTCAAACACTAGTGCTTAGGAAATATATTGGAGGCAGAAGCAGTCAAGGGTAGCCTAGGGTTAGGGTTAGGCTTAGGGTTAGGGTTAGGGTACGGCTTAGGGTAGGGGTTCGGGTACGGCGTAGGGTATGGGTTAGGGTTAGGGTTAGGATTCGTGTTAGGGTTAGGGCTCGGTTTAGGGTACGGGTTAGGATTAGGGTACGTGTTAGGGTTAGGGTAGGGGTTAGGGTTAGGGTACGCATTAGGGTTAGGGTAGTTAGTAAACCTATCCCACTCTCTAGATACCCCTTAGCACGTAAAGGAATATTATTTGGGGGTCCAGCCATGGAGAAGCGTTTAGACACTAGGATAAGATAAGGAACACAACCATTATAAAGAAATCACATTAGGATTCTCTTTTTAAGCTGTTCCTTCAAACACTAGTGCTTAGGAAATCTATTGGAGGGAGAAGCAGTCAAGGGTAGCCTAGGGTTAGGGTTAGGCTTAGGGTTAGGCTTAGGGTACGGCTTAGGGTACGGGTTCGGGCAGGGGTTCGGGTACGGCGTAGGGTATGGGTTAGGGTTAGGGTTAGGGTTAGTGTTAGGGTTAGGGCTCGGTTTAGGGTACGGGTTAGGATTAGGGTACGTGTTAGATTTAGGGTAGGTGTTAGGGTTAGGGTACGCATTAGGGGTAGGGTAGTTATTAAACCTATCCCACTCTCTAGATACCCCTTAGCACGTAAAGGAATATTATTTGGGGAGCCAGCCATGGAGAAGAGTTTAGACACTAGGATAAGATAAGGAACACACCCATTATAAAGAAATCACATTAGGATTCTCTTTTTAAGCTGTTTCTTAAAACACTAGTGCTTAGGAAATCTATTGGAGGCAGAAGCAGTCAAGGGTAGCCTAGGGTTAGGGTTAGGCTTAGGGTTAGGGTTAGGGTACGGCTTAGGGTACGGGTTCGGGGAGGGGTTCGGGTATGGCGTAGGGTATGGGTTAGGGTTAGAGTTAGGGTTTGAGTTAGGGTTAGGGCTCGGTTTAGTGTACGGGTTAGGATTAGGGTACGTGTTAGGGTTAGGGTAGGGGTTAGGGTTAGGTTACGCGTTAGGGTTAGGGTAGTTATTAAACCTATCCCACTCTCTGGATACCCCTTAGCATGTAAAGGAATATTATTTGGGGGTCCAGCCATGGAGAAGAGTTTAGACACTAGGATAAGATAAGGAACACACCCATTATAAAGAAATCACATTAGGATTCTCTTTTCAAGCTGTTCCTTCAAACACTAGTGCTTAGGAAATCTATTGGAGGCAGAAGCAGTCAAGGGTAGCCTAGGGTTAGGGTTAGGCTTAGGGTTAGGCTTAGGGTACGGCTTAGGGTACGGGTTCGGGGAGGGGTTCGGGTACGGCGTAGGGTATGGGTTAGGGTTAGGGTTAGGGTTCGTGTTAGGGTTAGGGCTCGGTTTAGGGTACGGGTTAGGATTAGGGTACGTGTTAGGGTTAGGGTAGGGGTTAGGGTTAGGGTACGCATTAGGGTTAGGGTAGTTAGTAAACCTATCCCACTCTCTAGATACCCCTTAGCACGTAAAGGAATATTATTTGCGGGTCCAGCCATGGAGAAGAGTTTAGACACTAGGATAAGATAACGAACACACCCATTATAAAGAAATCACATTAGGATTCTCTTTTTAAGCTGTTCCTTAAAACACTAGTGCTTAGGAAATCTATTGGAGGCAGAAGCAGTCAAGGGTAGCCTAGGGTTAGGGTTAGGCTTAGGGTTAGGGTTAGGGTACGGCTTAGGGTACGGGTTCGGGGAGGGGTTCGGGTACGGCGTAGGGTATGGGTTAGGGTTAGGGTTAGGGTTTGAGTTAGGGTTAGGGCTCGGTTTAGTGTACGGGTTAGGATTAGGGTACGTTTTAGGGTTAGGGTAGGGGTTAGGGTTAGGGTATGCGTTAGGGTTAGGGTAGTTATTAAACCTATCCCACTCTCTAGATACCCCTTAGCATGTAAAGGAATATTATTTGGGGGTCCAGCCATGGAGAAGAGTTTAGACACTAGGATAAGATAAGGAACACACCCATTATAAAGAAATCACATTAGGATTCTCTTTTTAAGCTGTTCCTTCAAACACTAGTGCTTAGGAAATCTATTGGAGGCAGAAGCAGTCAAGGGTAGCCTAGGGTTAGGGTTAGGCTTAGGGTTAGGCTTAGGGTACGGCTTAGGGTACGGGTTCGGGGAGGGGTTCGGGTACGGCGTAGGGTATGGGTTAGGGTTAGGGTTAGGGTTAGTGTTAGGGTTAGGGCTCGGTTCAGGGTATGGGTTAGGATTAGGGTACGTGTTAGGTTTAGGGTAGGGGTTAGGGTTAGGGTACGCATTAGGGTTAGGGTAGTTATTAAACCTATCCCACTCTCTAGATACCCCTTAGCACGTAAAGGAATATTATTTGCGGGTCCAGCCATGGAGAAGAGTTTAGACACTAGGATAAGATAAGGAACACACCCATTATAAAGAAATCACATTAGGATTCTCTTTTTAAGCTGTTTCTTAAAACACTAGTGCTTAGGAAATCTATTGGAGGCAGAAGCAGTCAAGGGTAGCCTAGGGTTAGGGTTAGGCTTAGGGTTAGGCTTAGGGTACGGCTTAGGGTACGGGTTCGGGGAGGGGTTCGGGTACGGCGTAGGGTATGGGTTAGGGTTAGGGTTAGGGTTAGTGTTAGGGTTAGGGCTCGGTTCAGGGTACGGGTTAGGATTAGGGTACGTGTTAGGGTTAGGGTAGGGGTTAGGGTTAGGGTACGCGTTAGGGTTAGGGTAGTTATTAAACCTATCCCACTCTCTAGATACCCCTTAGCACGTAAAGGAATATTATTTGGGGGTCCAGCCATGGAGAAGAGTTTAGACACTAGGATAAAATAAGGAACACATACATTATAAAGAAATCACATTAGGATTCTCTTTTTAAGCTGTTCCTTAAAACACTAGTGCTTAGGAAATCTATTGGAGGCAGAAGCAGTCAAGGGTAGCCTAGGGTTAGGGTTAGGCTTAGGGTTAGGGTTAGGGTACGGCTTAGGGTAGGGGTTCGGGGAGGGGTTCGGGTACGGCGTAGGGTATGGGTTAGGGTTAGGGTTAGGGTTCGTGTTAGGGTTAGGGCTCGGTTTAGGGTACGGGTTAGGATTAGGGTACGTGTTAGGGTTAGGGTAGGGGTTAGGGTTAGGGTACGCATTAGGGTTAGGGTAGTTAGTAAACCTATCCCACTCTCTAGATACCCCTTAGCACGTAAAGGAATATTATTTGCGGGTCCAGCCATGGAGAAGAGTTTAGACAGTAGGATAAGATAAGGAACACACCCATTATAAAGAAATCACATTAGGATTCTCTTTTTAAGCTGTTCCTTCAAACACTAGTGCTTAGGAAATCTATTGGAGGCAGAAGCAGTCAAGGGTAGCCTAGGGTTAGGGTTAGGCTTAGGGTTAGGGTTAGGGTACGGCTTAGGGTACGGGTTCGGGGAGGGGTTCGGGTACGGCGTAGGGTATGGGTTAGGGTTAGGGTTAGGGTTTGAGTTAGGGTTAGGGCTCGGTTTAGTGTACGGGTTAGGATTAGGGTACGTTTTAGGGTTAGGGTAGGGGTTAGGGTTAGGGTATGCGTTAGGGTTAGGGTAGTTATTAAACCTATCCCACTCTCTAGATACCCCTTAGCATGTAAAGGAATATTATTTGGGGGTCCAGCCATGGAGAAGAGTTTAGACACTAGGATAAGATAAGGAACACACCCATTATAAAGAAATCACATTAGGATTCTCTTTTTAAGCTGTTTCTTAAAACACTAGTGCTTAGGAAATCTATTGGAGGCAGAAGCAGTCAAGGGTAGCCTAGGGTTAGGGTTAGGCTTAGGGTTAGGGTTAGGGTACGGCTTAGGGTACGGGTTCGGGGAGGGGTTCGGGTACGGCGTAGGGTATGGGTTAGGGTTAGGGTTAGGGTTTGAGTTAGGGTTAGGGCTCGGTTTAGTGTACGGGTTAGGATTAGGGTACGTTATAGGGTTAGGGTAGGGGTTAGGGTTAGGGTACGCGTTAGGGTTAGGGTAGTTATTAAACCTATCCCACTCTCTAGATACCCCTTAGCATGTAAAGGAATATTATTTGGGGGTCCAGCCATGGAGAAGAGTTTAGACACTAGGATAAGATAAGGAACACACCCATTATAAAGAAATCACATTAGGATTCCCTTTTCAAGCTGTTCCTTCAAACACTAGTGCTTAGGAAATCTATTGGAGGCAGAAGCAGTCAAGGGTAGCCTAGGGTTAGGGTTAGGCTTAGGGTTAGGCTTAGGGTACGGCTTAGGGTACGGGTTCGGGGAGGGGTTCGGGTACGGCGTAGGGTATGGGTTAGGGTTAGGGTTAGGGTTAGTGTTAGGGTTAGGGCTCGGTTCAGGGTACGGGTTAGGATTAGGGTACGTGTTAGGTTTAGGGTAGGGGTTAGGGTTAGGGTACGCGTTAGGGTTAGGGTAGTTATTAAACCTCTCCCACTCTCTAGATACCCCTTAGCACGTAAAGGAATATTATTTGGGGGTCCAGCCATGGAGAAGAGTTTAGACACTAGGATAAGAAAAGGAACACACCCATTATAAAGAAATCACATTATGATTCTCTTTTTAAGCTGTTCCTTAAAACACTAGTGCTTAGGAAATCTATTGGAGGCAGAAGCAGTCAAGGGTAGCCTAGGGTTAGGGTTAGGCTTAGGGTTAGGCTTAGGGTACGGCTTAGGGTACGGGTTCGGGGAGGGGTTCGGGTACGGCGTAGGGTATGGGTTAGGGTTAGGGTTAGGGTTCGTGTTAGGGTTACGGCTCGGTTTAGGGTACGGGTTAGGATTAGGGTACGTGTTAGGGTAAGGGTAGGGGTTAGGGATAGGGTACGCATTAGGGTTAGGGTAGTTAGTAAACCTATCCCACTCTCTAGATACCCCTTAGCAGGTAAAGGAATATTATTTGGGGGTCCAGCCATGGAGAAGAGTTTAGACACTAGGATAAGATAAGGAACACACCCATTATAAAGAAATCACATTAGGATTCTCTTTTTAAGCTGTTCCTTCAAACACTAGTGCTTAGGAAATCTATTGGAGGCAGAAGCAGTCAAGGGTAGCCTAGGGTTAGGGTTAGGGTTAGGGTTAGGCTTAGGGTACGGCTTAGGGTACGGGTTCGGGGAGGGGTTCGAGTACGGTGTAGGGTATGGGTTAGGGTTAGGGTTAGGGTTAGTGTTAGGGTTAGGGCTCAGTTTAGGGTACGGGTTAGGATTAGGGTACGTGTTAGGGTTAGGGTAGGGGTTAGGGTTAGGGTACGCATTAGGGTTAGGGTAGTTAGTAAACCTATCCCACTCTCTAGATACCCCTTAGCACGTAAAGGAATATTATTTGCGGGTCCAGCCATGGAGAAGAGTTTAGACAGTAGGATAAGATAAGGAACACACCCATTATAAAGAAATCACATTAGGATTCTCTTTTTAAGCTGTTCCTTCAAACACTAGTGCTTAGGAAATCTATTGGAGGCAGAAGCAGTCAAGGGTAGCCTAGGGTTAGGGTTAGGCTTAGGGTTAGGGTTAGGGTACGGCTTAGGGTACGGGTTCGGGGAGGGGTTCGGGTACGGCGTAGGGTATGGGTTAGGGTTAGGGTTAGGGTTTGAGTTAGGGTTAGGGCTCGGTTTAGTGTACGGGTTAGGATTAGGGTACGTTTTAGGGTTAGGGTAGGGGTTAGGGTTAGGGTATGCGTTAGGGTTAGGGTAGTTATTAAACCTATCCCACTCTCTAGATACCCCTTAGCATGTAAAGGAATATTATTTGGGGGTCCAGCCATGGAGAAGAGTTTAGACACTAGGATAAGATAAGGAACACACCCATTATAAAGAAATCACATTAGGATTCTCTTTTTAAGCTGTTTCTTAAAACACTAGTGCTTAGGAAATCTATTGGAGGCAGAAGCAGTCAAGGGTAGCCTAGGGTTAGGGTTAGGCTTAGGGTTAGGGTTAGGGTACGGCTTAGGGTACGGGTTCGGGGAGGGGTTCGGGTACGGCGTAGGGTATGGGTTAGGGTTAGGGTTAGGGTTTGAGTTAGGGTTAGGGCTCGGTTTAGTGTACGGGTTAGGATTAGGGTACGTTATAGGGTTAGGGTAGGGGTTAGGGTTAGGGTACGCGTTAGGGTTAGGGTAGTTATTAAACCTATCCCACTCTCTAGATACCCCTTAGCATGTAAAGGAATATTATTTGGGGGTCCAGCCATGGAGAAGAGTTTAGACACTAGGATAAGATAAGGAACACACCCATTATAAAGAAATCACATTAGGATTCCCTTTTCAAGCTGTTCCTTCAAACACTAGTGCTTAGGAAATCTATTGGAGGCAGAAGCAGTCAAGGGTAGCCTAGGGTTAGGGTTAGGCTTAGGGTTAGGCTTAGGGTACGGCTTAGGGTACGGGTTCGGGGAGGGGTTCGGGTACGGCGTAGGGTATGGGTTAGGGTTAGGGTTAGGGTTAGTGTTAGGGTTAGGGCTCGGTTCAGGGTACGGGTTAGGATTAGGGTACGTGTTAGGTTTAGGGTAGGGGTTAGGGTTAGGGTACGCGTTAGGGTTAGGGTAGTTATTAAACCTCTCCCACTCTCTAGATACCCCTTAGCACGTAAAGGAATATTATTTGGGGGTCCAGCCATGGAGAAGAGTTTAGACACTAGGATAAGAAAAGGAACACACCCATTATAAAGAAATCACATTATGATTCTCTTTTTAAGCTGTTCCTTAAAACACTAGTGCTTAGGAAATCTATTGGAGGCAGAAGCAGTCAAGGGTAGCCTAGGGTTAGGGTTAGGCTTAGGGTTAGGCTTAGGGTACGGCTTAGGGTACGGGTTCGGGGAGGGGTTCGGGTACGGCGTAGGGTATGGGTTAGGGTTAGGGTTAGGGTTCGTGTTAGGGTTACGGCTCGGTTTAGGGTACGGGTTAGGATTAGGGTACGTGTTAGGGTAAGGGTAGGGGTTAGGGATAGGGTACGCATTAGGGTTAGGGTAGTTAGTAAACCTATCCCACTCTCTAGATACCCCTTAGCAGGTAAAGGAATATTATTTGGGGGTCCAGCCATGGAGAAGAGTTTAGACACTAGGATAAGATAAGGAACACACCCATTATAAAGAAATCACATTAGGATTCTCTTTTTAAGCTGTTCCTTCAAACACTAGTGCTTAGGAAATCTATTGGAGGCAGAAGCAGTCAAGGGTAGCCTAGGGTTAGGGTTAGGGTTAGGGTTAGGCTTAGGGTACGGCTTAGGGTACGGGTTCGGGGAGGGGTTCGAGTACGGTGTAGGGTATGGGTTAGGGTTAGGGTTAGGGTTAGTGTTAGGGTTAGGGCTCAGTTTAGGGTACGGGTTAGGATTAGGGTACGTGTTAGGGTTAGGGTAGGGGTTAGGGTTAGGGTACGCGTTAGGGTTAGGGTAGTTATTAAACCTATCCCACTCTCTAGATACCCCTTAGCACGTAAAGGAATATTATTTGGGGGTCTAGCCATGGAGAAGAGTTTAGACACTAGGATAAGATAAGGAACACACCCATTATAAAGAAATCACATTAGGATTCTGTTTTTAAGCCGTTCCTTAAAACACTAGTGCTTAGGAAATCTATTGGAGGCAGAAGCAGTCAAGGGTAGCCTAGGGTTAGGGTTAGGCTTAGGGTTAGGCTTAGGGAACGGCTTAGGGTACGGGTTCGGGGAGGGGTTCGGGTACGGCGTAGGGTATGGGTTAGGGTTAGGGTTAGGGTTAGTGTTAGGGTTAGGGCTCGGTTCAGGGTACGGGTTAGGATTAGGGTACGTGTTAGGGTTAGGGTAGGGGTTAGGGTTAGGGTACGCGTTAGGGTTAGGGTAGTTATTAAACCTATCCCACTCTCTAGATACCCCTTAGCACGTAAAGGAATATTATTTGCGGGTCCAGCCATGGAGAAGAGTTTAGACACTAGGATAAGATAAGGAACACACCCATTATAAAGAAATCACATTAGGATTCTCTTTTTAAGCTGTTCCTTCAAACACTAGTGCTTAGGAAATCTATTGGAGGCAGAAGCAGTCAAGGGTAGCCTAGGGTTAGGGTTAGGCTTAGGGTTAGGCTTAGGGTACGGCTTAGGGTACGGGTTCGGGGAGGGGTTCGGGTACGGCGTAGGGTATGGGTTAGGGTTAGGGTTAGGGTTAGTGTTAGGGTTAGGGCTCGGTTTAGGGTACGGGTTAGGATTAGGGTACGTGTTAGGGTTAGGGTAGGGGTTAGGGTTAGGGTACGCATTAGGGTTAGGGTAGTTAGTAAACCTATCCCACTCTCTAGATACCCCTTAGCACGTAAAGGAATATTATTTGGGGGTCCAGCCATGGAGAAGCGTTTAGACACTAGGATAAGATAAGGAACACACCCATTATAAAGAAATCACATTAGGATTCTCTTTTTAAGCTGTTTCTTAAAACACTAGTGCTTAGGAAATCTATTGGAGGCAGAAGCAGTCAAGGGTAGCCTAGGGTTAGGGTTAGGCTTAGGGTTAGGCTTAGGGTACGGCTTAGGGTACGGGTTCGGGGAGGGGTTCGGGTACGGCGTAGGGTATGGGTTAGGGTTAGGGTTAGGGTTAGTGTTAGGGTTAGGGCTCGGTTCAGGGTACGGGTTAGGATTAGGGTACGTGTTAGGGTTAGGGTAGGGGTTAGGGTTAGGGTACGCATTAGGGTTAGGGTAGTTAGTAAACCTATCCCACTCTCTAGATACCCCTTAGCACGTAAAGGAATATTATTTGCGGGTCCAGCCATGGAGAAGAGTTTAGACACTAGGATAAGATAAGGAACACACCCATTATAAAGAAATCACATTAGGATTCTCTTTTTAAGCTGTTCCTTCAAACACTAGTGCTTAGGAAATCTATTGGAGGCAGAAGCAGTCAAGGGTAGCCTAGGGTTAGGGTTAGGCTTAGGGTTAGGCTTAGGGTACGGCTTAGGGTACGGGTTCGGGGAGGGGTTCGGGTACGGCGTAGGGTATGGGTTAGGGTTAGGGTTAGGGTTAGTGTTAGGGTTAGGGCTCGGTTTAGGGTACGGGTTAGGATTAGGGTACGTGTTAGATTTAGGGTAGGTGTTAGGGTTAGGGTACGCATTAGGGGTAGGGTAGTTATTAAACCTATCCCACTCTCTAGATACCCCTTAGCACGTAAAGGAATATTATTTGGGGGTCCAGCCATGGAGAAGAGTTTAGACACTAGGATAAGATAAGGAACACACCCATTATAAAGAAATCACATTAGGATTCTCTTTTTAAGCTGTTCCTTCAAACACTAGTGCTTAGGAAATCTATTGGAGGCAGAAGCAGTCAAGGGTAGCCTAGGGTTAGGGTTAGGCTTAGGGTTAGGGTTAGGGTACGGCTTAGGGTAGGGGTTCGGGTACGGCGTAGGGTATGGGTTAGGGTTAGGGTTAGGGTTCGTGTTAGGGTTAGGGCTCGGTTTAGGGTACGGGTTAGGATTAGGGTACGTGTTAGGGTTAGGGTAGGGGTTAGGGTTAGGGTAGTTAGTAAACCTATCCCACTCTCTAGATACCCCTTAGCACGTAAAGGAATATTATTTGCGGGTCCAGCCATGGAGAAGAGTTTAGACACTAGGATAAGATAAGGAACACACCCATTATAAAGAAATCACATTAGGATTCTCTTTTTAAGCTGTTCCTTCAAACACTAGTGCTTAGGAAATCTATTGGAGGCAGAAGCAGTCAAGGGTAGCCTAGGGTTAGGGTTAGGCTTAGGGTTAGGCTTAGGGTACGGCTTAGGGTACGGGTTCGGGGAGGGGTTCGGGTACGGCGTAGGGTATGGGTTAGGGTTAGGGTTAGGGTTAGTGTTAGGGTTAGGGCCCGGTTTAGGGTACGGGTTAGGATTAGGGTACGTGTTAGATTTAGGGTAGGTGTTAGGGTTAGGGTACGCATTAGGGGTAGGGTAGTTATTAAACCTATCCCACTCTCTAGATACCCCTTAGCACGTAAAGGAATATTATTTGGGGAGCCAGCCATGGAGAAGAGTTTAGACACTAGGATAAGATAAGGAACACACCCATTATAAAGAAATCACATTAGGATTCTCTTTTTAAGCTGTTCCTTCAAACACTAGTGCTTAGGAAATCTATTGGAGGCAGAAGCAGTCAAGGGTAGCCTAGGGTTAGGGTTAGGCTTAGGGTTAGGGTTAGGGTACGGCTTAGGGTAGGGGTTCGGATACGGCGTAGGGCATGGGTTAGGGTTAGGGTTAGGGTTCGTGTTAGGGTTAGGGCTCGGTTTAGGGTACGGGTTAGGATTAGGGTACGTGTTAGGGTTAGGGTAGGGGTTAGGGTTAGGGTACGCATTAGGGTTAGGGTAGTTAGTAAACCTATCCCACTCTCTAGATACCCCTTAGCACGTAAAGGAATATTATTTGGGGGTCCAGCCATGGAGAAGAGTTTAGACACTAGGATAAGATAAGGAACACACCCATTATAAAGAAATCACATTAGGATTCTCTTTTTAAGCTGTTTCTTAAAACACTAGTGCTTAGGAAATCTATTGGAGGCAGAAGCAGTCAAGGGTAGCCTAGGGTTAGGGTTAGGCTTAGGGTTAGGCTTAGGGTACGGCTTAGGGTACGGGTTCGGGGAGGGGTTCGGGTACGGCCTAGGGTATGGGTTAGGGTTAGGGTTAGGGTTAGTGTTAGTGTTAGGGCTCGGTTCAGGGTACGGGTTAGGATTAGGGTACGTGTTAGGGTTAGGGTAGGGGTTAGGGTTAGGGTACGCGTTAGGGTTAGGGTAGTTATTAAACCTATCCCACTCTCTAGATACCCCTTAGCACGTAAAGGAATATTATTTGCGGGTCCAGCCATGGAGAAGAGTTTAGACACTAGGATAAAATAAGGAACACATACATTATAAAGAAATCACATTAGGATTCTCTTTTTAAGCTGTTCCTTAAAACACTAGTGCTTAGGAAATCTATTGGAGGCAGAAGCAGTCAAGGGTAGCCTAGGGTTAGGGTTAGGCTTAGGGTTAGGGTTAGGGTACGGCTTAGGGTAGGGGTTCGGGGAGGGGTTCGGGTACGGCGTAGGGTATGGGTTAGGGTTAGGGTTAGGGTTCGTGTTAGGGTTAGGGCTCGGTTTAGGGTACGGGTTAGGATTAGGGTACGTGTTAGGGTTAGGGTAGGGGTTAGGGTTAGGGTACGCATTAGGGTTAGGGTAGTTAGTAAACCTATTCCACTCTCTAGATACCCCTTAGCACGTAAAGGAATATTATTTGCGAGTCCAGCCATGGAGAAGAGTTTAGACACTAGGATAAGATAAGGAACACACCCATTATAAAGAAATCACATTAGGATTCTCTTTTTAAGCTGTTCCTTCAAACACTAGTGCTTAGGAAATCTATTGGAGGCAGAAGCAGTCAAGGGTAGCCTAGGGTTAGGGTTAGGCTTAGGGTTAGGGTTAGGGTACGGCTTAGGGTACGGGTTTGGGGAGGGGTTCGGGTACGGCGTAGGGTATGGGTTAGGGTTAGGGTTAGGGTTTGAGTTAGGGTTAGGGCTCGGTTTAGTGTACGGGTTAGGATTAGGGTACGTTTTAGGGTTAGGGTAGGGGTTAGGGTTAGGGTATGTGTTAGGGTTAGGGTAGTTATTAAACCTATCCCACTCTCTAGATACCCCTTAGCATGTAAAGGAATATTATTTGGGGGTCCAGCCATGGAGAAGAGTTTAGACACTAGGATAAGATAAGGAACACACCCATTATAAAGAAATCACATTAGGATTCTCTTTTTAAGCTGTTCCTTCAAACACTAGTGCTTAGGAAATCTATTGGAGGCAGAAGCAGTCAAGGGTAGCCTAGGGTTAGGGTTAGGCTTAGGGTTAGGGTTAGGGTACGGCTTAGGGTACGGGTTCGGGGAGGGGTTCGGGTACGGCGTAGGGTATGGGTTAGGGTTAGGGTTAGGGTTAGTGTTAGGGTTAGGGCTCGGTTCAGGGTACGGGTTAGGATTAGGGTACGTGTTAGGGTTAGGGTAGGGGTTAGGGTTAGGGTACGCATTAGGGTTAGGGTAGTTATTAAACCTATCCCACTCTCTAGATACCCCTTAGCACGTAAAGGAATATTATTTGGGGGTCCAGCCATGGAGAAGAGTTTAGACACTAGGATAAATAAGGAACACACCCATTATAAAGAAATCACATTAGGATTCTCTTTTTAAGCTGTTTCTTAAAACACTAGTGCTTAGGAAATCTATTGGAGGCAGAAGCAGTCAAGGGTAGCCTAGGGTTAGGGTTAGGCTTAGGGTTAGGGTTAGGGTACGGCTTAGGGTACGGGTTCGGGGAGGGGTTCGGGTACGGCGTAGGGTATGGGTTAGGGTTAGGGTTAGGGTTTGAGTTAGGGTTAGGGCTCGGTTTAGTGTACGGGTTAGGATTAGGGTACGTTTTAGGGTTAGGGTAGGGGTTAGGGTTAGGGTACGCGTTAGGGTTACGGTAGTTATTAAACCTATCCCACTCTCTGGATACCCCTTAGCATGTAAAGGAATATTATTTGGGGGTCCAGCCATGGAGAAGAGTTTAGACACTAGGATAAGATAAGGAACACACCCATTATAAAGAAATCACATTAGGATTCTCTTTTCAAGCTGTTCCTTCAAACACTAGTGCTTAGGAAATCTATTGGAGGCAGAAGCAGTCAAGGGTAGCCTAGGGTTAGGGTTAGGCTTAGGGTTAGGCTTAGGGTACGGCTTAGGGTACGGGTTC
Source organism: Balaenoptera ricei (assembly GCF_028023285.1). NCBI lineage: Eukaryota > Metazoa > Chordata > Mammalia > Artiodactyla > Balaenopteridae > Balaenoptera > Balaenoptera ricei. The sequence goes on from NW_026777501.1 coordinate 276,251, forward strand.
GGGGAGGGGTTCGGGTACGGCGTAGGGTATGGGTTAGGGTTAGGGTTAGGGTTAGTGTTAGGGTTAGGGCTCGGTTTAGGGTACGGGTTAGGATTAGGGTACGTGTTAGGGTTAGGGTAGGGGTTAGGGTTAGGGTACGCGTTAGGGTTAGGGTAGTTATTAAACCTATCCCACTCTCTAGATACCCCTTAGCACATAAAGGAATATTATTTGGGGGTCCAGCCATGGAGAAGAGTTTAGACACTAGGATAAGATAAGGAACACACCCATTATAAAGAAATCACATTAGGATTCCCTTTTTAAGCTGTTCCTTCAAACACTAGTGCTTAGGAAATCTGTTGGAGGCAGAAGCAGTCAAGGGTAGCCTAGGGTTAGGGTTAGGCTTAGGGTACGGCTTAGGGTACGGGTTCGGGGAGGGGTTCGGGTACGGCGTAGGGTATGGGGTAGAGTTAGGGTTAGGGTTAGTGTTAGGGTTAGGGCTCGGTTCAGGGTACGGGTTAGGATTACGGTACGTTTTAGGGTTAGGTTAGGGGTTAGGGTTAGGGTACGTGTTAGGGTTAGGGTAGTTATTAAACCTATCCCACTCTCTAGATACCCCTTAGCACGTAAAGGAATATTATTTGGGGGTCCAGCCATGGAGAAGAGTTTAGACACTAGGATAAGATAAGGAACACACCCATTATAAAGAAATCACATTAGGATTCTCTTTTTAAGCTGTTTCTTAAAACACTAGTGCTTAGGAAATCTATTGGAGGCAGAAGCAGTCAAGGGTAGCCTAGGGTTAGGGTTAGGCTTAGGATTAGGCTTAGGGTACGGCTTAGGGTACGGGTTCGGGGAGGGGTTCGGGTACGGCCTAGGGTATGGGTTAGGGTTAGGGTTAGGGTTAGTGTTAGGGTTAGGGCTCGGTTCAGGGTACGGGTTAGGATTAGGGTACGTGTTAGGGTTAGGGTAGGGGTTAGGGTTAGGGTACGCGTTAGGGTTAGGGTAGTTATTAAACCTATCCCACTCTCTAGATACCCCTTAGCACGTAAAGGAATATTATTTGCGGGTCCAGCCATGGAGAAGAGTTTAGACACTAGGATAAAATAAGGAACACATACATTATAAAGAAATCACATTAGGATTCTCTTTTTAAGCTGTTCCTTAAAACACTAGTGCTTAGGAAATCTATTGGAGGCAGAAGCAGTCAAGGGTAGCCTAGGGTTAGGGTTAGGCTTAGGGTTAGGGTTAGGGTACGGCTTAGGGTAGGGGTTCGGGGAGGGGTTCGGGTACGGCGTAGGGTATGGGTTAGGGTTAGGGTTAGGGTTCGTGTTAGGGTTAGGGCTCGGTTTAGGGTACGGGTTAGGATTAGGGTACGTGTTAGGGTTAGGGTAGGGGTTAGGGTTAGGGTACGCATTAGGGTTAGGGTAGTTAGTAAACCTATCACACTCTCTAGATACCCCTTAGCACGTAAAGGAATATTATTTGCGGGTCCAGCCATGGAGAAGAGTTTAGACACTAGGATAAGATAAGGAACACACCCATTATAAAGAAATCACATTAGGATTCTCTTTTTAAGCTGTTCCTTCAAACACTAGTGCTTAGGAAATCTATTGGAGGCAGAAGCAGTCAAGGGTAGCCTAGGGTTAGGGTTAGGCTTAGGGTTAGGGTTAGGGTACGGCTTAGGGTACGGGTTCGGGGAGGGGTTCGGGTACGGCGTAGGGTATGGGTTAGGGTTAGGGTTAGGGTTTGAGTTAGGGTTAGGGCTCGGTTTAGTGTACGGATTAGGATTAGGGTACGTTTTAGGGTTAGGGTAGGGGTTAGGGTTAGGGTATGCGTTAGGGTTAGGGTAGTTATTAAACCTATCCCACTCTCTAGATACCCCTTATCATGTAAAGGAATATTATTTGGGGGTCCAGCCATGGAGAAGAGTTTAGACACTAGGATAAGATAAGGAACACACCCATTATAAAGAAATCACATTAGGATTCTCTTTTTAAGCTGTTCCTTCAAACACTAGTGCTTAGGAAATCTATTGGAGGCAGAAGCAGTCAAGGGTAGCCTAGGGTTAGGGTTAGGCTTAGGGTTAGGGTTAGGGTACGGCTTAGGGTACGGGTTCGGGGAGGGGTTCGGGTACGGCGTAGGGTATGGGTTAGGGTTAGGGTTAGGGTTCGTGTTAGGGTTACGGCTCGGTTTAGGGTACGGGTTAGGATTAGGGTACGTGTTAGGGTAAGGGTAGGGGTTAGGGATAGGGTACGCATTAGGGTTAGGGTAGTTAGTAAACCTATCCCACTCTCTAGATACCCCTTAGCAGGTAAAGGAATATTATTTGGGGGCCCAGCCATGGAGAAGAGTTTAGACACTAGGATAAGATAAGGAACACACCCATTATAAAGAAATCACATTAGGATTCTCTTTTTAAGCTGTTCCTTCAAACACTAGTGCTTAGGAAATCTATTGGAGGCAGAAGCAGTCAAGGGTAGCCTAGGGTTAGGGTTAGGGTTAGGGTTAGGCTTAGGGTACGGCTTAGGGTACGGGTTCGGGGAGGGGTTCGAGTACGGTGTAGGGTATGGGTTAGGGTTAGGGTTAGGGTTAGTGTTAGGGTTAGGGCTCAGTTTAGGGTACGGGTTAGGATTAGGGTACGTGTTAGGGTTAGGGTAGGGGTTAGGGTTAGGGTACGCGTTAGGGTTAGGGTAGTTATTAAACCTATCCCACTCTCTAGATACCCCTTAGCACGTAAAGGAATATTATTTGGGGGTCTAGCCATGGAGAAGAGTTTAGACACTAGGATAAGATAAGGAACACACCCATTATAAAGAAATCACATTAGGATTCTGTTTTTAAGCCGTTCCTTAAAACACTAGTGCTTAGGAAATCTATTGGAGGCAGAAGCAGTCAAGGGTAGCCTAGGGTTAGGGTTAGGCTTAGGGTTAGGCTTAGGGAACGGCTTAGGGTACGGGTTCGGGGAGGGGTTCGGGTACGGCGTAGGGTATGGGTTAGGGTTAGGGTTAGGGTTAGTGTTAGGGTTAGGGCTCGGTTCAGGGTACGGGTTAGGATTAGGGTACGTGTTAGGGTTAGGGTAGGGGTTAGGGTTAGGGTACGCGTTAGGGTTAGGGTAGTTATTAAACCTATCCCACTCTCTAGATACCCCTTAGCACGTAAAGGAATATTATTTGCGGGTCCAGCCATGGAGAAGAGTTTAGACACTAGGATAAGATAAGGAACACACCCATTATAAAGAAATCACATTAGGATTCTCTTTTTAAGCTGTTCCTTCAAACACTAGTGCTTAGGAAATCTATTGGAGGCAGAAGCAGTCAAGGGTAGCCTAGGGTTAGGGTTAGGCTTAGGGTTAGGCTTAGGGTACGGCTTAGGGTACGGGTTCGGGGAGGGGTTCGGGTACGGCGTAGGGTATGGGTTAGGGTTAGGGTTAGGGTTAGTGTTAGGGTTAGGGCTCAGTTTAGGGTACGGGTTAGGATTAGGGTACGTGTTAGATTTAGGGTAGGTGTTAGGGTTAGGGTACGCATTAGGGGTAGGGTAGTTATTAAACCTATCCCACTCTCTAGATACCCCTTAGCACGTAAAGGAATATTATTTGGGGGTCCAGCCATGGAGAAGAGTTTAGACACTAGGATAAGATAAGGAACACACCCATTATAAAGAAATCACATTAGGATTCTCTTTTTAAGCTGTTCCTTCAAACACTAGTGCTTAGGAAATCTATTGGAGGCAGAAGCAGTCAAGGGTAGCCTAGGGTTAGGGTTAGGCTTAGGGTTAGGGTTAGGGTACGGCTTAGGGTAGGGGTTCGGGTACGGCGTAGGGTATGGGTTAGGGTTAGGGTTAGGGTTAGTGTTAGGGTTAGGGCTCGGTTTAGGGTACGGGTTAGGATTAGGGTACGTGTTAGGGTTAGGGTAGGGGTTAGGGTTAGGGTACGCATTAGGGTTAGGGTAGTTAGTAAACCTATCCCACTCTCTAGATACCCCTTAGCACGTAAAGGAATATTATTTGGGGGTCCAGCCATGGAGAAGCGTTTAGACACTAGGATAAGATAAGGAACACACCCATTATAAAGAAATCACATTAGGATTCTCTTTTTAAGCTGTTTCTTAAAACACTAGTGCTTAGGAAATCTATTGGAGGCAGAAGCAGTCAAGGGTAGCCTAGGGTTAGGGTTAGGCTTAGGGTTAGGCTTAGGGTACGGCTTAGGGTACGGGTTCGGGGAGGGGTTCGGGTACGGCGTAGGGTATGGGTTAGGGTTAGGGTTAGGGTTAGTGTTAGGGTTAGGGCTCGGTTCAGGGTACGGGTTAGGATTAGGGTACGTGTTAGGGTTAGGGTAGGGGTTAGGGTTAGGGTACGCATTAGGGTTAGGGTAGTTAGTAAACCTATCCCACTCTCTAGATACCCCTTAGCACGTAAAGGAATATTATTTGCGGGTCCAGCCATGGAGAAGAGTTTAGACACTAGGATAAGATAAGGAACACACCCATTATAAAGAAATCACATTAGGATTCTCTTTTTAAGCTGTTCCTTCAAACACTAGTGCTTAGGAAATCTATTGGAGGCAGAAGCAGTCAAGGGTAGCCTAGGGTTAGGGTTAGGCTTAGGGTTAGGCTTAGGGTACGGCTTAGGGTACGGGTTCGGGGAGGGGTTCGGGTACGGCGTAGGGTATGGGTTAGGGTTAGGGTTAGGGTTAGTGTTAGGGTTAGGGCTCGGTTTAGGGTACGGGTTAGGATTAGGGTACGTGTTAGATTTAGGGTAGGTGTTAGGGTTAGGGTACGCATTAGGGGTAGGGTAGTTATTAAACCTATCCCACTCTCTAGATACCCCTTAGCACGTAAAGGAATATTATTTGGGGGTCCAGCCATGGAGAAGAGTTTAGACACTAGGATAAGATAAGGAACACACCCATTATAAAGAAATCACATTAGGATTCTCTTTTTAAGCTGTTCCTTCAAACACTAGTGCTTAGGAAATCTATTGGAGGCAGAAGCAGTCAAGGGTAGCCTAGGGTTAGGGTTAGGCTTAGGGTTAGGGTTAGGGTACGGCTTAGGGTAGGGGTTCGGGTACGGCGTAGGGTATGGGTTAGGGTTAGGGTTAGGGTTCGTGTTAGGGTTAGGGCTCGGTTTAGGGTACGGGTTAGGATTAGGGTACGTGTTAGGGTTAGGGTAGGGGTTAGGGTTAGGGTACGCATTAGGGTTAGGGTAGTTAGTAAACCTATCCCACTCTCTAGATACCCCTTAGCACGTAAAGGAATATTATTTGCGGGTCCAGCCATGGAGAAGAGTTTAGACACTAGGATAAGATAAGGAACACACCCATTATAAAGAAATCACATTAGGATTCTCTTTTTAAGCTGTTCCTTCAAACACTAGTGCTTAGGAAATCTATTGGAGGCAGAAGCAGTCAAGGGTAGCCTAGGGTTAGGGTTAGGCTTAGGGTTAGGCTTAGGGTACGGCTTAGGGTACGGGTTCGGGGAGGGGTTCGGGTACGGCGTAGGGTATGGGTTAGGGTTAGGGTTAGGGTTAGTGTTAGGGTTAGGGCTCGGTTTAGGGTACGGGTTAGGATTAGGGTACGTGTTAGATTTAGGGTAGGTGTTAGGGTTAGGGTACGCATTAGGGGTAGGGTAGTTATTAAACCTATCCCACTCTCTAGATACCCCTTAGCACGTAAAGGAATATTATTTGGGGAGCCAGCCATGGAGAAGAGTTTAGACACTAGGATAAGATAAGGAACACACCCATTATAAAGAAATCACATTAGGATTCTCTTTTTAAGCTGTTCCTTCAAACACTAGTGCTTAGGAAATCTATTGGAGGCAGAAGCAGTCAAGGGTAGCCTAGGGTTAGGGTTAGGCTTAGGGTTAGGGTTAGGGTACGGCTTAGGGTAGGGGTTCGGATACGGCGTAGGGCATGGGTTAGGGTTAGGGTTAGGGTTCGTGTTAGGGTTAGGGCTCGGTTTAGGGTACGGGTTAGGATTAGGGTACGTGTTAGGGTTAGGGTAGGGGTTAGGGTTAGGGTACGCATTAGGGTTAGGGTAGTTAGTAAACCTATCCCACTCTCTAGATACCCCTTAGCACGTAAAGGAATATTATTTGGGGGTCCAGCCATGGAGAAGAGTTTAGACACTAGGATAAGATAAGGAACACACCCATTATAAAGAAATCACATTAGGATTCTCTTTTTAAGCTGTTTCTTAAAACACTAGTGCTTAGGAAATCTATTGGAGGCAGAAGCAGTCAAGGGTAGCCTAGGGTTAGGGTTAGGCTTAGGGTTAGGCTTAGGGTACGGCTTAGGGTACGGGTTCGGGGAGGGGTTCGGGTACGGCCTAGGGTATGGGTTAGGGTTAGGGTTAGGGTTAGTGTTAGTGTTAGGGCTCGGTTCAGGGTACGGGTTAGGATTAGGGTACGTGTTAGGGTTAGGGTAGGGGTTAGGGTTAGGGTACGCGTTAGGGTTAGGGTAGTTATTAAACCTATCCCACTCTCTAGATACCCCTTAGCACGTAAAGGAATATTATTTGCGGGTCCAGCCATGGAGAAGAGTTTAGACACTAGGATAAAATAAGGAACACATACATTATAAAGAAATCACATTAGGATTCTCTTTTTAAGCTGTTCCTTAAAACACTAGTGCTTAGGAAATCTATTGGAGGCAGAAGCAGTCAAGGGTAGCCTAGGGTTAGGGTTAGGCTTAGGGTTAGGGTTAGGGTACGGCTTAGGGTAGGGGTTCGGGGAGGGGTTCGGGTACGGCGTAGGGTATGGGTTAGGGTTAGGGTTAGGGTTCGTGTTAGGGTTAGGGCTCGGTTTAGGGTACGGGTTAGGATTAGGGTACGTGTTAGGGTTAGGGTAGGGGTTAGGGTTAGGGTACGCATTAGGGTTAGGGTAGTTAGTAAACCTATTCCACTCTCTAGATACCCCTTAGCACGTAAAGGAATATTATTTGCGAGTCCAGCCATGGAGAAGAGTTTAGACACTAGGATAAGATAAGGAACACACCCATTATAAAGAAATCACATTAGGATTCTCTTTTTAAGCTGTTCCTTCAAACACTAGTGCTTAGGAAATCTATTGGAGGCAGAAGCAGTCAAGGGTAGCCTAGGGTTAGGGTTAGGCTTAGGGTTAGGGTTAGGGTACGGCTTAGGGTACGGGTTTGGGGAGGGGTTCGGGTACGGCGTAGGGTATGGGTTAGGGTTAGGGTTAGGGTTTGAGTTAGGGTTAGGGCTCGGTTTAGTGTACGGGTTAGGATTAGGGTACGTTTTAGGGTTAGGGTAGGGGTTAGGGTTAGGGTATGTGTTAGGGTTAGGGTAGTTATTAAACCTATCCCACTCTCTAGATACCCCTTAGCATGTAAAGGAATATTATTTGGGGGTCCAGCCATGGAGAAGAGTTTAGACACTAGGATAAGATAAGGAACACACCCATTATAAAGAAATCACATTAGGATTCTCTTTTTAAGCTGTTCCTTCAAACACTAGTGTTTAGGAAATCTATTGGAGGCAGAAGCAGTCAAGGGTAGCCTAGGGTTAGGGTTAGGCTTAGGGTTAGGGTTAGGGTACGGCTTAGGGTACGGGTTCGGGGAGGGGTTCGGGTACGGCGTAGGGTATGGGTTAGGGTTAGGGTTAGGGTTAGTGTTAGGGTTAGGGCTCGGTTCAGGGTACGGGTTAGGATTAGGGTACGTGTTAGGGTTAGGGTAGGGGTTAGGGTTAGGGTACGCATTAGGGTTAGGGTAGTTATTAAACCTATCCCACTCTCTAGATACCCCTTAGCACGTAAAGGAATATTATTTGGGGGTCCAGCCATGGAGAAGAGTTTAGACACTAGGATAAATAAGGAACACACCCATTATAAAGAAATCACATTAGGATTCTCTTTTTAAGCTGTTTCTTAAAACACTAGTGCTTAGGAAATCTATTGGAGGCAGAAGCAGTCAAGGGTAGCCTAGGGTTAGGGTTAGGCTTAGGGTTAGGGTTAGGGTACGGCTTAGGGTACGGGTTCGGGGAGGGGTTCGGGTACGGCGTAGGGTATGGGTTAGGGTTAGGGTTAGGGTTTGAGTTAGGGTTAGGGCTCGGTTTAGTGTACGGGTTAGGATTAGGGTACGTTTTAGGGTTAGGGTAGGGGTTAGGGTTAGGGTACGCGTTAGGGTTAGGGTAGTTATTAAACCTATCCCACTCTCTGGATACCCCTTAGCATGTAAAGGAATATTATTTGGGGGTCCAGCCATGGAGAAGAGTTTAGACACTAGGATAAGATAAGGAACACACCCATTATAAAGAAATCACATTAGGATTCTCTTTTCAAGCTGTTCCTTCAAACACTAGTGCTTAGGAAATCTATTGGAGGCAGAAGCAGTCAAGGGTAGCCTAGGGTTAGGGTTAGGCTTAGGGTTAGGCTTAGGGTACGGCTTAGGGTACGGGTTCGGGGAGGGGTTCGGGTACGGCGTAGGGTATGGGTTAGGGTTAGGGTTAGGGTTAGTGTTAGGGTTAGGGCTCGGTTTAGGGTACGGGTTAGGATTAGGGTACGTGTTAGGGTTAGGGTAGGGGTTAGGGTTAGGGTACGCGTTAGGGTTAGGGTAGTTATTAAACCTATCCCACTCTCTAGATACCCCTTAGCACATAAAGGAATATTATTTGGGGGTCCAGCCATGGAGAAGAGTTTAGACACTAGGATAAGATAAGGAACACACCCATTATAAAGAAATCACATTAGGATTCCCTTTTTAAGCTGTTCCTTCAAACACTAGTGCTTAGGAAATCTGTTGGAGGCAGAAGCAGTCAAGGGTAGCCTAGGGTTAGGGTTAGGCTTAGGGTACGGCTTAGGGTACGGGTTCGGGGAGGGGTTCGGGTACGGCGTAGGGTATGGGGTAGAGTTAGGGTTAGGGTTAGTGTTAGGGTTAGGGCTCGGTTCAGGGTACGGGTTAGGATTACGGTACGTTTTAGGGTTAGGTTAGGGGTTAGGGTTAGGGTACGTGTTAGGGTTAGGGTAGTTATTAAACCTATCCCACTCTCTAGATACCCCTTAGCACGTAAAGGAATATTATTTGGGGGTCCAGCCATGGAGAAGAGTTTAGACACTAGGATAAGATAAGGAACACACCCATTATAAAGAAATCACATTAGGATTCTCTTTTTAAGCTGTTTCTTAAAACACTAGTGCTTAGGAAATCTATTGGAGGCAGAAGCAGTCAAGGGTAGCCTAGGGTTAGGGTTAGGCTTAGGATTAGGCTTAGGGTACGGCTTAGGGTACGGGTTCGGGGAGGGGTTCGGGTACGGCCTAGGGTATGGGTTAGGGTTAGGGTTAGGGTTAGTGTTAGGGTTAGGGCTCGGTTCAGGGTACGGGTTAGGATTAGGGTACGTGTTAGGGTTAGGGTAGGGGTTAGGGTTAGGGTACGCGTTAGGGTTAGGGTAGTTATTAAACCTATCCCACTCTCTAGATACCCCTTAGCACGTAAAGGAATATTATTTGCGGGTCCAGCCATGGAGAAGAGTTTAGACACTAGGATAAAATAAGGAACACATACATTATAAAGAAATCACATTAGGATTCTCTTTTTAAGCTGTTCCTTAAAACACTAGTGCTTAGGAAATCTATTGGAGGCAGAAGCAGTCAAGGGTAGCCTAGGGTTAGGGTTAGGCTTAGGGTTAGGGTTAGGGTACGGCTTAGAGTAGGGGTTCGGGGAGGGGTTCGGGTACGGCGTAGGGTATGGGTTAGGGTTAGGGTTAGGGTTCGTGTTAGGGTTAGGGCTCGGTTTAGGGTACGGGTTAGGATTAGGGTACGTGTTAGGGTTAGGGTTGGGGTTAGGGTTAGGGTACGCATTAGGGTTAGGGTAGTTAGTAAACCTATCACACTCTCTAGATACCCTTTAGCACGTAAAGGAATATTATTTGCGGGTCCAGCCATGGAGAAGAGTTTAGACACTAGGATAAGATAAGGAACACACCCATTATAAAGAAATCACATTAGGATTCTCTTTTTAAGCTGTTCCTTCAAACACTAGTGCTTAGGAAATCTATTGGAGGCAGAAGCAGTCAAGGGTAGCCTAGGGTTAGGGTTAGGCTTAGGGTTAGGGTTAGGGTACGGCTTAGGGTACGGGTTCGGGGAGGGGTTCGGGTACGGCGTAGGGTATGGGTTAGGGTTAGGGTTAGGGTTTGAGTTAGGGTTAGGGCTCGGTTTAGTGTACGGATTAGGATTAGGGTACGTTTTAGGGTTAGGGTAGGGGTTAGGGTTAGGGTATGCGTTAGGGTTAGGGTAGTTATTAAACCTATCCCACTCTCTAGATACCCCTTAGCATGTAAAGGAATATTATTTGGGGGTCCAGCCATGGAGAAGAGTTTAGACACTAGGATAAGATAAGGAACACACCCATTATAAAGAAATCACATTAGGATTCTCTTTTTAAGCTGTTCCTTCAAACACTAGTGCTTAGGAAATCTATTGGAGGCAGAAGCAGTCAAGGGTAGCCTAGGGTTAGGGTTAGGCTTAGGGTTAGGGTTAGGGTACGGCTTAGGGTACGGGTTCGGGGAGGGGTTCGGGTACGGCGTAGGGTATGGGTTAGGGTTAGGGTTAGGGTTCGTGTTAGGGTTACGGCTCGGTTTAGGGTACGGGTTAGGATTAGGGTACGTGTTAGGGTAAGGGTAGGGGTTAGGGATAGGGTACGCATTAGGGTTAGGGTAGTTAGTAAACCTATCCCACTCTCTAGATACCCCTTAGCAGGTAAAGGAATATTATTTGGGGGCCCAGCCATGGAGAAGAGTTTAGACACTAGGATAAGATAAGGAACACACCCATTATAAAGAAATCACATTAGGATTCTCTTTTTAAGCTGTTCCTTCAAACACTAGTGCTTAGGAAATCTATTGGAGGCAGAAGCAGTCAAGGGTAGCCTAGGGTTAGGGTTAGGGTTAGGGTTAGGCTTAGGGTACGGCTTAGGGTACGGGTTCGGGGAGGGGTTCGAGTACGGTGTAGGGTATGGGTTAGGGTTAGGGTTAGGGTTAGTGTTAGGGTTAGGGCTCAGTTTAGGGTACGGGTTAGGATTAGGGTACGTGTTAGGGTTAGGGTAGGGGTTAGGGTTAGGGTACGCGTTAGGGTTAGGGTAGTTATTAAACCTATCCCACTCTCTAGATACCCCTTAGCACGTAAAGGAATATTATTTGGGGGTCTAGCCATGGAGAAGAGTTTAGACACTAGGATAAGATAAGGAACACACCCATTATAAAGAAATCACATTAGGATTCTGTTTTTAAGCCGTTCCTTAAAACACTAGTGCTTAGGAAATCTATTGGAGGCAGAAGCAGTCAAGGGTAGCCTAGGGTTAGGGTTAGGCTTAGGGTTAGGCTTAGGGAACGGCTTAGGGTACGGGTTCGGGGAGGGGTTCGGGTACGGCGTAGGGTATGGGTTAGGGTTAGGGTTAGGGTTAGTGTTAGGGTTAGGGCTCGGTTCAGGGTACGGGTTAGGATTAGGGTACGTGTTAGGGTTAGGGTAGGGGTTAGGGTTAGGGTACGCGTTAGGGTTAGGGTAGTTATTAAACCTATCCCACTCTCTAGATACCCCTTAGCACGTAAAGGAATATTATTTGCGGGTCCAGCCATGGAGAAGAGTTTAGACACTAGGATAAGATAAGGAACACACCCATTATAAAGAAATCACATTAGGATTCTCTTTTTAAGCTGTTCCTTCAAACACTAGTGCTTAGGAAATCTATTGGAGGCAGAAGCAGTCAAGGGTAGCCTAGGGTTAGGGTTAGGCTTAGGGTTAGGCTTAGGGTACGGCTTAGGGTACGGGTTCGGGGAGGGGTTCGGGTACGGCGTAGGGTATGGGTTAGGGTTAGGGTTAGGGTTAGTGTTAGGGTTAGGGCTCAGTTTAGGGTACGGGTTAGGATTAGGGTACGTGTTAGATTTAGGGTAGGTGTTAGGGTTAGGGTACGCATTAGGGGTAGGGTAGTTATTAAACCTATCCCACTCTCTAGATACCCCTTAGCACGTAAAGGAATATTATTTGGGGGTCCAGCCATGGAGAAGAGTTTAGACACTAGGATAAGATAAGGAACACACCCATTATAAAGAAATCACATTAGGATTCTCTTTTTAAGCTGTTCCTTCAAACACTAGTGCTTAGGAAATCTATTGGAGGCAGAAGCAGTCAAGGGTAGCCTAGGGTTAGGGTTAGGCTTAGGGTTAGGGTTAGGGTACGGCTTAGGGTAGGGGTTCGGGTACGGCGTAGGGTATGGGTTAGGGTTAGGGTTAGGGTTAGTGTTAGGGTTAGGGCTCGGTTTAGGGTACGGGTTAGGATTAGGGTACGTGTTAGGGTTAGGGTAGGGGTTAGGGTTAGGGTACGCATTAGGGTTAGGGTAGTTAGTAAACCTATCCCACTCTCTAGATACCCCTTAGCACGTAAAGGAATATTATTTGGGGGTCCAGCCATGGAGAAGCGTTTAGACACTAGGATAAGATAAGGAACACACCCATTATAAAGAAATCACATTAGGATTCTCTTTTTAAGCTGTTTCTTAAAACACTAGTGCTTAGGAAATCTATTGGAGGCAGAAGCAGTCAAGGGTAGCCTAGGGTTAGGGTTAGGCTTAGGGTTAGGGTTAGGGTACGGCTTAGGGTAGGGGTTCGGGGAGGGGTTCGGGTACGGCGTAGGGTATGGGTTAGGGTTAGGGTTAGGGTTCGTGTTAGGGTTACGGCTCGGTTTAGGGTACGGGTTAGGATTAGGGTACGTGTTAGTGTAAGGGTAGGGGTTAGGGATAGGGTACGCATTAGGGTTAGGGTAGTTAGTAAACCTATCCCACTCTCTAGATACCCCTTAGCAGGTAAAGGAATATTATTTGGGGGCCCAGCCATGGAGAAGAGTTTAGACACTAGGATAAGATAAGGAACACACCCATTAAAAAGAAATCACATTAGGATTCTCTTTTTAAGCTGTTCCTTCAAACACTAGTGCTTAGGAAATCTATTGGAGGCAGAAGCAGTCAAGGGTAGCCTAGGGTTAGGGTTAGGGTTAGGGTTAGGCTTAGGGTACGGCTTAGGGTACGGGTTCGGGGAGGGGTTCGAGTACGGTGTAGGGTATGGGTTAGGGTTAGGGTTAGTGTTAGGGTTAGGGCTCAGTTTAGGGTACGGGTTAGGATTAGGGTACGTGTTAGGGTTAGGGTAGGGGTTAGGGTTAGGGTACGCGTTAGGGTTAGGGTAGTTATTAAACCTATCCCACTCTCTAGATACCCCTTAGCACGTAAAGGAATATTATTTGGGGGTCTAGCCATGGAGAAGAGTTTAGACACTAGGATAAGATAAGGAACACACCCATTATAAAGAAATCACATTAGGATTCTGTTTTTAAGCCGTTCCTTAAAACACTAGTGCTTAGGAAATCTATTGGAGGCAGAAGCAGTCAAGGGTAGCCTAGGGTTAGGGTTAGGCTTAGGGTTAGGCTTAGGGAACGGCTTAGGGTACGGGTTCGGGGAGGGGTTCGGGTACGGCGTAGGGTATGGGTTAGGGTTAGGGTTAGGGTTAGTGTTAGGGTTAGGGCTCGGTTCAGGGTACGGGTTAGGATTAGGGTACGTGTTAGGGTTAGGGTAGGGGTTAGGGTTAGGGTACGCGTTAGGGTTAGGGTAGTTATTAAACCTATCCCACTCTCTAGATACCCCTTAGCACGTAAAGGAATATTATTTGCGGGTCCAGCCATGGAGAAGAGTTTAGACACTAGGATAAGATAAGGAACACACCCATTATAAAGAAATCACATTAGGATTCTCTTTTTAAGCTGTTCCTTCAAACACTAGTGCTTAGGAAATCTATTGGAGGCAGAAGCAGTCAAGGGTAGCCTAGGGTTAGGGTTAGGCTTAGGGTTAGGCTTAGGGTACGGCTTAGGGTACGGGTTCGGGGAGGGGTTCGGGTACGGCGTAGGGTATGGGTTAGGGTTAGGGTTAGTGTTAGGGTTAGGGCTCAGTTTAGGGTACGGGTTAGGATTAGGGTACGTGTTAGATTTAGGGTAGGTGTTAGGGTTAGGGTACGCATTAGGGGTAGGGTAGTTATTAAACCTATCCCACTCTCTAGATACCCCTTAGCACGTAAAGGAATATTATTTGGGGGTCCAGCCATGGAGAAGAGTTTAGACACTAGGATAAGATAAGGAACACACCCATTATAAAGAAATCACATTAGGATTCTCTTTTTAAGCTGTTCCTTCAAACACTAGTGCTTAGGAAATCTATTGGAGGCAGAAGCAGTCAAGGGTAGCCTAGGGTTAGGGTTAGGCTTAGGGTTAGGGTTAGGGTACGGCTTAGGGTAGGGGTTCGGGTACGGCGTAGGGTATGGGTTAGGGTTAGGGTTAGGGTTAGTGTTAGGGTTAGGGCTCGGTTTAGGGTACGGGTTAGGATTAGGGTACGTGTTAGGGTTAGGGTAGGGGTTAGGGTTAGGGTACGCATTAGGGTTAGGGTAGTTAGTAAACCTATCCCACTCTCTAGATACCCCTTAGCACGTAAAGGAATATTATTTGGGGGTCCAGCCATGGAGAAGCGTTTAGACACTAGGATAAGATAAGGAACACACCCATTATAAAGAAATCACATTAGGATTCTCTTTTTAAGCTGTTCCTTCAAACACTAGTGCTTAGGAAATCTATTGGAGGCAGAAGCAGTCAAGGGTAGCCTAGGGTTAGGGTTAGGCTTAGGGTTAGGGTTAGGGTACGGCTTAGGGTACGGGTTCGGGGAGGGGTTCGGGTACGGCGTAGGGTATGGGTTAGGGTTAGGGTTAGGGTTTGAGTTAGGGTTAGGGCTCGGTTTAGTGTACGGGTTAGGATTAGGGTACGTTTTAGGGTTAGGGTAGGGGTTAGGGTTAGGGTATGCGTTAGGGTTAGGGTAGTTATTAAACCTATCCCACTCTCTAGATACCCCTTAGCATGTAAAGGAATATTATTTGGGGGTCCAGCCATGGAGAAGAGTTTAGACACTAGGATAAGATAAGGAACACACCCATTATAAAGAAATCACATTAGGATTCTCTTTTTAAGCTGTTCCTTCAAACACTAGTGCTTAGGAAATCTATTGGAGGCAGAAGCAGTCAAGGGTAGCCTAGGGTTAGGGTTAGGCTTAGGGTTAGGGTTAGGGTACGGCTTAGGGTACGGGTTCGGGGAGGGGTTCGGGTACGGCGTAGGGTATGGGTTAGGGTTAGGGTTAGGGTTAGTGTTAGGGTTAGGGCTCGGTTCAGGGTACGGGTTAGGATTAGGGTACGTGTTAGGGTTAGGGTAGGGGTTAGGGTTAGGGTACGTGTTAGGGTTAGGGTAGTTATTAAACCTATCCCACTCTCTAGATACCCCTTAGCACGTAAAGGAATATTATTTGGGGGTCCAGCCATGGAGAAGAGTTTAGACACTAGGATAAGATAAGGAACAAACCCATTATAAAGAAATCACATTAGGATTCTCTTTTTAAGCTGTTTCTTAAAACACTAGTGCTTAGGAAATCTATTGGAGGCAGAAGCAGTCAAGGGTAGCCTAGGGTTAGGGTTAGGCTTAGGGTTAGGCTTAGGGTACGGCTTAGGGTACGGGTTCGGGGAGGGGTTCGGGTACGGCCTAGGGTATGGGTTAGGGTTAGGGTTAGGGTTAGTGTTAGGGTTAGGGCTCGGTTCAGGGTACGGGTTAGGATTAGGGTACGTGTTAGGGTTAGGGTAGGGGTTAGGGTTAGGGTACGCGTTAGGGTTAGGGTAGTTATTAAACCTATCCCACTCTCTAGATACCCCTTAGCACGTAAAGGAATATTATTTGCGGGTCCAGCCATGGAGAAGAGTTTAGACACTAGGATAAAATAAGGAACACATACATTATAAAGAAATCACATTAGGATTCTCTTTTTAAGCTGTTCCTTAAAACACTAGTGCTTAGGAAATCTATTGGAGGCAGAAGCAGTCAAGGGTAGCCTAGGGTTAGGGTTAGGCTTAGGGTTAGGGTTAGGGTACGGCTTAGGGTAGGGGTTCGGGGAGGGGTTCGGGTACGGCGTAGGGTATGGGTTAGGGTTAGGGTTAGGGTTCGTGTTAGGGTTAGGGCTCGGTTTAGGGTACGGGTTAGGATTAGGGTACGTGTTAGGGTTAGGGTAGGGGTTAGGGTTAGGGTACGCATTAGGGTTAGGGTAGTTAGTAAACCTATCACACTCTCTAGATACCCCTTAGCACGTAAAGGAATATTATTTGCGGGTCCAGCCATGGAGAAGAGTTTAGACACTAGGATAAGATAAGGAACACACCCATTATAAAGAAATCACATTAGGATTCTCTTTTTAAGCTGTTCCTTCAAACACTAGTGCTTAGGAAATCTATTGGAGGCAGAAGCAGTCAAGGGTAGCCTAGGGTTAGGGTTAGGCTTAGGGTTAGGGTTAGGGTACGGCTTAGGGTACGGGTTCGGGGAGGGGTTCGGGTACGGCGTAGGGTATGGGTTAGGGTTAGGGTTAGGGTTTGAGTTAGGGTTAGGGCTCAGTTTAGGGTACGGGTTAGGATTAGGGTACGTGTTAGGGTTAGGGTAGGGGTTAGGGTTAGGGTACGCGTTAGGGTTAGGGTAGTTATTAAACCTATCCCACTCTCTAGATACCCCTTAGCACGTAAAGGAATATTATTTGCGGGTCCAGCCATGGAGAAGAGTTTAGACACTAGGATAAAATAAGGAACACATACATTATAAAGAAATCACATTAGGATTCTCTTTTTAAGCTGTTCCTTAAAACACTAGTGCTTAGGAAATCTATTGGAGGCAGAAGCAGTCAAGGGTAGCCTATGGTTAGGGTTAGGCTTAGGGTTAGGGTTAGGGTACGGCTTAGGGTAGGGGTTCGGGGAGGGGTTCGGGTACGGCGTAGGGTATGGGTTAGGGTTAGGGTTAGGGTTCGTGTTAGGGTTACGGCTCGGTTTAGGGTACGGGTTAGGATTAGGGTACGTGTTAGTGTAAGGGTAGGGGTTAGGGATAGGGTACGCATTAGGGTTAGGGTAGTTAGTAAACCTATCCCACTCTCTAGATACCCCTTAGCAGGTAAAGGAATATTATTTGGGGGCCCAGCCATGGAGAAGAGTTTAGACACTAGGATAAGATAAGGAACACACCCATTAAAAAGAAATCACATTAGGATTCTCTTTTTAAGCTGTTCCTTCAAACACTAGTGCTTAGGAAATCTATTGGAGGCAGAAGCAGTCAAGGGTAGCCTAGGGTTAGGGTTAGGGTTAGGGTTAGGCTTAGGGTACGGCTTAGGGTACGGGTTCGGGGAGGGGTTCGAGTACGGTGTAGGGTATGGGTTAGGGTTAGGGTTAGGGTTAGTGTTAGGGTTAGGGCTCAGTTTAGGGTACGGGTTAGGATTAGGGTACGTGTTAGGGTTAGGGTAGGGGTTAGGGTTAGGGTACGCGTTAGGGTTAGGGTAGTTATTAAACCTATCCCACTCTCTAGATACCCCTTAGCACGTAAAGGAATATTATTTGGGGGTCTAGCCATGGAGAAGAGTTTAGACACTAGGATAAGATAAGGAACACACCCATTATAAAGAAATCACATTAGGATTCTGTTTTTAAGCCGTTCCTTAAAACACTAGTGCTTAGGAAATCTATTGGAGGCAGAAGCAGTCAAGGGTAGCCTAGGGTTAGGGTTAGGCTTAGGGTTAGGCTTAGGGAACGGCTTAGGGTACGGGTTCGGGGAGGGGTTCGGGTACGGCGTAGGGTATGGGTTAGGGTTAGGGTTAGGGTTAGTGTTAGGGTTAGGGCTCGGTTCAGGGTACGGGTTAGGATTAGGGTACGTGTTAGGGTTAGGGTAGGGGTTAGGGTTAGGGTACGCGTTAGGGTTAGGGTAGTTATTAAACCTATCCCACTCTCTAGATACCCCTTAGCACGTAAAGGAATATTATTTGCGGGTCCAGCCATGGAGAAGAGTTTAGACACTAGGATAAGATAAGGAACACACCCATTATAAAGAAATCACATTAGGATTCTCTTTTTAAGCTGTTCCTTCAAACACTAGTGCTTAGGAAATCTATTGGAGGCAGAAGCAGTCAAGGGTAGCCTAGGGTTAGGGTTAGGCTTAGGGTTAGGCTTAGGGTACGGCTTAGGGTACGGGTTCGGGGAGGGGTTCGGGTACGGCGTAGGGTATGGGTTAGGGTTAGGGTTAGGGTTAGTGTTAGGGTTAGGGCTCAGTTTAGGGTACGGGTTAGGATTAGGGTACGTGTTAGATTTAGGGTAGGTGTTAGGGTTAGGGTACGCATTAGGGGTAGGGTAGTTATTAAACCTATCCCACTCTCTAGATACCCCTTAGCACGTAAAGGAATATTATTTGGGGGTCCAGCCATGGAGAAGAGTTTAGACACTAGGATAAGATAAGGAACACACCCATTATAAAGAAATCACATTAGGATTCTCTTTTTAAGCTGTTCCTTCAAACACTAGTGCTTAGGAAATCTATTGGAGGCAGAAGCAGTCAAGGGTAGCCTAGGGTTAGGGTTAGGCTTAGGGTTAGGGTTAGGGTACGGCTTAGGGTAGGGGTTCGGGTACGGCGTAGGGTATGGGTTAGGGTTAGGGTTAGGGTTAGTGTTAGGGTTAGGGCTCGGTTTAGGGTACGGGTTAGGATTAGGGTACGTGTTAGGGTTAGGGTAGGGGTTAGGGTTAGGGTACGCATTAGGGTTAGGGTAGTTAGTAAACCTATCCCACTCTCTAGATACCCCTTAGCACGTAAAGGAATATTATTTGGGGGTCCAGCCATGGAGAAGCGTTTAGACACTAGGATAAGATAAGGAACACACCCATTATAAAGAAATCACATTAGGATTCTCTTTTTAAGCTGTTCCTTCAAACACTAGTGCTTAGGAAATCTATTGGAGGCAGAAGCAGTCAAGGGTAGCCTAGGGTTAGGGTTAGGCTTAGGGTTAGGGTTAGGGTACGGCTTAGGGTACGGGTTCGGGGAGGGGTTCGGGTACGGCGTAGGGTATGGGTTAGGGTTAGGGTTAGGGTTTGAGTTAGGGTTAGGGCTCGGTTTAGTGTACGGGTTAGGATTAGGGTACGTTTTAGGGTTAGGGTAGGGGTTAGGGTTAGGGTATGCGTTAGGGTTAGGGTAGTTATTAAACCTATCCCACTCTCTAGATACCCCTTAGCATGTAAAGGAATATTATTTGGGGGTCCAGCCATGGAGAAGAGTTTAGACACTAGGATAAGATAAGGAACACACCCATTATAAAGAAATCACATTAGGATTCTCTTTTTAAGCTGTTCCTTCAAACACTAGTGCTTAGGAAATCTATTGGAGGCAGAAGCAGTCAAGGGTAGCCTAGGGTTAGGGTTAGGCTTAGGGTTAGGGTTAGGGTACGGCTTAGGGTACGGGTTCGGGGAGGGGTTCGGGTACGGCGTAGGGTATGGGTTAGGGTTAGGGTTAGGGTTAGTGTTAGGGTTAGGGCTCGGTTCAGGGTACGGGTTAGGATTAGGGTACGTGTTAGGGTTAGGGTAGGGGTTAGGGTTAGGGTACGCATTAGGGTTAGGGTAGTTATTAAACCTATCCCACTCTCTAGATACCCCTTAGCACGTAAAGGAATATTATTTGGGGGTCCAGCCATGGAGAAGAGTTTAGACACTAGGATAAATAAGGAACACACCCATTATAAAGAAATCACATTAGGATTCTCTTTTTAAGCTGTTTCTTAAAACACTAGTGCTTAGGAAATCTATTGGAGGCAGAAGCAGTCAAGGGTAGCCTAGGGTTAGGGTTAGGCTTAGGGTTAGGGTTAGGGTACGGCTTAGGGTACGGGTTCGGGGAGGGGTTCGGGTACGGCGTAGGGTATGGGTTAGGGTTAGGGTTAGGGTTTGAGTTAGGGTTAGGGCTCGGTTTAGTGTACGGGTTAGGATTAGGGTACGTTTTAGGGTTAGGGTAGGGGTTAGGGTTAGGGTACGCGTTAGGGTTAGGGTAGTTATTAAACCTATCCCACTCTCTGGATACCCCTTAGCATGTAAAGGAATATTATTTGGGGGTCCAGCCATGGAGAAGAGTTTAGACACTAGGATAAGATAAGGAACACACCCATTATAAAGAAATCACATTAGGATTCTCTTTTCAAGCTGTTCCTTCAAACACTAGTGCTTAGGAAATCTATTGGAGGCAGAAGCAGTCAAGGGTAGCCTAGGGTTAGGGTTAGGCTTAGGGTTAGGCTTAGGGTACGGCTTAGGGTACGGGTTCGGGGAGGGGTTCGGGTACGGCGTAGGGTATGGGTTAGGGTTAGGGTTAGGGTTAGTGTTAGGGTTAGGGTAGGGGTTAGGGTTAGGGTACGCATTAGGGTTAGGGCAGTTAGTAAACCTATCCCACTCTCTAGATACCCCTTAGCACGTAAAGGAATATTATTTGGGGGTCCAGCCATGGAGAAGCGTTTAGACACTAGGATAAGATAAGGAACACACCCATTATAAAGAAATCACATTAGGATTCTCTTTTTAAGCTGTTCCTTCAAACACTAGTGCTTAGGAAATCTATTGGAGGCAGAAGCAGTCAAGGGTAGCCTAGGGTTAGGGTTAGGCTTAGGGTTAGGGTTAGGGTACGGCTTAGGGTACGGGTTCGGGGAGGGGTTCGGGTACGGCGTAGGGTATGGGTTAGGGTTAGGGTTAGGGTTTGAGTTAGGGTTAGGGCTCGGTTTAGTGTACGGGTTAGGATTAGGGTACGTTTTAGGGTTAGGGTAGGGGTTAGGGTTAGGGTATGCGTTAGGGTTAGGGTAGTTATTAAACCTATCCCACTCTCTAGATACCCCTTAGCATGTAAAGGAATATTATTTGGGGGTCCAGCCATGGAGAAGAGTTTAGACACTAGGATAAGATAAGGAACACACCCATTATAAAGAAATCACATTAGGATTCTCTTTTTAAGCTGTTCCTTCAAACACTAGTGCTTAGGAAATCTATTGGAGGCAGAAGCAGTCAAGGGTAGCCTAGGGTTAGGGTTAGGCTTAGGGTTAGGGTTAGGGTACGGCTTAGGGTACGGGTTCGGGGAGGGGTTCGGGTACGGCGTAGGGTATGGGTTAGGGTTAGGGTTAGGGTTAGTGTTAGGGTTAGGGCTCGGTTCAGGGTACGGGTTAGGATTAGGGTACGTGTTAGGGTTAGGGTAGGGGTTAGGGTTAGGGTACGCATTAGGGTTAGGGTAGTTATTAAACCTATCCCACTCTCTAGATACCCCTTAGCACGTAAAGGAATATTATTTGGGGGTCCAGCCATGGAGAAGAGTTTAGACACTAGGATAAATAAGGAACACACCCATTATAAAGAAATCACATTAGGATTCTCTTTTTAAGCTGTTTCTTAAAACACTAGTGCTTAGGAAATCTATTGGAGGCAGAAGCAGTCAAGGGTAGCCTAGGGTTAGGGTTAGGCTTAGGGTTAGGGTTAGGGTACGGCTTAGGGTACGGGTTCGGGGAGGGGTTCGGGTACGGCGTAGGGTATGGGTTAGGGTTAGGGTTAGGGTTTGAGTTAGGGTTAGGGCTCGGTTTAGTGTACGGGTTAGGATTAGGGTACGTTTTAGGGTTAGGGTAGGGGTTAGGGTTAGGGTACGCGTTAGGGTTAGGGTAGTTATTAAACCTATCCCACTCTCTGGATACCCCTTAGCATGTAAAGGAATATTATTTGGGGGTCCAGCCATGGAGAAGAGTTTAGACACTAGGATAAGATAAGGAACACACCCATTATAAAGAAATCACATTAGGATTCTCTTTTCAAGCTGTTCCTTCAAACACTAGTGCTTAGGAAATCTATTGGAGGCAGAAGCAGTCAAGGGTAGCCTAGGGTTAGGGTTAGGCTTAGGGTTAGGCTTAGGGTACGGCTTAGGGTACGGGTTCGGGGAGGGGTTCGGGTACGGCGTAGGGTATGGGTTAGGGTTAGGGTTAGGGTTAGTGTTAGGGTTAGGGCTCGGTTTAGGGTACGGGTTAGGATTAGGGTACGTGTTAGGGTTAGGGTAGGGGTTAGGGTTAGGGTACGCGTTAGGGTTAGGGTAGTTATTAAACCTATCCCACTCTCTAGATACCCCTTAGCACATAAAGGAATATTATTTGGGGGTCCAGCCATGGAGAAGAGTTTAGACACTAGGATAAGATAAGGAACACACCCATTATAAAGAAATCACATTAGGATTCCCTTTTTAAGCTGTTCCTTCAAACACTAGTGCTTAGGAAATCTGTTGGAGGCAGAAGCAGTCAAGGGTAGCCTAGGGTTAGGGTTAGGCTTAGGGTACGGCTTAGGGTACGGGTTCGGGGAGGGGTTCGGGTACGGCGTAGGTTATGGGGTAGAGTTAGGGTTAGGGTTAGTGTTAGGGTTAGGGCTCGGTTCAGGGTACGGGTTAGGATTACGGTACGTTTTAGGGTTAGGTTAGGGGTTAGGGTTAGGGTACGTGTTAGGGTTAGGGTAGTTATTAAACCTATCCCACTCTCTAGATACCCCTTAGCACGTAAAGGAATATTATTTGGGGGTCCAGCCATGGAGAAGAGTTTAGACACTAGGATAAGATAAGGAACACACCCATTATAAAGAAATCACATTAGGATTCTCTTTTTAAGCTGTTTCTTAAAACACTAGTGCTTAGGAAATCTATTGGAGGCAGAAGCAGTCAAGGGTAGCCTAGGGTTAGGGTTAGGCTTAGGATTAGGCTTAGGGTACGGCTTAGGGTACGGGTTCGGGGAGGGGTTCGGGTACGGCCTAGGGTATGGGTTAGGGTTAGGGTTAGGGTTAGTGTTAGGGTTAGGGCTCGGTTCAGGGTACGGGTTAGGATTAGGGTACGTGTTAGGGTTAGGGTAGGGGTTAGGGTTAGGGTACGCGTTAGGGTTAGGGTAGTTATTAAACCTATCCCACTCTCTAGATACCCCTTAGCACGTAAAGGAATATTATTTGCGGGTCCAGCCATGGAGAAGAGTTTAGACACTAGGATAAAATAAGGAACACATACATTATAAAGAAATCACATTAGGATTCTCTTTTTAAGCTGTTCCTTAAAACACTAGTGCTTAGGAAATCTATTGGAGGCAGAAGCAGTCAAGGGTAGCCTAGGGTTAGGGTTAGGCTTAGGGTTAGGGTTAGGGTACGGCTTAGGGTAGGGGTTCGGGGAGGGGTTCGGGTACGGCGTAGGGTATGGGTTAGGGTTAGGGTTAGGGTTCGTGTTAGGGTTAGGGCTCGGTTTAGGGTACGGGTTAGGATTAGGGTACGTGTTAGGGTTAGGGTAGGGGTTAGGGTTAGGGTACGCATTAGGGTTAGGGTAGTTAGTAAACCTATCACACTCTCTAGATACCCCTTAGCACGTAAAGGAATATTATTTGCGGGTCCAGCCATGGAGAAGAGTTTAGACACTAGGATAAGATAAGGAACACACCCATTATAAAGAAATCACATTAGGATTCTCTTTTTAAGCTGTTCCTTCAAACACTAGTGCTTAGGAAATCTATTGGAGGCAGAAGCAGTCAAGGGTAGCCTAGGGTTAGGGTTAGGCTTAGGGTTAGGGTTAGGGTACGGCTTAGGGTACGGGTTCGGGGAGGGGTTCGGGTACGGCGTAGGGTATGGGTTAGGGTTAGGGTTAGGGTTTGAGTTAGGGTTAGGGCTCGGTTTAGTGTACGGATTAGGATTAGGGTACGTTTTAGGGTTAGGGTAGGGGTTAGGGTTAGGGTATGCGTTAGGGTTAGGGTAGTTATTAAACCTATCCCACTCTCTAGATACCCCTTAGCATGTAAAGGAATATTATTTGGGGGTCCAGCCATGGAGAAGAGTTTAGACACTAGGATAAGATAAGGAACACACCCATTATAAAGAAATCACATTAGGATTCTCTTTTTAAGCTGTTCCTTCAAACACTAGTGCTTAGGAAATCTATTGGAGGCAGAAGCAGTCAAGGGTAGCCTAGGGTTAGGGTTAGGCTTAGGGTTAGGGTTAGGGTACGGCTTAGGGTACGGGTTCGGGGAGGGGTTCGGGTACGGCGTAGGGTATGGGTTAGGGTTAGGGTTAGGGTTAGTGTTAGGGTTAGGGCTCAGTTTAGGGTACGGGTTAGGATTAGGGTACGTGTTAGGGTTAGGGTAGGGGTTAGGGTTAGGGTACGCGTTAGGGTTAGGGTAGTTATTAAACCTATCCCACTCTCTAGATACCCCTTAGCACGTAAAGGAATATTATTTGCGGGTCCAGCCATGGAGAAGAGTTTAGACACTAGGATAAAATAAGGAACACATACATTATAAAGAAATCACATTAGGATTCTCTTTTTAAGCTGTTCCTTAAAACACTAGTGCTTAGGAAATCTATTGGAGGCAGAAGCAGTCAAGGGTAGCCTAGGGTTAGGGTTAGGCTTAGGGTTAGGGTTAGGGTACGGCTTAGGGTAGGGGTTCGGGGAGGGGTTCGGGTACGGCGTAGGGTATGGGTTAGGGTTAGGGTTAGGGTTCGTGTTAGGGTTACGGCTCGGTTTAGGGTACGGGTTAGGATTAGGGTACGTGTTAGTGTAAGGGTAGGGGTTAGGGATAGGGTACGCATTAGGGTTAGGGTAGTTAGTAAACCTATCCCACTCTCTAGATACCCCTTAGCAGGTAAAGGAATATTATTTGGGGGCCCAGCCATGGAGAAGAGTTTAGACACTAGGATAAGATAAGGAACACACCCATTAAAAAGAAATCACATTAGGATTCTCTTTTTAAGCTGTTCCTTCAAACACTAGTGCTTAGGAAATCTATTGGAGGCAGAAGCAGTCAAGGGTAGCCTAGGGTTAGGGTTAGGCTTAGGGTTAGGCTTAGGGAACGGCTTAGGGTACGGGTTCGGGGAGGGGTTCGGGTACGGCGTAGGGTATGGGTTAGGGTTAGGGTTAGGGTTAGTGTTAGGGTTAGGGCTCGGTTCAGGGTACGGGTTAGGATTAGGGTACGTGTTAGGGTTAGGGTAGGGGTTAGGGTTAGGGTACGCGTTAGGGTTAGGGTAGTTATTAAACCTATCCCACTCTCTAGATACCCCTTAGCACGTAAAGGAATATTATTTGCGGGTCCAGCCATGGAGAAGAGTTTAGACACTAGGATAAGATAAGGAACACACCCATTATAAAGAAATCACATTAGGATTCTCTTTTTAAGCTGTTCCTTCAAACACTAGTGCTTAGGAAATCTATTGGAGGCAGAAGCAGTCAAGGGTAGCCTAGGGTTAGGGTTAGGCTTAGGGTTAGGCTTAGGGTACGGCTTAGGGTACGGGTTCGGGGAGGGGTTCGGGTACGGCGTAGGGTATGGGTTAGGGTTAGGGTTAGGGTTAGTGTTAGGGTTAGGGCTCAGTTTAGGGTACGGGTTAGGATTAGGGTACGTGTTAGATTTAGGGTAGGTGTTAGGGTTAGGGTACGCATTAGGGGTAGGGTAGTTATTAAACCTATCCCACTCTCTAGATACCCCTTAGCACGTAAAGGAATATTATTTGGGGGTCCAGCCATGGAGAAGAGTTTAGACACTAGGATAAGATAAGGAACACACCCATTATAAAGAAATCACATTAGGATTCTCTTTTTAAGCTGTTCCTTCAAACACTAGTGCTTAGGAAATCTATTGGAGGCAGAAGCAGTCAAGGGTAGCCTAGGGTTAGGGTTAGGCTTAGGGTTAGGGTTAGGGTACGGCTTAGGGTAGGGGTTCGGGTACGGCGTAGGGTATGGGTTAGGGTTAGGGTTAGGGTTAGTGTTAGGGTTAGGGCTCGGTTTAGGGTACGGGTTAGGATTAGGGTACGTGTTAGGGTTAGGGTAGGGGTTAGGGTTAGGGTACGCATTAGGGTTAGGGTAGTTAGTAAACCTATCCCACTCTCTAGATACCCCTTAGCACGTAAAGGAATATTATTTGGGGGTCCAGCCATGGAGAAGCGTTTAGACACTAGGATAAGATAAGGAACACACCCATTATAAAGAAATCACATTAGGATTCTCTTTTTAAGCTGTTTCTTAAAACACTAGTGCTTAGGAAATCTATTGGAGGCAGAAGCAGTCAAGGGTAGCCTAGGGTTAGGGTTAGGCTTAGGGTTAGGCTTAGGGTACGGCTTAGGGTACGGGTTCGAGGAGGGGTTCGGGTACGGCGTAGGGTATGGGTTAGGGTTAGGGTTAGGGTTAGTGTTAGGGTTAGGGCTCGGTTCAGGGTACGGGTTAGGATTAGGGTACGTGTTAGGGTTAGGGTAGGGGTTAGGGTTAGGGTACGCATTAGGGTTAGGGTAGTTAGTAAACCTATCCCACTCTCTAGATACCCCTTAGCACGTAAAGGAATATTATTTGCGGGTCCAGCCATGGAGAAGAGTTTAGACACTAGGATAAGATAAGGAACACACCCATTATAAAGAAATCACATTAGGATTCTCTTTTTAAGCTGTTCCTTCAAACACTAGTGCTTAGGAAATCTATTGGAGGCAGAAGCAGTCAAGGGTAGCCTAGGGTTAGGGTTAGGCTTAGGGTTAGGCTTAGGGTACGGCTTAGGGTACGGGTTCGGGGAGGGGTTCGGGTACGGCGTAGGGTATGGGTTAGGGTTAGGGTTAGGGTTAGTGTTAGGGTTAGGGCTCGGTTTAGGGTACGGGTTAGGATTAGGGTACGTGTTAGATTTAGGGTAGGTGTTAGGGTTAGGGTACGCATTAGGGGTAGGGTAGTTATTAAACCTATCCCACTCTCTAGATACCCCTTAGCACGTAAAGGAATATTATTTGGGGGTCCAGCCATGGAGAAGAGTTTAGACACTAGGATAAGATAAGGAACACACCCATTATAAAGAAATCACATTAGGATTCTCTTTTTAAGCTGTTCCTTCAAACACTAGTGCTTAGGAAATCTATTGGAGGCAGAAGCAGTCAAGGGTAGCCTAGGGTTAGGGTTAGGCTTAGGGTTAGGGTTAGGGTACGGCTTAGGGTAGGGGTTCGGGTACGGCGTAGGGTATGGGTTAGGGTTAGGGTTAGGGTTCGTGTTAGGGTTAGGGCTCGGTTTAGGGTACGGGTTAGGATTAGGGTACGTGTTAGGGTTAGGGTAGGGGTTAGGGTTAGGGTACGCATTAGGGTTAGGGTAGTTAGTAAACCTATCCCACTCTCTAGATACCCCTTAGCACGTAAAGGAATATTATTTGCGGGTCCAGCCATGGAGAAGAGTTTAGACACTAGGATAAGATAAGGAACACACCCATTATAAAGAAATCACATTAGGATTCTCTTTTTAAGCTGTTCCTTCAAACACTAGTGCTTAGGAAATCTATTGGAGGCAGAAGCAGTCAAGGGTAGCCTAGGGTTAGGGTTAGGCTTAGGGTTAGGCTTAGGGTACGGCTTAGGGTACGGGTTCGGGGAGGGGTTCGGGTACGGCGTAGGGTATGGGTTAGGGTTAGGGTTAGGGTTAGTGTTAGGGTTAGGGCTCGGTTTAGGGTACGGGTTAGGATTAGGGTACGTGTTAGATTTAGGGTAGGTGTTAGGGTTAGGGTACGCATTAGGGGTAGGGTAGTTATTAAACCTATCCCACTCTCTAGATACCCCTTAGCACGTAAAGGAATATTATTTGGGGAGCCAGCCATGGAGAAGAGTTTAGACACTAGGATAAGATAAGGAACACACCCATTATAAAGAAATCACATTAGGATTCGCTTTTTAAGCTGTTCCTTCAAACACTAGTGCTTAGGAAATCTATTGGAGGCAGAAGCAGTCAAGGGTAGCCTAGGGTTAGGGTTAGGCTTAGGGTTAGGGTTAGGGTACGGCTTAGGGTAGGGGTTCGGATACGGCGTAGGGCATGGGTTAGGGTTAGGGTTAGGGTTCGTGTTAGGGTTAGGGCTCGGTTTAGGGTACGGGTTAGGATTAGGGTACGTGTTAGGGTTAGGGTAGGGGTTAGGGTTAGGGTACGCATTAGGGTTAGGGTAGTGAGTAAACCTATCCCACTCTCTAGATACCCCTTAGCACGTAAAGGAATATTATTTGGGGGTCCAGCCATGGAGAAGAGTTTATACACTAGGATAAGATAAGGAACACACCCATTATAAAGAAATCACATTAGGATTCTCTTTTTAAGCTGTTTCTTAAAACACTAGTGCTTAGGAAATCTATTGGAGGCAGAAGCAGTCAAGGGTAGCCTAGGGTTAGGGTTAGGCTTAGGGTTAGGCTTAGGGTACGGCTTAGGGTACGGGTTCGGGGAGGGGTTCGGGTACGGCCTAGGGTATGGGTTAGGGTTAGGGTTAGGGTTAGTGTTAGTGTTAGGGCTCGGTTCAGGGTACGGGTTAGGATTAGGGTACGTGTTAGGGTTAGGGTAGGGGTTAGGGTTAGGGTACGCGTTAGGGTTAGGGTAGTTATTAAACCTATCCCACTCTCTAGATACCCCTTAGCACGTAAAGGAATATTATTTGCGGGTCCAGCCATGGAGAAGAGTTTAGACACTAGGATAAAATAAGGAACACATACATTATAAAGAAATCACATTAGGATTCTCTTTTTAAGCTGTTCCTTAAAACACTAGTGCTTAGGAAATCTATTGGAGGCAGAAGCAGTCAAGGGTAGCCTAGGGTTAGGGTTAGGCTTAGGGTTAGGGTTAGGGTACGGCTTAGGGTAGGGGTTCGGGGAGGGGTTCGGGTACGGCGTAGGGTATGGGTTAGGGTTAGGGTTAGGGTTCGTGTTAGGGTTAGGGCTCGGTTTAGGGTACGGGTTAGGATTAGGGTACGTGTTAGGGTTAGGGTAGGGGTTAGGGTTAGGGTACGCATTAGGGTTAGGGTAGTTAGTAAACCTATCCCACTCTCTAGATACCCCTTAGCACGTAAAGGAATATTATTTGCGAGTCCAGCCATGGAGAAGAGTTTAGA
This sequence comes from Balaenoptera ricei, assembly GCF_028023285.1. Taxonomy (NCBI): domain Eukaryota; kingdom Metazoa; phylum Chordata; class Mammalia; order Artiodactyla; family Balaenopteridae; genus Balaenoptera; species Balaenoptera ricei. The sequence goes on from NW_026777501.1 coordinate 304,981, forward strand.
CACTAGGATAAGATAAGGAACACACCCATTATAAAGAAATCACATTAGGATTCTCTTTTTAAGCTGTTCCTTCAAACACTAGTGCTTAGGAAATCTATTGGAGGCAGAAGCAGTCAAGGGTAGCCTAGGGTTAGGGTTAGGCTTAGGGTTAGGGTTAGGGTACGGCTTAGGGTACGGGTTCGGGGAGGGGTTCGGGTACGGCGTAGGGTTAGGGTTAGGGTTAGGGTTAGTGTTAGGGTTAGGGCTCAGTTTAGGGTACGGGTTAGGATTAGGGTACGTGTTAGGGTTAGGGTAGGGGTTAGGGTTAGGGTACGCGTTAGGGTTAGGGTAGTTATTAAACCTATCCCACTCTCTAGATACCCCTTAGCACGTAAAGGAATATTATTTGGGGGTCTAGCCATGGAGAAGAGTTTAGACACTAGGATAAGATAAGGAACACACCCATTATAAAGAAATCACATTAGGATTCTGTTTTTAAGCCGTTCCTTAAAACACTAGTGCTTAGGAAATCTATTGGAGGCAGAAGCAGTCAAGGGTAGCCTAGGGTTAGGGTTAGGCTTAGGGAACGGCTTAGGGTACGGGTTCGGGGAGGGGTTCGGGTACGGCGTAGGGTATGGGTTAGGGTTAGGGTTAGGGTTAGTGTTAGGGTTAGGGCTCGGTTCAGGGTACGGGTTAGGATTAGGGTACGTGTTAGGGTTAGGGTAGGGGTTAGGGTTAGGGTACGCGTTAGGGTTAGGGTAGTTATTAAACCTATCCCACTCTCTAGATACCCCTTAGCACGTAAAGGAATATTATTTGCGGGTCCAGCCATGGAGAAGAGTTTAGACACTAGGATAAGATAAGGAACACACCCATTATAAAGAAATCACATTAGGATTCTCTTTTTAAGCTGTTCCTTCAAACACTAGTGCTTAGGAAATCTATTGGAGGCAGAAGCAGTCAAGGGTAGCCTAGGGTTAGGGTTAGGCTTAGGGTTAGGCTTAGGGTACGGCTTAGGGTACGGGTTCGGGGAGGGGTTCGGGTACGGCGTAGGGTATGGGTTAGGGTTAGGGTTAGGGTTAGTGTTAGGGTTAGGGCTCAGTTTAGGGTACGGGTTAGGATTAGGGTACGTGTTAGATTTAGGGTAGGTGTTAGGGTTAGGGTACGCATTAGGGGTAGGGTAGTTATTAAACCTATCCCACTCTCTAGATACCCCTTAGCACGTAAAGGAATATTATTTGGGGGTCCAGCCATGGAGAAGAGTTTAGACACTAGGATAAGATAAGGAACACACCCATTATAAAGAAATCACATTAGGATTCTCTTTTTAAGCTGTTCCTTCAAACACTAGTGCTTAGGAAATCTATTGGAGGCAGAAGCAGTCAAGGGTAGCCTAGGGTTAGTGTTAGGCTTAGGGTTAGGGTTAGGGTACGGCTTAGGGTAGGGGTTCGGGTACGGCGTAGGGTATGGGTTAGGGTTAGGGTTAGGGTTAGTGTTAGGGTTAGGGCTCGGTTTAGGGTACGGGTTAGGATTAGGGTACGTGTTAGGGTTAGGGTAGGGGTTAGGGTTAGGGTACGCATTAGGGTTAGGGTAGTTAGTAAACCTATCCCACTCTCTAGATACCCCTTAGCACGTAAAGGAATATTATTTGGGGGTCCAGCCATGGAGAAGCGTTTAGACACTAGGATAAGATAAGGAACACACCCATTATAAAGAAATCACATTAGGATTCTCTTTTTAAGCTGTTTCTTAAAACACTAGTGCTTAGGAAATCTATTGGAGGCAGAAGCAGTCAAGGGTAGCCTAGGGTTAGGGTTAGGCTTAGGGTTAGGCTTAGGGTACGGCTTAGGGTACGGGTTCGGGGAGGGGTTCGGGTACGGCGTAGGGTATGGGTTAGGGTTAGGGTTAGGGTTAGGGTTAGGGTTAGGGCTCGGTTCAGGGTACGGGTTAGGATTAGGGTACGTGTTAGGGTTAGGGTAGGGGTTAGGGTTAGGGTACGCATTAGGGTTAGGGTAGTTAGTAAACCTATCCCACTCTCTAGATACCCCTTAGCACGTAAAGGAATATTATTTGCGGGTCCAGCCATGGAGAAGAGTTTAGACACTAGGATAAGATAAGGAACACACCCATTATAAAGAAATCACATTAGGATTCTCTTTTTAAGCTGTTCCTTCAAACACTAGTGCTTAGGAAATCTATTGGAGGCAGAAGCAGTCAAGGGTAGCCTAGGGTTAGGGTTAGGCTTAGGGTTAGGCTTAGGGTACGGCTTAGGGTACGGGTTCGGGGAGGGGTTCGGGTACGGCGTAGGGTATGGGTTAGGGTTAGGGTTAGGGTTAGTGTTAGGGTTAGGGCTCGGTTTAGGGTACGGGTTAGGATTAGGGTACGTGTTAGATTTAGGGTAGGTGTTAGGGTTAGGGTACGCATTAGGGGTAGGGTAGTTATTAAACCTATCCCACTCTCTAGATACCCCTTAGCACGTAAAGGAATATTATTTGGGGGTCCAGCCATGGAGAAGAGTTTAGACACTAGGATAAGATAAGGAACACACCCATTATAAAGAAATCACATTAGGATTCTCTTTTTAAGCTGTTCCTTCAAACACTAGTGCTTAGGAAATCTATTGGAGGCAGAAGCAGTCAAGGGTAGCCTAGGGTTAGGGTTAGGCTTAGGGTTAGGGTTAGGGTACGGCTTAGGGTAGGGGTTCGGGTACGGCGTAGGGTATGGGTTAGGGTTAGGGTTAGGGTTCGTGTTAGGGTTAGGGCTCGGTTTAGGGTACGGGTTAGGATTAGGGTACGTGTTAGGGTTAGGGTAGGGGTTAGGGTTAGGGTACGCATTAGGGTTAGGGTAGTTAGTAAACCTATCCCACTCTCTAGATACCCCTTAGCACGTAAAGGAATATTATTTGCGGGTCCAGCCATGGAGAAGAGTTTAGACACTAGGATAAGATAAGGAACACACCCATTATAAAGAAATCACATTAGGATTCTCTTTTTAAGCTGTTCCTTCAAACACTAGTGCTTAGGAAATCTATTGGAGGCAGAAGCAGTCAAGGGTAGCCTAGGGTTAGGGTTAGGCTTAGGGTTAGGCTTAGGGTACGGCTTAGGGTACGGGTTCGGGGAGGGGTTCGTGTACGGCGTAGGGTATGGGTTAGGGTTAGGGTTAGGGTTAGTGTTAGGGTTAGGGCTCGGTTTAGGGTACGGGTTAGGATTAGGGTACGTGTTAGATTTAGGGTAGGTGTTAGGGTTAGGGTACGCATTAGGGGTAGGGTAGTTATTAAACCTATCCCACTCTCTAGATACCCCTTAGCACGTAAAGGAATATTATTTGGGGAGCCAGCCATGGAGAAGAGTTTAGACACTAGGATAAGATAAGGAACACACCCATTATAAAGAAATCTCATTAGGATTCTCTTTTTAAGCTGTTCCTTCAAACACTAGTGCTTAGGAAATCTATTGGAGGCAGAAGCAGTCAAGGGTAGCCTAGGGTTAGGGTTAGGCTTAGGGTTAGGGTTAGGGTACGGCTTAGGGTAGGGGTTCGGATACGGCGTAGGGCATGGGTTAGGGTTAGGGTTAGGGTTCGTGTTAGGGTTAGGGCTCGGTTTAGGGTACGGGTTAGGATTAGGGTACGTGTTAGGGTTAGGGTAGGGGTTAGGGTTAGGGTACGCATTAGGGTTAGGGTAGTTAGTAAACCTATCCCACTCTCTAGATACCCCTTAGCACGTAAAGGAATATTATTTGGGGGTCCAGCCATGGAGAAGAGTTTAGACACTAGGATAAGATAAGGAACACACCCATTATAAAGAAATCACATTAGGATTCTCTTTTTAAGCTGTTTCTTAAAACACTAGTGCTTAGGAAATCTATTGGAGGCAGAAGCAGTCAAGGGTAGCCTAGGGTTAGGGTTAGGCTTAGGGTTAGGCTTAGGGTACGGCTTAGGGTACGGGTTCGGGGAGGGGTTCGGGTACGGCCTAGGGTATGGGTTAGGGTTAGGGTTAGGGTTAGTGTTAGTGTTAGGGCTCGGTTCAGGGTACGGGTTAGGATTAGGGTACGTGTTAGGGTTAGGGTAGGGGTTAGGGTTAGGGTACGCGTTAGGGTTAGGGTAGTTATTAAACCTATCCCACTCTCTAGATACCCCTTAGCACGTAAAGGAATATTATTTGCGGGTCCAGCCATGGAGAAGAGTTTAGACACTAGGATAAAATAAGGAACACATACATTATAAAGAAATCACATTAGGATTCTCTTTTTAAGCTGTTCCTTAAAACACTAGTGCTTAGGAAATCTATTGGAGGCAGAAGCAGTCAAGGGTAGCCTAGGGTTAGGGTTAGGCTTAGGGTTAGGGTTAGGGTACGGCTTAGGGTAGGGGTTCGGGGAGGGGTTCGGGTACGGCGTAGGGTATGGGTTAGGGTTAGGGTTAGGGTTCGTGTTAGGGTTAGGGCTCGGTTTAGGGTACGGGTTAGGATTAGGGTACGTGTTAGGGTTAGGGTAGGGGTTAGGGTTAGGGTACGCATTAGGGTTAGGGTAGTTAGTAAACCTATCCCACTCTCTAGATACCCCTTAGCACGTAAAGGAATATTATTTGCGAGTCCAGCCATGGAGAAGAGTTTAGACACTAGGATAAGATAAGGAACACACCCATTATAAAGAAATCACATTAGGATTCTCTTTTTAAGCTGTTCCTTCAAACACTAGTGCTTAGGAAATCTATTGGAGGCAGAAGCAGTCAAGGGTAGCCTAGGGTTAGGGTTAGGCTTAGGGTTAGGGTTAGGGTACGGCTTAGGGTACGGGTTCGGGGAGGGGTTCGGGTACGGCGTAGGGTATGGGTTAGGGTTAGGGTTAGGGTTTGAGTTAGGGTTAGGGCTCGGTTTAGTGTACGGGTTAGGATTAGGGTACGTTTTAGGGTTAGGGTAGGGGTTAGGGTTAGGGTATGCGTTAGGGTTAGGGTAGTTATTAAACCTATCCCACTCTCTAGATACCCCTTAGCATGTAAAGGAATATTATTTGGGGGTCCAGCCATGGAGAAGAGTTTAGACACTAGGATAAGATAAGGAACACACCCATTATAAAGAAATCACATTAGGATTCTCTTTTTAAGCTGTTCCTTCAAACACTAGTGCTTAGGAAATCTATTGGAGG